>NC_081416.1:43741699-44046199 GCF_949786415.1 Peromyscus eremicus
GGCATTTTGCAATCTACATAGAGAATCTGAAAAGGCAAAAGCTTAAACGATAGTGCTGAGAACTACAGGGCTCTCTAAAATTGCTTACTGGGGGCATGCACACAGGAGGGAGCCTTTCATTTACTCTTGTAGTCACATCTTTCCTCTGTTTGCATGGGCAGGAACTAGGGCACCTTACTTGCCTGTCTTAGTTAGAGTTTCTGTTGCTGTGCTAAAACACTGTGACCCAAAACAACCCGGGTGGGGGGATGTTATTTCAGCTCACAACATTCAGGTCACAACTCGATCACTAAAGGAAGTCAGGCAAGAACTCAAGGCAGGAGCCTGGAGTCAGAAACTGAATCAGGGGTCCATGGAGGGGTGCTACTTACTAGCTTGCTCTCCATGGCTTACTCAGCCTGCTTTCTCATAAATTCAAGGGGTGGCACCACCCACAATGGCCTGGGTCCTCCTTCATAAATCATTAATTAGGAAAATGCCCCCAAAATCATACTTCCAGATCAATCTTATGGGGATATTTGTAGTTTGTTTCCTTCTCCTCAGAGAGCTCTAGCTTATGTTGGTTGTGGGAGAGGGAGGGAGGGAGAGAGAGAGACAGACAGACAGAGGCAGAAACAGAGATAGAGACAGAGTGAGAAACAACCAGGCCATTATCTTACACCCAAGACCACCTGTGGAACATGGGCTATAGGTGGAGTTTTCTAGTCCCGACCATCTCCTCCCAAATAACCAGTAGCCACTTCCCAAATAACTGTCTCAGAGACTTAATATAAATTATAAATGTTCAGTAGATAGCTCACGCTTGTTACTACATAACTCTTATATTTAAATTAACACATATTTCTTATCTATGATTTGCCACAAGACTCATGGCTTGTTACCTCATTTTCTACATATCCTGCTTTCTTGGTGGCTAACTGGCATCTCTCTGACTCTGCCCTTCTTCTTCCCATTATTCTCTTAGCTTGCTTGTCCTGCCTATAATTCCAGCCTGGCTACCAGCCAATCAATGTTTCGTTAAACCAATTTTAGTGACAAATCTTTACAGTGTACAAGAGGATCATTTCACAGCAGTGGGCAAAGGAAACCATTAATATCGCTCTGATTCTGCCCTCCTCCCTGCTTCAGAGGAAAGAGAATTTGCAAAGTATGTGGTAGGTGGGAAGATGAAAAGTCACTGTAGGGGATGGCACTCATTATATATGCTTTAGGCCTTTTGGATGTATCAGGATTGGTTTCCATTCTGATAAGTCTTAATCATGGCTTTTTAAAATAATCAATCTCTGTGTGCTCGATAAACTTAGCATGAATGGGGACAGGGGCTCTGGTCCCCCAGTTTTGTTTTGTTTTTGCTTCTTTGGGGTATAGGGGTAGGAAATATGTTAAGACAGAAATGATTAGCAATGTTATAAAACATATGTATATGTGGACTGTTTTTATATGGCTTCCCTGGGTAGGCCTATCTCTCATACTTAGCAGCAACATTAAGCAAAAAAAAAAAAAAAAAAGACTTGGTTTGGACAGAGAAATATTTCCAGAGTTTCAAGGCATCAGTATTTTATTACAGCAATGTGAGACTCATCTTTCTTGAGAAGGTACAAGCAGATTTCATGTGTTCATACTTCAGTAAAAAGGATAAACTTTGTAATTCACCAATCCCATTTGTTTCTGAAACAAAGGGGGGACATACTAATTTTATAGCAAGTACCCATATTTTACAGGCTATGAATGTTATTGACTATAAGAATTACAATTGTTTTATGGATTGCTAAGAAAAATGCTGTCAGTAAAATTTACATAACACTCTACTCTCACTCAGAGTTTTATTTTCTACTTATTGAAAGAGCTATTTTAGACTTATTTAGGCACAGATTTTTATGATAGAGCACAGAGGTACTTCACGAAAATGGGAAAACATAACAAATTGAATTGATAAAGATATTCTTAAAACACTCTCATAGTCAGATAATTCCTTTAAAACTTTTCATCTCAAAGCAGTTGATGCTGTTTCTCCACATCTTCTGCAGTGCCATGAATGGTGGTGAATTTCATTAAATATGCTACCCTCCCCTTCTTCAGCAATCCCATCCAACTACCTGTCTCCTACGGCTGTGCACAGAGTGGATCTGGGCAGTTGCTTGGTCAACAAGGATTGTTAGACACCCCATTTCAGAAGGGGGAAACAACCATGTGTTAGAACTGACATTTTGTTCCATAAATCATGATTTGCAAAGATCCTTCCATATTCCTCTCAGAGTTGGAAGGAGGTACTTATTAATCTTTAACATCTATGTTTTGATGCCCTAATCCAACTATAAGGCTCATTGGCACAGCTAATATTTCATCCACGTGTCTAGGCATACAATACATTTATTGAAAGTCAACCTTTTCCCAGACACAACAGAAGAAACTAAAAATACAAATACAGTTAATATAGGATCTTAGACTTTAATAAATTCCAACAAAAGTGGAAAATAGTTTAAACCCATAGTGAAAACAAGGTATCACCAATGAAGCAATAATGACATGAAATAAGCACTTGCTACAAAAATAATGTTTTTAATTAGGTGGGCTGAATAAACAGTACAACTGCAGTTAATACAGATCATAGAGAGGGCATCTCCAGGCATGTGGGTAGGGAGCAGGGAGACAACAGGTTATTTTCTTTCAAAGGAGGTCGTAGGCATTCCTATCCTTATTGACTTGTGTACAGATTTGTTAGAGCCACAGCTTCCCTCTTTGGCTGATCTATTATGTTAGAAAGTGCAGAAATGCCCATCTCTTTTACAGATCTCTCAAGACTGAAGAACTGTATCCTTAAATAAGAGACTCATTTCAATAAGAGCAAGCCACAGATACCAGAGAAGAGGCTGGAAACATGTAGGTCACAGTCAACAGGGCTGAGCTAGGTATGCCCTTGACCTCCAAAGTACCTTAGCCATAGCACCGGGAGTGGTGATATTATCCCAGTATATGATGGTGCTAGTACTCAAGGAATAATGCAAGCATTTCGAGGCAGGCCTATCACCATGACTAGGTAGGCACCAATATCATCTTTACAGTGAAATCCCTTCAACAAGTTTAAGGTGAAACAGATTTTTCTTTCTAGTCCCAATTGTTTTACTAAAGGATACTCAATATTTTTTTTTTCAGAAGGAACTGAGGTTTGTAGGTTCAGTTACTAGTGGTGGGGTTAGGGAGGGCTTTGGCTTGTATCTAATTTTTCTAATTTCAAAGTTTCTAAGAGGTGTATTGATATGTGATGGTAAGAAGATTCCGTCTCCCTGACAGCATCAGTTTCTGGCCAAAGGAAGACCATAATTTTGTCTAATTTTCATTTCCCTGGTGTTGTGGTTTGAATATGAAATGTCTTCCATAGCCTTGTGGATTTGAACACTCTGTACCCAGTTGATAACATGGTTTGGGGAGATTATGGAACTTTTAGGATGTGGAGCCTTGCTGAAAGAAAGATGTCACAGTAGTGGGCTTGGAGGTGTCATAGCATGGCCCCACTTCCTGTTCTCTTTCTCTGCTTCCTGTGTGCACGTGTAATGTCGTCAGTCTGCATCCTGGATGCCAGGCTGGCCTTACACACTTGCTGCCATGAGTTCCCCATCATGATAAGCTAGATCCCCTCTGGAACATAAACCAAAACTTCCATAACTTGCTTTTTGTCAGCATATCTTATCACAGGGGCAGAAGAGTGGCTAACTGGGGGAATGGAAGAAGAGGTATCAAAGGAAGGATGGGGAGACTTGAGCTCAATTTTCACTCATCACACTTCCCCATAGAGAACAGCCTAACTGCACCGTCAGTCTTTGCTCTTGTTTATGATGGAAAAAAAAAAAAAAAAAAAAAAAAAAAAAACACCTTACTCACAGTTTCTCTTTCCTGGGCTTTTTCTCAAGCTGCAGAACCACCAGGCAGGGCCCTTGACCCATCTTGCAGAGGCAGGCTGCTCCTGCTCATTGCTTTCCCTGACTCTCTGCACTCTTCTCCTTCATGTCCCCAGACAGCCTCCTGTCAGTTAACTGCTGGGGAGAGTGGGGCTGGGCACGCAAGGCAGCAAGGCAGCTAGGCAGCAGATGTGGTGATAAGTACTAAAAAGTTTTTTATTGTCTTCTTTTTCATTTCTTTATCACTCTAGATGTGTTTCAGGAGACGGGTAATGATGTAAGCTGAGACCTTATTTAAGCTTCTTAGTTTTAGTTTTGCTGAAGAAAAGTCCTAATTAGTAGGTATTTTCTTGATTTAGTTCCATTAGCTTAACACTTGCAAGATAAAAGAAACAAGAAATAGAATTTGAGCCTTTAATTTACACTTGATCACTTAAAACAGCTCCATTTGTGACTTATAATAGTTATTCAATCAACAGATCAGTATTAAGTAAATATATGATTGTCAAAAATAAATAAACAGTGTCTTGGCAGATGATCATTTATGCAATAGTGGCAAGAGTTATGGGGGTGACCAACCATTCTGTGATTGGATTTGAAGTCCAATCCACAAAAGGGATTCAATGCCTGGTACTAAAGTGTATTCAAAAGCCCATGGTTGAGAGGACCATAAGTCTTAGGGATAACTTAGTTCTTTTGTTTATCTAAATAGCATAATGTCAAACAACCTTCTAAATATACATGTTTTTACCCATAGACAACACTTAATCAGAGAACCCTCTCTTTGCAGTGAACTTAATGAAGTCAGAGACATAGAGCAGCACAAGGTGCTGAGAATAAGTGACAATTGAGTGCTCAGCCCTCAACTCCGCCAAGGTGTAGGGAACATTGCAGAAGATGCCATGAGAGCCAAAAAATAAGGACACAGCCATTGCAATCACAAGCTCTCAACCACTATGAATGACTGTACAAGGTCTTCAAAAGAATGGTCCCATCAATAGCCAGGCAAGGATGAGGAAGAATCTCAGGAGGGCCCTACCCCTCACTGTTAAACTCTTTCCTATGGATGGATTCAGGGAACAGAAGAGTTATTGCCTTTAGTTGTATACACACTAGTAACCTCACTAGGTTCCACTGGACAGTCCCAACCCAATGGTCACACAGAAGGCTTTGGTTAAAAATAAATGGAACACAATAAAACCAAAACTCATGAATCTGGTATTGGGAAAGGTAGGGAACCTGGGAGAGATGGGAAAGGTTGGAAGGGGATAACAGAAGGTGTAGTGAATAGCATAAAGTATATACATATAGCATCTGTAGTGTGTGTGTGTGTGTGTGTGTGTGTGTGTGTGTGTGTGTGTGTGTGTGAAATCATCAAAGAATTGATCTAATATTTTACAAAAACCTGGTGCTTCTTGGTCATTACTGTGCCTTTTCATCTGCAGAGCCCTTTAGTTTTCTGTATTTCTAGTCAATTAGTCCACCTTATCCTAGACACTGCAAATTGCCACTTATCTGTGCTAATTCTATGTGCAGGCAAAGCAGCCGCACTTCTAAAGCCCTATGTACTATTATGAGACATTTCCATTCAGAGGATTCCAAGATAAACAGGGCATCTTCTTGCCTTTTGACAGCGATCGTTTGTCTGGAAGAATGTTTGCTGGGGTAATGTGGCATGAAAATAAAATTACGACAATTGGAAAACTTTACAAGCTAAAGAGGCAGAGAAGGGAGAAAGGGAAGGAGGCAACAAGATGCTGCAGTTTTGAAAGCAGTTCTGCCATACAGTTGTGAAATGCTAGATAGTGAGACATCTCACTGCTGGAGAATAGTTTCATCTGGTCAGAGCTGCTGGCACAACTGGATTTATATTTCATGATTAATGTTTCTTACATTAAAGTCCTTTCTTTTGTAGTCATGAAGCATTTTTGAGACTTAAAAAGAAGCAAGTGTTTTGCTTTATGACAATGTCTTCAGAAGAGGGCTAAAATGTTTCTTCAGTTTTAGACAATTGTTTGAGTTGATATTTTAAACAACAGTTTGAGTTGATATTTTCAAGTTGAAAGGTTCCTACATGAAGTTGTTTGACCAAATTAATGTTCCCAAATAATTTACAATCACTGTAGTCTACATGCAACAATTTTAGTTATTTGTCTAGGTGATAATATATGATTAATTCAATTCAGTTTTGTACCTTTGACCAGTTATTTCACGTAGTGTATATTAAAAATCAATTAAAGGAAAAGACTCATAGACCTATGAAATCTCATCTAAACATACAGTAAATTTGGTTAATTTACAATGTGGACTAGTCCACGAAGTGCACTGTTTTCAGGTCCCCTCTATAGTGGGTAGTTGTTCCAGATTTGACCTGGAAGTACTACCCTTAGTGAGGCTTCTGGTAACTACCACGCCTACCTATGACCTGCCCCTGGGGCAGGGCTGAGATGGGAACCCTTAAGACCCGAGATCCGGACCTACTGGGCTCTTGGTTCCTTGTGATCCTAGATGTTGGATGTCAGACCAAGTCAGAGTTCTCCAGAGAACCCCGCTGGACTGTACCTCACCTTTCCCAGATCCTGTAACCAACCCCTTTACTGGCTGTAAGTTACCCCAAAATAAACCTCCTTTTAACTACATGGAGTTGCCTTGTTAAATTCCCACATCACCCCTCGTTTGTGTAACTAAGGTGCTAGACAGCCTTGTGGTGGGGGGAGTCTCTCCTTTCTGTAATTTTTTTCCTTAGTTTCTTTTTACCACCTGTTTTGCATGGGAAAGGAAGGTCGTGCTGTATAATTCTGCCAATCAGCTGCAATTACAGTATTACTTCCCGTTACTCCAACACCCATTTCCATTCTTCGTATTTTATTGGCTCTGGTTTTGTACTAACAACAGTATGTAGACAAAAATTCCATGTGATTGAAATGACTTCTGTCAGAGCCCCTTCCTCCTCTCTAACCCTGTGCATTAGAAAGGAACCCATGCTTCAGTATTATGTGAGGGCAGGTAACTCACATGTCTGCAGCACTTTGAAAGTCTGGTCATTTTCAGAGGAAAACAGCACAACTCATGCTGGCTAGCTCTACAGATCTGAGCCTATATTCTTTGAAATATCATTTACTCAGAACTAATGAGTTCTGAAACGCCTGTGTGTAGTACTAGTTTGCAGGTCATGGCAGACAGCCGCCTGGAGAGTTCATGGGATGATTTAAACTCTTCTCATTAAATAGGGTTGGCCAATGGTAACCAGTAGAACATTGTGGAATTACTGGTATGTGACTTATGAGGCCAGATAATAAATGACATCTAGATTACCTCTGGGTATTCAATTAGGAAGCAGTCAGGACCATGTACTAAAGACATTTTAGGCACTTTCTGCAAATGTGTGTGCTTAAGTAACACAGAGAAGAACTGATGGAGTGTATAGTCTTAGAACCAGAACCCCAGCCCCTGTCAGCTCTTCAGATGCTTACCAGTTATATTTATACAGCAAGCTCATGGGGGCCTCATCAGAAGACATTCAACCAAGCCATGCTGCAATTCCTTAGAGATTGTGAAGACAATGGAACTGTTTTAAGGTATCATATTTTAGAGATAATTCATTAGGCAGTAGTAGAAAAATGATTCACAGCCCCCAATATAGTGCATACTAATTTTTTAGCCAGTTACTTGTGTGTGAGAAAGAAAACAGTGTCTTTTATTCTTCTATAACTCAATTTAATCTTGATTTTAAATTCTATTTGGTCTGATGATGGGAAAAAGCACCTTAATCCATGCTGGAATGAGTCGGTAACTTCAGATTTTAAGTCAGTTAGTTTAGGACATTTTCTCTCCTCATTTGCATAAGTACAGCATATATAATTGGAGAGGGTGTTTTTTAACTCATCTACCATCATGGTATGAGGAATGTATGCAGGTATCCGTAGTCTTTTTAATCCATCCTCAGCAGCCTTCACTAAAATAGCAAAAAGAAAGCATGGCTGCAGGTATATTACTAATAAGGGATATAAAGACCAACTTCCAATATTTTTTCTAGGTCAGTGCTTTTCACTGTTTTATCAGCTCTAAAATTTCATTAAAATCCAGGGGAATTGTACAGGGCATAGAACAAGCCAATAAAGTCCCACTTAAAATGCTATGGCTTCTTGTGGAGTTAGAAGGCCAATTTTAATTTAAATGTGTGGATCCTTTGAAAGCCCTTTCCTCTACCATATGTTATGGGCTGCTCATGAAGGTTTATTAGCACCCAAAGCTACTTCAGAGGTGGAGAATGCCGAGGAAGCTGTTTTAACATGAGTTGATTCTTTCAAAGGAAAGCATGTGTGGAGGAGTTTACACTGAATGCCTCAAACTTTCATTATTGCTTACATTTATTTTTCATTGTATTTTTT
This sequence comes from Peromyscus eremicus, assembly GCF_949786415.1. Classification (NCBI taxonomy): domain Eukaryota; kingdom Metazoa; phylum Chordata; class Mammalia; order Rodentia; family Cricetidae; genus Peromyscus; species Peromyscus eremicus. The sequence continues at coordinate 43,749,987 of NC_081416.1, forward strand.
TATCTTTTGGAGTAACTGCCACTGACCTATCCTAGAAGCAAGCAGAAATGAGTGTGCTTTATAAATGACAAAACCTGCCAGTAATAGAACTGTGACTTACTAGCTCCCAGGATGGGAGTTATCATGAAGCTAATCACAGTTTTAAATGGGCATGGCACAAGACTTGGGAATAGCTTCAACTATGGCTGAGAGCCAGGGAGAGCCATAAAGTTTTACCTCCTTTCCTATGGTGCAGCTCAGAAACAGAGCGAGTCCACACCTCCACTACACTGCTTTGGAAGGCCTTCCTTTCGAATCCTAGCCTTTGTCTCATTTCAGACTAGAATTTAAATGACTTTCATCACATCCTATGTTCAATTATATCTCCAGATTTGGACCATTTTGTCAAAGTAACAGCCTGAGACGCATCCCTGCTGCACAGTTCTCCTTTTATTTTTATCGCAGCAAAGCAATTCACTTGTTAGCTTCTATAATTCTCATACAAGCTGAAGGATGAAATCAATACACTGAGAGGACAATAATGAGAGAAACTTGATTCTTTTTTCGAGAGAAACTTTCATGGTTTGTTTGTCCTTCCTAGTTTTCTTGCTATTAATTTTAGGGTTATTGTTACTTGTTTAACAATAACAAACTGAACCCTCAAACCATACTATCATTCATTTTGTAGATGCCTCTAAATTTTTCTAAAATGTAGATATACACACAGAGTTATTTATTTATTGTGAAGTTGTTTTATTATTTTATTTTATTGATGATTCTGGTGCATTTTTTATATATGAAATCAAGTAATAAGGGGATATTATGGCATATCACAAAAAGTAATGACAGCTAGAACAATAGCATCAAGTCTTGAGGTGATGATCCAACCACGGAGAAGTGAAAAAGACCATGTTATAGGAAAGACTGTAACTAAGGTTTTAAAATTAAATGATGTCTATTGTAGGTCAGATATAAAATCAGTTCTGAAAACAAATATAAATTCTGATGTTTGAGGCAAAGCAAAAAGACAATGAGCTCAGCGAGTAATTGCCCTTGTAACAGGTGACATGCTGAATTAAGGGAAGTGCCGATTACTTTGTCTCTTTGAATTTCCACCAGAGTTTGGGGACTCTCCATGAAATATAATCTTAGGGTATTCTACTCAAAGTCAGGAAATTCAACTCTAAGGACATCTTGTTCCCTAAAATAGTCTTCACTGAGATCTCCCAGCACCACAGAAACGTTTCCTGATTCGGGAATGTTCTTATTACTCATCAATGGCATAGAGAGTGTCTGCAAGTAGGTAGGAGGGCAACAATTGTGCTCTGTGATTGTCTCCAAGGTCACAGAGGTCACAAGGTCACTTTTCTTCTGGGCCATAGTTTCAGAGTTGGAGCTTCTCAATACAGAAGCTACTCAGCCTATCCTGTTTTCTTCACTGTTGGTATCAAAAGTATCCGTGAGTGTCTAGGTACTATTTGTCCCCATGAAAACACTATAGTCAACAAATAGTATGAGCTATAAACAATAGATAGAACCCTGGGAAATGTAGACTCATGCATTATTTATAAGCATAATAATTTCTCCAAAGCACAGCTGTAAAGAGCCTGAGCAAAACAACGACAAAATCAGAGACAGTTGGGGCTCAGACAGATACAGCTGATTTCTCCCTGGAATACAAAGGGTGATCTAACATAGAGTAATTAACCACATCACTAAATTAATGAAAGGATAATTCAATTAATACAATACCCATTCACTCCAAAACTAAGTGATTTGTTAATAGAAGAAAATATCGTGTATGGGGTGTTTTATTGACTCGTTCATTGTTAATTATACAAACTAAGGGTTTCACTAAGACACTTCCATACATGCATACAATATGCTTCCATCATTTTCTTATGCTCTCTCTCCTTCCCATGTCTTTTTATATCTCAAATAGTTCCTTTTGTACTTTTTTCTCCATTTTATCCCCTTAAATTCCATATATGAGAAAATATGCAATACTTCTTTTGTGAGACGAGTTGATTGCACTTAAAATGATCTCAGCTTTTTCCATTTTCCTGCAAATGATATAATTCATTCTTTATAGCTGAATAAAACTCTATTGTGTATATGCCACATTTTCTTTATTCATCCATCCTGGAGATGAGTCTGGGCTGTTCCTGAAACCTTGGCTGCTATGAGGAGTATAATAGTAAACATGGGCGTGCTGGTATCTCTTCTGTGACCTGACTTACATTTTTTAGTATTGATATAGCAACCTTGGCTGTCAACTTGACATACTCAGGCAGAGGTAACCTTCAGTGAGGATTTGCCTCCATCCAATTAGCTTCTGACAGTGGAGGGATATTTTCTTGATTGCCAATTGATGTGGGAGGGCTCAGCCCACTGCAAGTAGTGCCGTCCCCTGATAGACAGGCTGTTTAAGAAAGGCAGCTGAACAAGCTAGACCAAGCAAGCCTGTAAGCAGCACCCCTCTATCGGCCTCTTCTTCAGTTCCCGATTCCAACCTCTTGTTTTGAGTTCCGGCCTTGGCTTCCCTTGATGAAAGACTATAACCTGTAGCGTATAATAACACTTTTCCTCTCCAAGTTGCTTTTGGTCAGTGTTTTATCACAGCAACAGAAACTAAACCAGGGCAAGTATATACCTCTGAATAACATAGATGGATCGGATGGTAGTTTTATTTTAAAATGTTCAAGGAACTCCTGTACAGATTGCCATAGCAGCTTGACTAATTTACGTTCCTACCAACAGTGCCTGGGTTTTCCTTTCCTTTGCACATGTTTACCAACATTTGATGTATTGGGATTTCTTTCTTTTTTTTTTTTTTTTTTTTTTGGTTTTTCGAGACAGGGTTTCTCTGTGTAGCTTTGCTCCTTTCCTGGAACTCACTTGGTAGCCCAGGCTGGCCTCGAACTCACAGAGATCCGCCTGCCTCTGCCTCCCGAGTGCTGGGATTAAAGGCGTGCGCCACCACCGCCCGGCGTATTGGGATTTCTTAATGGCAATCATTCTGATTAGGATAAGATGGAATCTCAGTGTCTTTTTTAGCTTTGTAATTACATTTTTTAATTGTTTTAGTTGGCTTGCAAAATAATGGATTTCTTTATGACATTTTGTATGTATATATCAATATACTTTGCTCATATTCACTCCTTCATTACTCTCCCTCATCCTTCTTCCTCTTCCCTGTCTTCTCAATGGATCATCCATCAGTTCCTGCCCTATTTGCATTCACGTCGCACATGGATATGTACACACATGCACCTGAGCATGCTCTTACTCTCACACATATACATTTTAATCTAGATTCTATATATGAGAGAAAAACATGCTATTTGTTTTAATGAGTCTGGCTTGTTTCTCTTAGCAAGATGATAAACAGAGAACATTTCTTTCTCACACTTCTCAGTCCTGGAGAATTTAAAATCAAAGTGCACTCATTGTTTGGTGAGATCTTGTTTCCTGGTCCACAGGTGGTCCTTTCCCTATATCCTCCCATGGGCAAGGAGAAAGTGTTCTGTCTCTGCCTTATTTGTAAGAACACAATCCCATTCATTAGGATTAAATCTCCAAGTCCTTGTGACTTCCCAAGAACTTCAGCTCTCCATACTGTACCCTTGTGGATGAAGATTCCACTGTATAAATTTGGAGGGTCATATAAGCAATCAGAATACAGCTGAACTACTTAGACATAGAAGAAAAAACCTGATATATTTGCATACATTAAAGGCAAAGACTTTCTGTCCTTCAAACATTAAAATATAGGAGTAGAAAGCCAAGCCAGAAAAAAAAGGTAAGAAAGTATTTGCAACCAATATAACTAATGCATAAGAAGAGGAGTGCATTAGAGGGGACAGAATTGGAGACATAGTTCAGCAGTTAAGAGCACTGGCTGCTCTACCCAGAGGACCCAGGTTCTAGTCCCAGCATCCCCTTGGCAGCTCACAACAATCTGTAACTCCAGTCCTGGGGATCTGACTCCCTCTCATGGCTTCTGAGAGCACTGCATATATGTCATGCACAGATAAACATGTAGGCAAAATACCCATAAACATAAATTAAAATAGTTTTTTAAAATTTTAAAAAGAAATAAACAGAAGGATTAGTTAACAATTCAAGTAAGTATTCACTATGAGAGGAAAGGAGCAAGCAACAAACTTACAAGGTGACTAATTTTAAGAAGAAGAAAAATCCAAAGAAAATGCTATTTTCCATGTACTAAATTGGAAAAGTCTAAAATGCCAAGTGTTGGCAAAAAATTAACAAGTATTATATGAATCTATCCATTGCCTAGAGGAATTCAAATTAATGTGAACTTTGCATCAATTTGTCATCCCTCTCCCTGGAAGAAATTCATGAGTGTATGCACCCTGCCTTAAGTAGGAGAATGCTCAGAGTGGGGAAATGAAATCACCCAAGCCTTTACATAGGGAGGAACAGAACCAGACATATTCTTACAGTGGAATATTATGCCATGCATCTTAAAAACATAATGTTAAGTAGAGAAAAGTGATTTCCAGGATACTACATATATTATGAATCTGTGTTATGACTAACCAAACCAAACCAAAGAATGTATACTTTGAAAAAGGCACACACCATATAATTCCATCTATACAACATTCAGTAAAAGACAAAAGTCAATCATCAAAAGATCAGTGGCTTCCAGGGTGTGAGGCAGAAAGGGATAAATACACAGAATCCAGCCAGATGTTAATGCAATCAAACTGCTCTATAGATTACAATGGTGGGTGTGTCATGAAAACCCATAGCATGTACAAGGAGAAAGCCCTATGTAAACCCCGGACTTGGTGATAACATGTGTTAAAGCAGTCCCTGCATGTGGATTGCAGGGAGGCCTATGCAGAGTGAGCTCAGGAGCACACAGGAAGTTCCAGTACCTTTTGATTGTCTTACAACAAAACTAAAACCACTCAAAAAGGAGAGGAGGAAGAGGAGAAGAAGATGTTGTTGTCATTTATTAAAATGAGAGAAAACGAAGAAAGATTTAAAAGGAAAACAAAGGAAGCCAATATTGAGTTCCCCCCTGCTTGCCCCAGCAGAATTTAGAACAGCAATGCAGTAGTAGCACACAGTTCTTTGACAAAGGAAAGTTTGGCCAGTCCAGTTGCTTCTCAAATTTAAAAGGTACTCTCATTTGTGATTCTGAAAATATTGCACAGATGAGCCTTTCTTGGGGAAAAAATATCTGCTCAATATGAAAACCCATTCCACTGGAGATGAAGCAAAGACTTCAGATATTGAGAAGTCATTGTAATACAAACAAAAACCAACAACAGAGGGAACTGTAGTCACAAAACAGGAGGGAACTGCTCTAAACTCTGACCCTCTCCACATACGAAAAAGAAACACTAAAAAGAAAAATAACAGTAATGAGTGTGATAGAAAAGAGCAACTTTCTATTCTTTGCATTTTATAGCAGAGCAACCTATGTCAAAAATAAAGTCACTACAAAGATGGGTTATATACACATACGCATCCACACACATGCACATATGCACACATGCACACATGCACATACAACATACTTGAGCCACTTGGTTTTCATGTTGCAATTTCTCACTGGAAAGACTTTTACAAATCAATACCTCAGATGGTGAAGAAATATTTTGTGAAAATCAACAACTCTTTCTATATTGCTCTGTTTTTCTTTGCCTCTTGTTAAATCAAAGAAATCTAATCACTTTCCTGTTGTGGGATGGTCTGTATGTCAAATTGCTCTGATTGGTTAATAAATAAAATACTGATTGGCCAGTAGCCAGGCAGGAAGTATAGGTGGGACTAACAGAGAGGAGAACAGAGAAAACAGGAAGGTGGAGGGAGTCACTGCCAGCCACCGCCATGACAAGCAGCATGTGAAGATGCCAGTAAGCCATGAGCCATGTGGCAAGGTATAGATTTATGGAAATAGACTAATTTAAGCTATAAGAACAGTTAGCAAGAAGCCTGCCATGGCCATACAGTTTGTAAGTAATACAAGTCTCTATGTTTACTTGGTTGGGTCTGAGCAGCTGTGGGACTGGCGGGTGACAGAGATTTGTCCTGACTGTGAGCAAGGCAGGAAAACTCTAGCTACAGTTTCCATTTTGAAAATGCCGCATTTTCCCTTTTCCCTTTGACATCTGTAATTCACTATCTGTGCAGATGATTACTAGGCAAATGGGCGACACCCGGTAGAGGCTTCTGAGATGGTTTGTTGCTTGTTTAGATCTTTCCCTGATCTTTGAATTATTTATAACATGTTTCATTCTTCATATGAAAAGAAAACAATCCTCTCATAATAACTTTATTTTTGTTAAATGGAGAAATAAGATGTTTGAAGGTTCTTCAGTCCAGTGAATGGATTTAATGTTGTAGTTACTCATGGCATGACATCCTTGAGAGGAAGAATTCTCTCTACACTGTATTTATGTCCCTCACAAGCTCATGCACATGGCTGATCCTAAGTAAATTTTTCCTAAGTAAAATTCCATGCTAAAGTTCTATTTTTCCTTTAGATTTAAAAATAATCTGAGAAAAAAATTTCTAAGAAATTTGCATTAATTACTTCTCTAAGGAGAGTCCCTTTGGACTTCATTGGCTATATCTTCAAAGAACACCCTCCTCAGTGTGTAGCTCAACACTGAGTACTGGATACTTAATTGTCATTTGGAACTTCTCTCAGTTAACTTCATTAATTTTCACTAAGTCATTTGATCTATATTTTCAGAGCAACTTCAAGGGGCAGATATATTTCTTTGTGCCCATGGTGGCCAAAAAGAGTGTCCCTAACCTGAAAGAGCTTACATTTCAATAGGAACACATCTACTAGAAGAAAATACAGATGACAACCTTTCAGATGACAACCAAGTCATGAAAGGATCACACATTTAAGAGGAGAAAATGACAGGATAGGTGGCTTATGGTGTTCTTGAAAGATGCCCCTCTGATAGCATGGCATTAGCTCTGAAGCCATGAGTAACCTGAAAGAGTAAGGTATGTGGATACCTTGGGGAGGAACCTCACAGGCAAAATATTCACTTAGTGGAAAGTGAGGGATCGAACATAGACACTAGCCTGAGTAGATGAGTGAATGGAGGGGTCATTTAATGAGATGAAGACAAGGGCAGGGTTAGAGGGGCAGGCATGTATGGGAAGTCAAGGAATTGGTTTCAGATGTGTTTAGTTTGAGACGCCCATTAGGCAATATAAGTTAAGGGCGGGTGAACAATTCTCAGAGGAGTCTGAAGGCCAGAGTCTGTGTTAAATGAAGGGTTGGGTATATGAGTGTGCATGTGTAACTAAATTTGTAGTAATGTGTAAGCTAAATAGGATGCTTCCAGTTAGCAGAGCAGTACAAATCCCTCCACATCAAATAGTCCACTGCTTTGAAATATAAAATAGATCTCAAAAATGGTTTTCTTTCAAAGCAACTTGTCTTTCCAATTGGTGTGCAGGAATCAAAACTTCCGGGGTTGTCTTTGTGAGTGGCCATTTCAAACAGCAAAGCAGGACTTCTCAGGGATTTTGCAGAATAGAGGGGCAGCAGTTGCCTTGCTGAACCCTGTGTTCACTGACCCAGCTGTGCACAGCATCCCACACAGAACATCAGGACTGTTTTCAGGCAAAAAGGCCCTACAGGTGAAGAGTCATTCTGTCCTTAGGTGTAGGGCTTTGGCGGGCAGCCTTGCTCCTGCAGTGGGTTTTCAATGGAGTTAAGAGGATGTTCTGCCAATTAGTACATGGCAGCTGAGTGCCAAGCAAACTGTGCCAAGCTCAACAGCAATTGTACCAGGAGACCAGAACACTCTGCGGCCTCTATCCTGAGGTCTTATCATCCTCAAATGCCAGTGTTTCCTGTTGATGAGCCATGAAGTCATCTCATAGCCTGCACACAGCCTTCCTGTGACTCGGCCTCCTGTTCCTGGCTAATGCTGGCATTGTGGGATCAATGGATTTCAGTTACACTGGTGGTATGGACAGACACACTACACGACACATTTAATTTTGAGTGTAAGTAGTTTTAAGTCCTTTGGTCAAGAAAATGAGTGTGCCTCACAAAAATACAGGGATGTGCATTGCACAAAATTTCACCACCAAGCTACCTGGTGTAGTCATCCTAGTGTTAAGCTGGTGTAATTAAGAAGCTATACAATTAACTAATGTGGAAAATATAAGTAAAATCCAAGTGTAAACAGGTCTCAAAATTGACCCAGATCCAATTCCAGTCTCATTTCTTATGACCAGAAATGAGACAAGCAAAAATCTTCCCCCTATGACTTTGATTAACCCTTAAAATACATTTTCATAATTCTCTTTGCTGCTGGTATCTGCACCCAGTCAGCCACCTATTTCCCTCCACATCATCCCATACTCAAAACTGACACCTTTCATTAATTTTTGGAAAGAAAAGATTCATTTTCAAAAGTATCTAGTGGTTTCATTGGTTTATTGGAGATTTAAAAGGAAATAAGAAGGGACCTACTGAGTGTCCCACTGGTTTTACCCCCAAAGATTGGCAGCCATCATCCCCTGTGCAGACTCACCCCCAGAAATCTCATCAGCATTTAAACCCCAAGAGAAGACAGTTCTGTCCTTAACTGAAAAACTAAAACCAGATGCCAAGAAATGTAATTTTCCTCATCATTACCCCAGACTAGAATTCAATCTCTATTTTGTGAAAATCTTACTTCTATGAGAGAAAGAGTGTGCAAGAGTTGTAGTCATGATTTTGTGCTGTATCCAAAGTTTAAAATCATGGATTCTGCGTGAGTGTCACCTGTCTACTGAACCAATGGGTCTCAGTCTGGGGGACTCCTTAGGATGACCTGATATGCTTTCAAAAATCTTAATGGCCAGGCTCAGTTTAAACAGAAATGAAACTTTGAAGAGTAGGAATCAGTCAGTAACATGCTTTGCAGCTCTCCAGCGATTCTTATGTCTAGTCAAAGACATGATCCATTGTATTGGTTCTTTATAAATTGTCTGAAAGGAAGGAGGGTAGAGGAACTAAATTGGAGTTTAGTATTTCTCCATATGTCCTTTGTGTAAGAGGAAGAATTTGTGGAATCAGGGCAGATACAGTACAAAAATATGTTGGTAAGAAATATGCACACACAATTGTGGCCAAGAAGCCTGCTGTCCAGCGTGGAACACCACAGCTCTGTGATTTCAGTATTTTCATCCCCTAAACTTCAGGCTCACAGGGACTTCTTAGTGTATCAGCACTAAGAGGAGCAGCCTTTAGGAAGTGACTGAGTCACAAGATGCCACCCTTAGAAATGGTACAGACTTAAGAGGCTGTTTGCCACACTCCCTCCCTCCATCCCTCTGTAACATGAGGCACAGCACTTCTCTTGGGAAGATGTGACAACAAGACACCGTCCTGACAGAAGAGGAGCTGGATGTGCACCAGCTGGTGACTTCACCTTGGAGTACCCAGATACCAGAACTGTGAGAAACAAGGTTATGTTATTTGCAAGTTATGTAGTTTGTGGTATTTTATCATTGTTGGAGAGATAGACTAAAATGGGGCTCTTTGCTGAAATGAAAATTACTCAGTTTTGTGAACCCTGTAGGCAGGAAGGAACAGGTACAATTCCTCTGTCAAATCATGTTGCCATCACAGTTAGAATTCAGCTAGGATAGGTAATTCTCACCTTTCCCTCGTTAGCTTCCTCCTTCCCTCCTTCCTTCCTTCTTCCCTTTCCTTCTTTTCTTCTTTCATTCCTTCCTTCCTTCCTTCCGTCCTTCCTTCCTTCCTTCCTTCCTTCCATTCTTTTCCTGTCATCAAATTGTTCAAACCTGCCTGAATCTCTCCTGCCCTCCCAAACCCAATCATCATTTTTGCTAACAAGTAAATAATTACCACAACAAATACATTTATTCTACTAACCCACCTTAATCTGTTCAACATATCCATGGGCATTTTGATAGCCATTCATGTAACTTCTGTTTGAGGACATCTTCTCTACATTCACAGTGCAACATAAAGGAACACTTTCTCTTTATATCATTAGCTTGTTAAATAAAATCCTAACAACACAAATTTAGAAGGACATAATGACTATTCAGGTTGTTGTAATCCCTCCCATGCAAGCATTGGAAAAGTGCAAAAAATGTTTTTTGTTTTTTGTTTTTTTTTTCTAGGTGCAGTTCCTTGGTAGAGGGAAAACCTTCAATGCTGAAGTGGTGGGTCTGTCAAATGCATTGTCTATTTGTATGAATCAGTGAGAGCAGGAATTTACTCCTCCAATTCAAAATAAGCCCCATGCTACTTACCCCAGATTCTGTAGTTACAGGTTTGTGTGGTGGTTACCACAGTCATCTTAGCCTCACTAGATTTTATTTTTAAGAGCATCCTAGAAGCATTTTAGATGCATTTTTTTTAGGTACCATGCTGTATTCTTAAGAAACCTGTGACACACCCACTCACTATCAGGATCTTCTTGGAACCCTGTATAAATCTCTGCGTTTTGTGACTTGCACATTTAGAAGCATGACATCTACAGTGCAGCCATGCTTTAGGAAACTGTTCCTTGCTCAATAGTGCTATAGGTTCTCACACTACAACCTACACATGGTTGAGATGTGTCTGTGGGATCCCACCTTGAAGGCTGAGCATTTCATTTTCCCTTGTAATCAGGAATGCCACTGCCCCCAGTTGATGGTAATAACTTCACCTAAACTTAGACTCCTGACTTGGAGGCAGCCCACATCCAGTGATTGTTCGAGGTGTGGCCACAGATGTCTAGAGCACTATCTCTCAGTTTAGAACAACTACAAAGGACAATTCCAACATAAGAATTTCCCATAGTGTAGCTGAGGCAACCTTTACAACTGTCTTGCCCATCAGCTTCTCAATCAAGAGTGATCTCCTTACTGTTTAGGAGGTCTCTTGAGTAAATCCCAGAGCCAAGATAATAGGTTTGGCCCCATGGTCCTAGGAATGAATCTCTAAAATGAAGAGTTGAAGCTAACTGCTGGATAGGCATTTAAAGCCTCAAAGCCCACCCCAGTGAGACACCTCCTCCAACAAGGTTGTGACTTCTAACAGTTCCACCCACTGGGGACAAAACATTCAAATACATGAACCTCTACATGCAGGGATTAGGGGCATTCTCACTTAAACTAGTACAATAAGAAGGGATTTATTGATCACTTAAGTGTCCTAGAATACCTCTGGCTTCTCCTTTGCTTCATAACAAGCTCTACATCTAATAGAACGTGTGCGTGATGACTGTGGACCTTCAGAACTGTCATCTACTTAATCACAACCATAACAAGCATATCCTTCTATTTACTCTGAGTTGCACTAAATTCCACACATGGTCAGCCAGAATTCATGAAGTACTGCAGTCACTTCATGCAATGGACTGTAAGGAACAGCAGACACACACACTACACATATGTCCTCTGCTCTACCCTTGAACTATATTTACAAAGCACAAGTTCAAAAACAGCAAGTTATTAAGAATTCCACAATGGAAACAGTAGAGCATTAAACCAAGGCCTGAGCCCTTGTGAACATGAGGCATTGTGCGATTCTACCTATTACATGAAGCAGAGGCTAGATCTCTCCAAGTTCAAGTCCTGGCTAAGCCTGAACACGAGTAAACCAGAGATTGAGCCAGGAAGTAGCTGTCTCCCATTGTTTCTTTAGGTTACTGCTTGACTTCCAGCCTTGACTTCCCTCAGTAGTGAACTGTGACCTGTGTGAGTCAAATAAATCCTGTCATCCCCTAAGTTGCTTTTGGTCAGTGTCTTATTATAGCAGCAGAAAGGAAACCAGAACACTTGATAAAATGCAGACTCAGAGATTCTAAGTGAGAGTCAGACCATAACCTGAATGTTTATCTCATCAATAACTCCAACCACCAAAAAATTACAAATTGAAACAGTGAAATGCCACTATAAACCCCCTAAGTTAGCTAAAACACAAAACCAAAACCACACACACAGGAGACACATTTTTGGTAAGAATATGAAAGTGAAATTAGAACCCATACGCTTGTGGCAGGAGTGTAAAATTGTATAGCCAGAACATTCTTAAAGTTCCTTAAACTATCAAACGTAATACATGTTTAATCCCACTCTTAAATACATGTTGGAGAATTGAAAACAAATGTTCACTACTTGTAGGCAAATGTTCTCGGTAGCATATTTCATAATAGTCCAATAGTGAATGTGGCTGTCAGCTAGTAGAAAGATAAATACAAGCTTGTATAAAGTTACAGTGAAATATTATTCAATGATAAAAAGAAATAAGTTCTGATACATGCTTCAACATAAATAAATCCTGGAACAATGCCTGCTAAGTGAAACAACTAGCCACACAACATTTCATATATTATAATTCAGTTCTTATAAAACGTCTTGAATAAGTAGGAAAGGACAGAAAGCAGATGAGTGACTGCTTAAAGCTGAGGGAGTTGGAGGGAAATTGGATAACAGGCTTCTTTTGAATACGGTGCAAGTGTTCTGCAATTGACTGTGCTGGTCACTCTGTAGTCACACTGTGCTGGTGATCAACCTGTGGGCATATTGTGTGGTATTAGTTCTGTGGTCACACTGTGTGGTAATAACCCTGTAAATGCGTTGTGTGATATTAACCCTGTAAACAGATTGTGTGCTATTAACTCTGTGAACACACTGTGTGGTATTAACCCTGTGAACACATTGTGTTAACCCTGTGTGTATACTAACTGTTATCTTGCTGGAAACTATAAACTATGATTGCACTGTTCATCAAAAGTTCCTATTATCCATGGAATGTTATGCTACATGATCTCCATATAATATGATCTATAACTTATATGTCAACACAATAATCCCCAATGATATGAATGCCAACAGTCCAATTATCACACTTGACAAATGCCACGGCAACTTTTTGAAATTCATAGTATTTCAAAATAAATACCAGAACTGAAATAATTCTAATGATTTTCTCATCATGTTCACCATGTAAAGACAAACTTGGAAGGCAGTCCTTAGTCTGAAATGACTTTGAAAACATCCAGCTTCCTTGGCTAAGAACTGAAGAGCAACATCAGCACAGACTGAAATGGACTCTCAAGAAGAGAACAAGAGTATCAAGAGGAGGAAGCATTCATCACAAGTTCCTCTTCAGAGGCAGTAAGATGAGCTGTAATTTCTCCAGGAAGTAGCTTTCTCCCTTGTTCCTGAGACACTTCTGGGCCCAACTCCTGTGCGTGGCATCCTTTTGCTCTAGTGAAATCTCTCATTTCAGCTAAGGACAGCATGATAACAGGAAGATCCGACTCTGATTTGGGGTGTATTGACACCTAGAATTTCACCTTTTGCCTCTAGAGCTTGGAGTCAGGACCCTATAACTGTTTAATCGCTCCTGGTCTGTGTCACATGCTGTGTGGATCCTCTGGAGGAAGGGGCTGAAGTTCTGTGTACAAAGACATGTCCCCCAAAGACTGCATGTCCCTTCTGCCGTCTGTGGAAGATGAGTAGTTGCACTCCTAACCAACCCTTCACCAGAGACTGAACTCTAAAAATGTTTGTCTTTTCAAATTTTAACATGAGGTCTGGGGAGATAGTTTAATGGCAAAATCCTTTCTATATAAGCAGGATGCCCTAAGTTCAGGTCTCTGGAATCCAGGTAAAGCCTGTCACAGACACAGTGGTGAGTCCGTAACATCAGAGCTCCTGCAGAGAGATAGGAGGTGGAGGAGGAGGATTCCCAGAAGCTTGTGGAACAGCTTGCTTGACACACATGTCAGCAAAACAACAAGAGGTCCTGCTTCAAACAAGATGGCAAACAAGGACTGTGCTGGTTAGGATTTTGGTCAACTTGACACAAACAAGCTAGTGTCTACTGGGAGAGGAAGCCTCAACTGAAAATAATTGTTCCCATCAGACTGGCCTCTAGGCAAGCTGGTGGGGCATTTTTATTATTATTATAACTGATGAAGCAGAGTCCAAACCACTGTGGGCAGTGTCACCTGGGACAGGTGGCCTTGGCTTGTATAAGATAGCAGACTGAGCAAGTCCAGAGGAACAAGCCAGTAAGCAGCACTCTTCCACTTCATTAAGAAGTGCTAATAAGACCAGATTTTAGTAAAGACTGGAGTCCATCAGCTTTCCAAACACTTCCACCAGAGGAGGGTTCATGTCCATCCTCACAAATCCGTTAGGTCCATTTAACTGTGGAGCCAGTGATGGGAGGAAAATCTAGGGTCCTTCCTGGTGTTGCTCCCAGATGCCCATTCTAGAGCTCCTGGGAGACTCTAGTGAGCAGAAAAGAGTAAAGACTAAAAGTAGAAAAAGTCAACAAACCAGGGATGCATTCTGTGAATCAATGGGACCTGCTGATTCGGTCAAGAACAAGCTGTGGGTGACCACAATGCCCAGGAATATGGAACCCCAATCAGAAAACTTAATTACATGTACCCAGAAGTACCTGTGGCTTAAGCTTCATATGGAGGACGTTAGGAAAGGGTTTGTTTTAGCTGAGGAGTCTGCTAAGGCAATGAAAAGCAGTCTGTGATCACAGGCAGAATATGGCAATGGCTACCATTTCTCTCTACACCAGTTAACAAATCTAATGAACTTCGTTTGGGAACTCTAATCAAATGGGAGATGCTTATCTAGAGGACTTTAAATCTCTAGTAATGGACAGTCCTTTCCTGGTAGGAGGACCAAGGGGAACTGCCTGGGAAACTTTGTGTGTATGTGTGTGTGACTGAATGTGGAGGCCAGAGGTCAACATCAGGAGTCATTCTCAATTACTTCTACATGGCATTTTGAGATAGGTTCTCTCACTGAACTTGGAACTCACAGATTCAGCTAGACTGACTGCCAGCAATTCCCAGACATTCTCCTGTTTCTGCCTCCACAGTCCTGGAATTACAGGCATGTGCAACCATGCCTTCTTTTCAGGCGGGTTCTAGGGATCACATTTGAGTCCCCTCATGCTTCCCAGGCAACTCCCCTACAGACTGAGCCATCTCCCCCAAAGCCTGCCTTGAGGTTCTTAAAATCATTTCACTTCTCTTTATTCAGGAAAACATATTAAAGCCACTTTAATTGCAGAGGAATTCCATATAAATTAATAGGAGAAAAAAGGCAGAAGTTAACAAGAAAAAAACCATATTTGGTTTTAGAAGTCTACTGAAATAAGCAGCAGCAGCAGCAGCAGCAGCAGTGAGCAGGCTCTTACAGCCACAGGAAGAGGCATCCTCCAGGTAGCAGACAGACCACACAGGTTTCCAGGTGGCACGAAGCCCATATGGCTGCCCTCAACATGCTCTGGTTTTTCTTCTTAATTATATTCTAAGTGTTCAAATTATTTTCTTGATTGAGAACAAAGGAGTGATTCATAGAAAATATAATTTGAGTGTTTAAGACACAAAGTAAGATCTTAGACCAAAATCCCTTCCTCCTGGATTCAGTACTCTTCTCTATATGACAAGGAACTCTCAGGAAGTGTCTGAGTCACTCACTATTCTATTGCTGTGAAGAGACACCATGACCACAGCAGCTCTTATTAAAGAAAGCATTTAACCAGGGCTTGCTTACAGTTTCAGAGGCTTAGTCCATTTTCACAATGGCAGTGAGTATGGCAGCACACAGGAAGATGAGGTCCTGGAGAAGTAGTTGAGAATTCTACATCCAGATCTGCAGGAAGACTGGCTTGGGCTTTTGAAATCCCAAAGCCTACTGCCTTCCTCCAACAAGGCCACACCTACCCCAATAAGGCCACACCCACTCCAACAAAGTCACACCTCCTAATCCCTTTCAAGTAGTGTCACTCCCTAATCACCAAGCATTCAAATACATGAGCCTATGGGGGCCATTCTTATTCAAACCACCACAGGAAGCTTTAGATTCTTTTTTATCACCAAGTCTGAGCATGATGATGCACATGGCATCATGCCTATTATCTTGACTTTACCTGTTCCTTCTTTTAGTAGCTTATATTGAATTAGTTCATTGGAAAGTGTTGTAAAAAACATAATCACCCTGATCAAACTGTTTTGGAATTCCTGTTTGGACCAAAACATTCATTTAAAATTTCTGAAATTCAAATTGCATTGCCTGAAAAGCACCAATCAGCAACTCAGTGCGATAAGATAAACTTTATCTTGCTACAGTAATTGGACCACAATCCACATTCATAGAAGCAATTGGAATCCTTTGCCGGACATTGGCTACTACCCATGAGCTGGACCCAGGGTTGTAGTGGTAAACAAAGTCAGACCCATTCCAAAGAGGACCCAGTCTACTGGGGAGATGAAGGTACACTAATTATTAATACAGTATTTTATAATTTCCGGTATGGTTGTCTTCTCTATTGATGCTGCTACTTTTCTTCCTTTTCTCTCACTATTGCAAGCATCAAGGGTTGGGGGCTGTTTGGTTTGGTTCTTTTGTGGGACTGCCTCTGTTCTAATGTCTACTTTTCACCGCTTACCTATCTTTCTTATTCATAATTCTTGCTCTCATCACCAACTCAGTTCTGATTGCTTGAAGTGATCATCTGACACAACCTTCTTTGTTCTACGTAGCATCTGCCCCTTTCCATGTGGTATGGCCAAGCAATGGCTTTCTGGGTCTCTTGATTGTAACAAGTTTCCATGACAACATGCAAATCCATTGATAGTTTTAACTCTGTGGTGCTAAATTCCAACATGTGTTCTCTCCTCCATTACTGTATTTCAGTCCTGTAATTTTACTTTGTGTTGACCTATAATTTTCTCTGTGAGGCTTTAAACTCAAGACGCTTGAATATATACATGAAAACCTTTTAAACATAAGATTAATTCTAGGTATTTTTGGGTCATTTTGATTCTTCACAAGTGCAGGCAGATATACAGGAGTGAACTGACTGAAATTACCCACTAGCAAGCTTTTTGCAGACTTACATGATCACATTCGTCTCCAAGGATAATTGATAGGTGTATTCTAATGTTCACTAGAATGATGACCCATCTTGTCACTTAGACTCTGTCACATACCCAGCAACAAACCTTTATTTTCAGCACTCTATGACTTATCCTTAAAAGTGTTATTGTGGAATGAAAAGCTGAAAGTGTTTCTCAGCTCAGAAACATTTTTTTCCTTACTGTCCTTCTGAATTGTTTCTAGTTCTAGGATACTGAATATCATTATGGCTTAATGTTTTTCCTAAAATGTCCCACATGAGTTCTGAGGACTTGATGGGGGCATGGTGT
The DNA here is from genome assembly GCF_949786415.1 of Peromyscus eremicus. Taxonomy (NCBI): domain Eukaryota; kingdom Metazoa; phylum Chordata; class Mammalia; order Rodentia; family Cricetidae; genus Peromyscus; species Peromyscus eremicus. Next base: position 43,767,182 of record NC_081416.1, read on the forward strand.
GTGTGAAATTGTCATATGTGCACACTGTTGGTTTTTTTTAATGCAAGTGAGGAGATGAATTTATTTCAACAACCACACAAAAGTATGCATGAAAAGCTATGCTATAGTAAGATGAGGTCAGTCAAGATGTTTGGTTAGTAGGAGACATCCAGGTAAGACGACAGACTAGAATCTGTCTTGGTGTGACCTGGTAAAGGAAAAGAATAAAAAAGAACAGAGACTATTCTAAAGAGAGAAGGGGATTTGGGAACTCCCAAAGGCAAGAGCAGCTGAAAAGTACTGAGAGAAAGACAGACAATTCACCAAAAAGAAGTGTGCTAAGCCCAGCATGGCTTGAGCCATTTAGCTTCCCAAGAGGGAAGAGGAAGTAGAGGCCTCTTTCAAGAGGTGAATGGGGTCACCCTGCTGAATAGAGACTGACAGGCTTTCCTTCATGATAAGCCTACAACTCTTACATGCTGTAAATCCAATTACAAATTTGCCTGACATGGTAGTTCCTCCGACTATAAACCAACAATGTACAGGAATCTCATTTTGTCACTCTATATGACTTGGAGGACAGTAGCCAAGAGGCATCTTTAGAGAGAATCTATTGTCTAAAGATCTGCTACTCTGGAACCCCAGAACAGGTGTTAAAATCATGATTTGGGAGCTGGAGTCTAACCTGTCCTAGCCCTGAGTGAGACTGTAGCCCAGCAGACAGTTTTGGAGACTGAGAGTTCTGGAATCTCAAAAGCCAAAGCATGGTAGCTGCAGAAGTTTGTCTCAGGCGGGAAAAGGTAGCTCCTGTCTTGGTGGCTAGGAGCAGACCTCATCAATCGAGTCTAAGTATGGACTTTGGTCATCCTGAGGCTGATTTTGACAGACAGGCCAACCTCTGTAGCCACCTTAGAACTCTGACTTTCAAATAGAATATTTGTCATCCACAGCTATACCCTCTCCTCTAGTACATCTATCTGTATTTAGTGGGTTTGGTACATCTGAGGACAGGTCCTTGTTGCTGGAGAATTTCTCTCCAACTCCCGCCACCAAGTCCGGCCAGTCTCAGAGCCCACTTATAAAATAAACACATAGACTCTTACATTATTTAAACTGCTTGGCCATTAGCTCAGGCCTGTTATTGTCTAGCTCTTACTCTTATATTTAGCCCATTTCTATTAATCTTTACTTTGCCACATGGCTTGTGGCTTACCGGTACTTTACATCTTCCTTGTCCTGATGGCGGCTGGCAGTGCCTCTCTCAGCCTTCCACTTCCCAGAATTCTTTTCCTTGTCCCGCCTATACTTCCTGCCTAGCCAATGGCCAATCAGTGATTTATTTACTGACCAATCAGCAACACACTTGACATACAGACCATCCCACAGCACTTCCCCTTTTCTTTTCTTAAAAAGGAAGGTTTTAACTTTAACATAGTAAAATGACATATAACAAAACAATTATCAAGCAAGAATTATAGTTACAATATTAAAGAAGAGATCCTATCTATCTTATATTTGTAAGTTTAAGGTTTTATATCTAACTTATCTTTTATTATAACTAAGGAAAATTGTAAGTATCTAGTCTTTAACCACATCAAAGACCTCAGAAGGATATACTACTACCTGAGAAATGGAGAAGGATATAAGCAACTTTTAGGAGTCTTGTAGGGTGGACAGAGACAGCTGGCAGCCTGGACAGTCATTCAAAGTTCTCTTGTAAAGTTGGGGCATCTGTCTTCAGCCCACAGGCCTAGAGTCTCTTATTCACTTTTCTCTGTGTCCTGTAGAATGTCTGGCAGTTTTCTCTGCAAAGCAGGAACCTGAAGGACCATTTTGTCAAGCAAAGTTCAGTGGTCACCTTTGTATGGGTCCTGCATGTCCAGTTGATCAGACAGTCCAGGCAAGAACAGTTTCTTGCCCAAATGGCTATTTTTGTCAAGGTGAAGATAAACTCCGTATGGAGTGTCTTCGATGCCCATCCTCCTCTCTGAAGTAAATCGGTGCTGTCAGGAGCAGACATGTCTCACTGTCCAGAAAGTCTAAATTTTTAAAACATTTTAAATGCCATATTCTGTAGGTCTTTGAAGTGTTTGAAGACTACCTATCTATCTGAAATATATCTATGTATACCTAGAAGACTTAACTAACATGGCTACAAATATTATCATAGTTGACTAACTATTAATCTATTTTTTAATTATCCATTACAATTTTAAATGAGTTACATAAACATAATACCTCAAACAAGAATAGAAATATATATACAGTATAACAAAATTAAGTTTAAATTTGTATCAATAAACTAAAATCTATAGCGATGTAAAACATTTTAAACAAGTTGTTACTCTTTAAAAGTAGGTTCATTAATCTACCCTTTCATCCTATCATATCTAAACTATCCCCTTTTTTTCTTTAGAAAGAGATTGTATTTATAATCAACCTGCTTTAAATAAAAATATTGGTTTTTGTCTGTCCCACATCAGAGGGCTCTTCTGATTTGGGACATAAGAATCTCTTAACCATTTTTTTTTTGAGCAATATGTCTGGGTTTAGAGGGGGAGTGAGCCAATTCCATCTCTAAAGCCAGCTTGGTATATTTGGGAATTTGGGCGTAGCTTCTCTTACTACTTCCTGCTGGAGGGGGGCGCTGTATCTTATGGGGACACGAAGAAAATTTTAGGATCATGGAGTAGTCCATGAGGCTGTATCGTCTGAGCCAGTTGCCTTGGAACCATTCTGGATGTTGAGTCATCTGGGCCATGGTGTCATTGGAGACCTTTCAGGGGGTCTTGGCTGGTCAAACCTGATGTATCTTAATCTGGAACAAATCCATAGTCTCTGGCTTTCTGTGGAAACAAAAGCAGAGACTCTTTTCCAAAGCAACATATCCTTATATCCAAATTTTGAAGTCAAGGTACCTTTAAAATATACATTTTGGCATAACTCAACAGCTTTTACAATCAAATGTTTTTCTGCAGTTACGAATATCAAAGAGAACATAATCCAGATTCTTTGTGTGGTAGCCATCTTTATGTGGCTTATTTTTTTATATTAGCGTGAGCCTATTGCTTTAAACTGCAGCCTTCTAAGCCTGAAATGGGGCAGTGGCTGCTGGCTCCGCCCACTTCAGCTTCCCAACATGGCGGTAGTCCGCTTTCCGCCAGCTCTGGGAGCCGTAACTCTCAGAAATAGTGGGTCTACACTTTTACCAAAGTAGCGTGTAGCCCAGAAACCTCTTTTTTTGTTTTGTACTAGCAAAGGCTAAATCCGCCATACAGTTTAATGTGCTACTTGCAGAGGCCTCATTCCTGCCATACGGCGGCAGGTCGAGCACACACGCTAGGAACCCGCCAGCAGTAGCTCAAACACGCAGGCTGCCGCTAACTTGAAAGAGACAACTAGGAACTGTTTTCAGCTCCGTTTTAGAATCTTTTTACTCAGGTTTTAGGTGGAAACTCTTGCCAACACGTTGGGCGCCATTTGTTGCTGGAGAATTTCTCTCCAGCTCCCGCCACCAAGTCCCGCCAGTTCCAGAACCCACTTATAAAATAAACACACAAACTCTTATATTATTTAAACTGCTTGGCCATTAGCTCAGGCCTGTTATTGTCTAGCTCTTACTCTTATATTTAGCCCATTTCTATTAATCTTTACTTTGCCACATGGCTTGTGGCTTACCGGTACTTTACATCTTCCTTGTCCTGATGGCGGCTGGCAGTGCCTCTCTCAGCCTTCCACTTCCCAGAATTCTTTTCCTTGTCCCGCCTATACTTCCTGCCTAGCCAATGGCCAATCAGTGATTTATTTACTGACCAATCAGCAACACACTTGACATACAGACCATCCCACAGCAGGTCCTCATAAACAGATTGCTGTGGTGTGGTGACTTCTTCTCTCCCAAGCCTTGGGAGACACATGCCAGCTATATTCACCACTGCAGAGGGTAGTATCTGGGCTTTTGGGGAAGTGAGAGAACTTATCCAAACCACATAAGACAAAGTATGGCCAGCAAAGGATGCTGATATGCAAAGAAGGTAAGCCAGCTGAGCATGAGCAGTAAGCAAGGAATCCAGCATGTATTCATTCATTCCTCTCTAGTCTTGATTGTAGATGTAATGTCACGAATTGCTTGAGTCCCTGCTTTGACGTCCGCCTCCGTGATGGACTGTAACCTGGAATTGTAAGCTGGATAAGCCCTTTCCTCCACGACATTGCTTTTTGTCAGTGTGTTTCATCACAGCAACAGAGATGAAACTAGGTCATGGGGCTGGAGAGATGGCTTGGTGCACAGGGCTGTTTGCTACACAAGTACAGGAACTGAGTTCAGATTCTTGAACTTCCATGAAAAGACATTCTACAAAGCCAGTCTTACCCTAATACCCAAATCAGATAAAATAAAAACCTAAAGACCCATTTACTGATGAACATTTATGTAAATAAAAGTTCTAAAAGAAAAACCTTGAAAATTCAATTTAAGATCCCATTAAGAAGATTGTTTTTCTTGTCTTGAATCTCCCCCCACCCAAAGATTACTTTTGAAAGTGGTAAAAAAGAAAAAGACACTTCGCCAATTCCCATGGGGCTGAGGCATTGAGGGCCTCGGGCCTTGACATGTCCATGCTCATGTTAATAACACACATCCACGAGTACTTCATCTGCTTCCCACACCTCCACACTGATTTCTACAGTGACTTCATCAGTTTACATCATGGCCAACAGCATGTAAGTGATGCAGAGAACACAAGACATCCCACATGTAGAAGGATGAAACCAGATTCATCTCATTGACCTTGCATATAAGTCAATTCAAAATGCATCAAAGACCTTCCTGTAAAACCTGAAACACTAATGTTGCTAGGGGAAAGCACTTCAACATTAAGAAGCAAGTAAGAACATTCCAGAAAGGACTCCAGGAGCACAATAAATAATCCCAAGAATTGACAAATGAAATTAAAAAGCTGCTTCTGGACAGCAAAGGAAACTATAGTGAAGAGACTGTTTACAGGATGGAAAAAAATTCTTATCAACTCCCTGGCAGACAGGAAATTAATATCTGGAATACATAAAGAACTGTGAAAAGGGAGGCACATGAAAAAAATCATTTAATCAATACTTGAATTTGATAGGTCTTAAAAGAAGAATTAGAAATAGCCAATAAATGCTTGATATTGTGGTCAACATCCTTAGCCATCAGAGAAATGAAAATTAAAACTGCTTTGAGATTGCCACCCACACAAGTCAGAATAACTACGTTTATAAAAACAAATGTCAACAGGCGCTGATCAGGGTGTAAGAGGAATCCTTATATACTGTTGGCCATAGTATAAATGGATGAAGCCACTGTGGAAATCAGTGTGGAGATGGGGAAGCAGATGATGTCCTTAGTGGTATGTATTAATGACAGGAGCAGGGACATGTCAAGGTTCCCAAGGGAATTGGTGAAGCCTTCCTCCGGTCCCAGTACAAGTATTTATGAATGACTGACAAGTGTGTACAAAAACTAGAAACCACAGCTCCCTCCTACCAAATGACTGAAACTTGAGACTGTTCCCCTACAGAGTCCTCCCACTGATAGTAGCTAACCTGGCTCCTTGTGCTCTCATTTCCAAGTTGTGGCTAATAGGTACCCTCCTTCAAAGCAAGCACAGGCCAACTGATCCCAGTTTTTTCTGTATGTGTGTATGTCGTTTCTTCAATAGCTGTCATTTCTTCATTTCCTCAGCACCCCAGTTAGGTTTCCAGGACCAAGCCATGCAGGAAGGGCACAGCATGGAGGTTCCTAAAACAAACAAACAAACAAAATCCTAAGAATTACTGTGTGGTGCTATGTACTGCTCCTGGATATACAGCCAAAGGATTCTAAGTCAGCATATCCATATCGTAGTGCTAATTTACACATGTATGTGTGTTTATGATTACACTACTCAACAGTAGAGGAAAATAGACCCAGGCTGGATGTCTATTGACATAGGAGAAGTTAAAGACAATGGTGGTCCATACACACAATTGAACCTTATTTATCAAGAAGAAGGAAGAGGGGGCAGAAAGGAAGGGAGGGAGGGAGGGAGAGAGAGAGAGAGAGAGAGAGAGAGAGAGAGAGAAAGAGAGAGAGAAAATTAAATTGCTATATATGCAGGAAAACGGGTGGAAATCATTGTGATACTAAGCAAAACAAGCCAGACTCAGAATTGTTCGTGTATGAGTGTGAGCATGTGAGCATGTGAGTGTGTATGTGTGTGAGGGGGGTGAAAGAGAGAGAGGGAGGGAGAGAGAGAGAGAGAGAGAGTGTCATGAAAATAAAGAAGGTATTATGAGACAGGAGAAAGATCTTAAGGGATGGGGGAATGGAAAAAAGAGAGGATAATGGAAAATGGAGCATGAAAGCAGAAGGGGGGACCATTTGAGAGGAGAGGCATCAGCAAGAAATGAGCTGATCGGAACTTAGACTCAGATCTGTCTAATTAAAAAGCTCACATTGGTCAGCAGTACTTACTTTTCTCTTTGAATTTAGACAACTGGGAAACTCTTATTCATCTTGCACCCTCTTTAGGGCTTCACAACTCAGTCACATGTATTCTTAGACACCTCTGATGAGGTCTTGGTCTTCCTCTAATTGCCCTCTAATTGAGTCTCAAGCATCACATGCACTCTCTGATTGAAAACTCTTAGCACTGAATCTTCCTCTGTGAATATATACGCTGTGGAAACTACTGAAACCAGGAAAGTAAAGCTGGACCGTTACTAGGAGAGGGGATGGAGGTGGAAGCAATAGCGAAGGAAATATCAGGGTACAAGCAATCTGATCAAAGAAAATGGAAAGAGGGGATACTTAGGGAGGGGAAGAAAGGGAGAGGACAAAGGGGACTAGCAGGACACTATTGATCTGATAGAAGTAGGGAATGAGCGATAGGTAAAATAGCACTCTAGATGGCTGAAAAGCCTCCAAGAAATCATACTATTAACTCTTTGCCAAAAATGTAACCTTATAATTTGCACATAATTCAATATACAAATATACATACATGATTTTAATGAGCTTTTCTCATCTGAGATGATGGAGTTCCCACTAAGAGTCAAAGACTACCTAAAAAAAACCCTATACCAGACATGAGAAGACCCCTTTTGATTTGTTAGCCAGGGCTATCTAAGAGACTCCCAATACATACAGCCTATTCTGTTGCCCTTGGTGACCCAGATGTGGAAGGTAAGTCCCTATTGCTGAAGATACCACAGATTTCAGAAACAGCGCACAGAGGCCTCAGAGTGGGAACTAATCTGAATGTCCCCTCCTTAAATACAAGTTTTCATGGCACCAGAAGGCACCATGCAAGCTTCCAAAGGAGAGAAGCAACCAAAAGTCCTACCCAACTATGATGCCTATGATCTACACCAATGACCAGCATGGCAAACTAACCCTACAGAGGTAGTAGTGGCACACATATCTTGGCAGTAACCAACTGTTGACTAATTGGACTTATGACCCCCTCAACAAGAGGGAAACTATGCCTAGTACTGGAAACCTAGCCAGCTAATCAGAAATCATGGTTATTGGAGGAGAATCTACAACCACTAATTTACTAAGCCAGCATAATCTGTAACAACAATCTAAAAACATTTGTCATTATACCCATAGATAATTATAGTTATCAACCCTCATCAAGGAAACTACTATTTGCCACAGACTTGAGACCACTACAGAAAACAATAACCAATCAATATGCAGAGTTGCGGAGCCCAGTACCTGTAGATAAATTCACAAAACTACTCTAAAATCAAAGGCTCAGAAAACATTTTCCAAGAGGGGTGGAATAAGAGCCAGAGGAGCAGGGATTTTGCTGTGAGATTGTGTATCCTTGTAACATCAGAAGCTGTACCCATAAAGTCTCACCAACATGACCACCCAAATGTGAGCTGAACAAGGTGGACACCAAAGAACATGCCAAACTGCACAGGGAAAAGCCCATGAGGTCTCAACCCTACACAAGGAACTATAGGCAACTGAGTAAAACGGAGAGTAAGAAAGAAAGCTCTCCTCAAGGAACAGCACACCAACTGGTTATCCAGTGCCAAATGGTCAGCCCTGAAAACACATATATAAGTGACATGGACTTATATGGACTCAACAGGTTATATGTTTGGGAATATATATGTATGTACAAATATTTGTAGGCGAGGTATAACAATTAATGAAAAAGGAGGCCAAGAATCTGAAGGAGTGTAAGGAGGGATATATGGGAAGGTTTGGAGGGAGAAAAGGGGAAGGAAAATGTATTTAAAATACAATCTCAGGGCTGGAGAGATAGCTCAGCAGTTAAGAGCATTGGCTGATCTTCTGGAGAACTCAGGTTCAAATCCTGGCATCCATATGGTAACAACTGACTGTAACTCAAGTTGCAGGGGATTGGACACCATCACACAGCCATACATGCAGGCAAAACACCAATGTATACAAAGAAAAATAAATAAATCATTTAAAAATACAATCTCAAAAATAAACAAAAAAATCTTTAAAAGAGAGTCTCAGGCTGTCTTGTCTTTTTCTTCATTTTTTAAAAAAATGTTTCCTATGAATGATTATTGTGCTATTGTTACTTCTGAAATCATGTAGTCAGTTGGTTATGGTAGGGGTTAATGTGTCTCCTTTCATCACAGTAGGGTCCCGTTTAGCACCTTATAAAAAACAAAAGAAAGAATGCTTGGTATTGAAGGCACTAGGCTTTCAACTGCTTCTCCTTTTTTTCTTAACACATTCCAAAGGAAAATCTAACCAAATGTGGTGACTAAATGTGAAAAAAGAAATGTCAAAGCACTGAGCCAAATCCTTTTCGATGTTAGCCTTGGGACTTCTGGCAGGAATCACCTGTCTTAGTTAACTATGCTACACAAAACCAGCTCCCTGAATTAGAGAGCAATATATGACCAAAACTATTGGAGACATGGCCCTAACTTCATGTTCCCATGCCCATTTCATGGAAATCCTGCTGAGCATTAAAAGAACACATTGAGCAAATGGGAACATAAACTCCGTGATAGACTTCAGGTGACAATGGCAATAAAGACTCTTGGAATGACAGCAGACTGCAGATTAAAAGGCAAACCAGACCTAGGGAGGTAGATCAATGGATAAATTCCTTGGTGCTGAAGTATGAGGGTCAGCACTCAGATCCCCAGCACCCAAGTAAATGCTGGGTGAGCCTGGCAGCTTGCTTGTAATTCCGACATTTGTGAAAGAAGACATGGGATTCCTAGAGGAAGCTGGCTAGCTAGCTTATCCAAATCAGACAACTCTGGGTTCTACTGAGGGGCCCTGCCTCAATGTATAAGGTGGATAGAAAGTTGACAGGGATTGAGGCAGACACCTGATGTCAGCCTCTGTCAATCACATGTGTACACACACACACACACACACACACACACACACACACTGCATACATAAACATAGAAGGAAAGGGCAAACCTCTTCTTTGATATGGTCTTCTTTACCTTCTTTTTTTTTTTTTTTTTTGGAGACAGGGTTTCTCTGTGTAGCTTTGCGCCTTTCCTGGAACTCACTTGGTAGCCCAGGCTGGCCTTGAACTCACAGAGATCCGCCTGGCTCTGCCTCCCGAGTGCTGGGATTAAAGGCGTGCGCCACCACCGCCCGGCCTTCTTTACCTTCTGCATGAATTGAATCTCTTAAAGTTCTACCTCTACCTAGAATATACCTAAAAATAACACCTGTAAGATATGAAATTCTATGAGTTGCCATTGGAAATTATTGCACTGTTAGAACCAGAAAGCAAACTCCAAGTTGAAGTGTAAAGACATCATATGTATTAGAGTTAGTTCATTAAGGAGATTTTAGTTCAAAGCTGAAGGAGCTAACTTCACATCTGTCACCCATGCATGGTTTTCTCATTTTTAGCTCTTTCTGTTGAATTTGACTCCAATACTCCATAGAAGGTTGTAAAAACCTTCAAACTAATGTAACTAAGATTCATTGTTTCTTCTTTCCAACCCTTAAGTGGTAGGCAGGGTCCCTACTAGATTTCCAAGGTAAGCCTAGAAGTGTCTTTTAAAGAGAGAAGAAAGGTGGCCAAGAGGAAGCAGTAAGTTGTATTGGATTACGCCCAGGCTATCAAGTTAAATGAACTAGTCAGACAAGGAAAGAAAAATTAGATGGAGCCATTTAAATATAATGTATAATTATAATGAAAATTATAATGTGTAATTCTTAAAGTGTATGGCTTTGTTTTCTGGTGATGTCGCCCTGCTCCTCTGGAACACAAAGTGGTTGCTTTGGTTATACTATAAGAGTTCTTGTCCATAAAAAGTTATGGTTTTTTTTCTTTGTATCACACACTGCTGTGAATGAGAATAAGGAAATTCATTTTGCTTTTGTAGCTTCAGATCAAGAAAATGATTTGACTGCACATCTCATCAGAAAAGATCATCATCCTACAGTGTCTCCAGCTCTCAGCTTTAGTACTTTTTTTTCTTTCTATAGACTTACATAAGTCCCCTCGTGTCATTGGAACCTTTCTTTGTGTGTCTTCTTTCTAAAGGACTCATAAGTAGAGTACGAAGGGAAAATCAGATTACTACTGCTACTCCATTTATTTTTATTCACTGAGTTTTCCTTTGGGCTGAGCCTTTGCATTTTTGTTCAGTTTTCTCCCTCAGAGTCTGAGCTAAATCTATTAATCTCTTTTGTGCATAAATAGAGCTCCTGTGGGAGATTCAGCTACTGACTGGAGAAGGGCTGAAGCTTTAAGAGTTTCGGAAGAGCTTCAGAGACATAGATTGTCCTTGTAGATGGAGCATATCCTAAGGAATTTTGTCCAGTGAAACTGTTCAAGACAAAAGATCCAGTTGAAAATACATCCAGTAAATAACTCGGTAATTTCAATTTACATTATGAAAGCTTCATTGTAGCCTATTATAGCTGCTGAAGAGTTCTGAGGTACTACATTTGAGCCTAAAATTGACATTTTCCATTCTTGTTGTCATATTCTTAGACTTAGTATTCAAAAACAATTTTTGTTTATTCTTTACTTAAGAAGCACAATGAAAACTGAAATATTTTTCTCAGCATTCATCATTTAATTAAACCAATGTTTTCAAGGACTTTTTTTCCCTTTATGGTTTGCTTTCTCTTTGAACACCCCTGAACTGAAACCTAGGGGTTTCCAGGCTGTGCACCCATAACTCAGAGCTGGTTATACACATCTCGGAGTCAAGAGACAACTCTGTGAGAGATAAATGGCCCAGCAGAAGGACAATTACCACTGAACAAAGGAAAGGGAAACTAAAGAGGTGCTATAATGGCGGCATTAGATATATCGAACAAGGCAAGCTGTCCTGCAGACATAGATCTTCCCTGACATTTCCCTTTGATGATTTATGATATGGTTACATTGAGTGTCCTTGTGGCCTTATATGCAGGAGACTTTGCTTTGATTTTCTTTTTTTAAAGCCTCATTTCATTCCACAGAGCACAATCAAAGAAAACCAGAGAGGGCCCTGCTTAATGCACCACGCCATTGGAGTACAGATCCCTTTGGTAGAGGAAGAAGGAAAGGTAGACTGGCAAATTTATCAAAAGGAACAATGATAAACAACATTAGACCATTCCGGCCTCCACTGGAGCCCTATCCTTTATCCCCCAACATTATATGGCATTATTTCTTCCAGCTAGATAAGGCCGAGTAGAGATCTGCTCCGAAATCACTTTCTTTAAAGAGAAGCAGAAACTTTGCTCAGTGGTCAGTGACTAGGAGATTGGAACACACGATCTGAAAAGAGTCCTCTTCTGAGCAGGTTTGGGGGTCTAAGTTCTCACCACTGGAAGATATGTGTGGCATGCACACTGTTACCAGAGCTTTGTGAAGAGAAAGGAGATTCTAAGAGGCAGTGTGACATCTTTTTTCTTCCCTAATTTTGGCATTATCAGATCTGTCACCCACGAATGAGTCTAAGTCATCTTCAGTGTCAACATGATGCCTGAACAAGATGGACTCCAGTCTCAGCCTGGAACGCTCCTTAGCAGATGACAACTTGTTAATTGGCATTTGGAGGCATATTGTTAGCTTCATCTGACTTTAACTTTCACAAGCAAGTGGCATATGGAAGCAACCAGAGCTGATGGGTTAGCAGGCTCTCAGTAATTGAGGGGTTCGGACTGCTGACAAATCTCTCTCAGTCTATTCCTCTTTCTTGAGTGCTCTTGAGGTGTGGTGTTCCATCTTCTAAAGCTACGTACTACTACTGGGAGCCTCCAGTTATAAGAGTAATTTTTTTCTGGACTAATCTGAGACATAGCCCTCTCTTTTCACAACTTTGAGAAATGGTCACCTGAAGTTTGATGATCTTAGCCTTTTTGTTCATAAAAAAAAATCAGACAGTTAAAGACACATGATCCAAAGATCAAAAGAGTCGAGTAGACACCAAGGGACACAAGAGCAACAGAAACTAGGTCACGTTTTGTAGTACATCCTTTTAGCCATGGTCCAAAGACCTTGAGCAGAAATAACTGGAACCTAGTCTAAGCACCAGGGTGCCTAAGGTTTTCTAAGGTTCATTGACTTCTTCTGTAATTCTTCTCTCTTTAGGTAAAAACAATAGGGTGTGTTGGATGGGCACCATTGTGTCTGGGTAATCAAAGCAGATTAAACACTACATTAAAAAGAATCCAGATGCTCTCAACTGTAAATTGTAAGAATTGGAGTAAACATTGAAATAACTTTTGTCTTCATCATCTCAATTGAATTGGCTATTTTCTGAATAGTAATACTCAAAAGCCCTAAGAGATAGATACAGTCATTAAATCCGCTACAGAAACTTTCTTAGTAGCAGGCAGAATCAGAACAGTCAGAATTAAAACCCCAAAGTCATGTACTATCCATTACATGATGTAAAAGTCTGAGCTTTTTGATCTAACATATGGCACTACTAAAAGAAAAAAAAAAAAAGATTTACTCCCTAACAATTCATCCTGAAGATTCTTTCTTTAAAAACTCCAGTCTAAACTAGACATATTCTTGCACTCTGGACTGCAGCCTCATTTTTTTTTTAACTTGAAAGATAATATTCAAGCAAAAGGCTAAGAAAGGGCTTTTAGGACAAAAAGAATTGTGTTTGCTTTAACTGATGCAGAAACATCATATCCAAATATAGTCCTCTATTTAAACCAATAGGAAGAAATAGTTTTGTCTTGATGACCTAATGAAACATTATGAAAGAAATCATCACATCACATGTCTTACAAAGAAAAAGGCATCCTTCCTCCAGATGAATAGTAGCAGCACATAATCAGAATTCTTAGATCAGGTTTTCCCCCATCACTTTGGTTTGAAATTGTGGGTCTGAACCATGTTTGTTTTTAATTTCTTCTTTCTTCTAAGTTCAAAGTTCCAGTCAGTGGTTTAACATCTAAAGTTTGTATTCCTTTTTTTAAATTGAATTAAAGAGAATGTTTTAACTTGTTTATTGACTCAGTACTAACCAGTTCTATTAGGGTTACATTTGATGCTTTAATTGGATTCTTCAATGTCTTCGGTTAGATTCTTCTAGAGGTAGACCAGAGGCAAGTATTTGAGAGTGAGTAGTTTATTTGGGGAGTACTCGTAGGAAACATCAAGAGGGGGCTGGAATATGAAGCAGAGAAGTATATAAAGCCAATAGTTACCATGGTTAAAACTGGAGCTGATGCCGGAGCATAGGTTACAGGTTTGGAATGAGATAAATCCCAGTGAGATCAAGTATAAAAAAGCATTTATAGAAAGTAGATATTGACATGATATATAAATAAAATTGTACTACATTTTACAAAAATACATTGTTTAGAAACAAAACACCAGTATGCTTAAAAAACTGATGGGTTATGAAGGAATATAGAGCAGAAACCTCTGCACTGATTTGCAGAGTAAGCAAGTTATGGTATTTGCTATTTATTATTTGAACTGTTGCTGGGAAACATTAACAAGGCATCCCTCCCAGGCTTCTGTATGTATGTATGGAGCAGATGAAAAAACACAGGTATTGGCTTCAGAACAAGGATAGGCCACAGCATCTTCTATTTCTTGTTTGGTTGATTACATGCTGTTTTAAATTAATCTAGAAATAATCTTATGTCCAAACAGGAAGACCAAATGGTATCAATAGGACAAAAATTCCTTGAGCATCCTTTAAAAACTGTTCCTATCTCTTCCTTGAAGAGATCCAGAAGGGTCCAGGAAATGTGTAGCACAGTCCAGCCGTGTTCTCTGGAGAACTCTGCTCAATCTGCTTCCAGTGTCCAGGATCCAGGAACCAAGAAAGCCAACACATCCGGATCTTGGGTCTTAAGGGCTCCTGTCTCAGCCCCGCCTTGTAGGCATGACAGTTACCGAAGCCTCAATGGGGGTAGTACTTCCAGGTCAAAGCTGGAACAGCTACCCACTACACTCTTGTTTAGAGAATCACCCATTCTTGATATGTTTATGATACAAATAATCTTGCTTCTTTGCCACTAGTTTATTCCATATTTCTAGGACCATTTGAAGATTTTAAAAGAAAACCACTGGGGTTCCTGCTTCCCATGGCAGCAGAAGCTCCTGGCAATACTCCCACAGAAGAACATCTGTAAACTTTAACAAAATGCTTTAAAAAAAATTCTAATTGAAGGTTCTGGAAAATTAACAAGTACAGGCATGATTTCAGAGGAGTCAAAACTTAGAAAATGGTATAGGTTTACTATTCCCTACTTGGAACGAATTAGACTGAGGGAAGGCTGTAGATGTGACACACAACAGGACATTTGTCACTAGTGGGAAACTTGCTGTCTTTTGGCCTGTCTTAGTTACTATTCTGTTGTTGTGACAAAACACCATGAGCAAGGCAAGTTATAAAAGGAAGCATTTAATTGGGGGCCTGCTGACAGTTTCAGAGGATTAATCCATGATCATCATGGTGGGGATTGTGGTGCTGGAGCAGTAACTGAGAGCTCACAACTGACTGCAAGCTGCAGGCAGAGAGTAGAGTAGGAAGAGGAGAGGAGAGGAGAGGAGAGGAGAGGAGAGGAGAGGAGAGAGAGAGAAACTGGACTGGGACAGGTATGGGCTTTTGAAACCTCAAAGTCCACCACCAGTGACATACCTCCTCCAGCAAAGCCACATCTACTCCAATAAGGCTATACCTCTTAATCCTTTTCAAATATTTCCACTTACTGGAGAATAAGCATACAAATAGATGAGCCCATGGGAGTCATTCTCATTTAAATCACCACATGCCTAAAGAGCCAGAGCTTAAAGCTATGACAGTCTCAGAGGTTGGAATGTAAGAAAGAAACCCTCACACAAAAGTCACCATGAAAGTGCAATGCTAAGTGTTAAACACAGAAAGACCACAGTGTTGCAGTTTGTGCTAAAGGGACTAACCTAAAATTTGACCTGCCTCCCATCATAGAAAACACGAAGGTTCTGGTTTAAATATAGTGGAACATGCACCAAATCCAAAGAATTAACATTATTCAGAGAAATATTATAAAATCTAGATTCTCTAAAATAGCATATTCATAAGGTCTAGGATATGATCCAAAATGATTCAACACCAGTTAAAAACAGCACATAAGGAAGCATTACTCATAAAAGGTGATAGATGGATACAAGTTGCAAGACACCCCAGATGTTGAGTTAATCAGGAAGGACCTTTAAGTAAGCTATCATGATTATGTCCAAGGAAGCACAGGAAAATATTCTCAGACAAGTGAAAAGAAGAGTTTACTCCTCAGAGAATAGACAAGTATCCTGTCCCAGATTCCCTAGTCCTTCTATTGGAAGAAAGAAAGCACACAGTTCAAGCTTACTCTACCAATCAAGGCCCAGATAACATGAGGGTAGTGTTAATATTCTGATCCCGCCCCTTGGCACCGCCCTGTGTCCTGACATAAAAGTCTCTTTTTAAGGAAAAACCCTGCCCCTTCCTCTCTCTCTTTCCTTTTGCTTTTCCTTTCACAAGGTGTGCACCCCTCTCTCTCCCTTCCCCTCTCTCTGTCTCCCTCTTTCTGTCTTTCTGCCCCTTTATTTCTCTGTTATAATAAACTCTTCATGTGGATGCAGCATCTGGATTGTGTATCACTGGCCACAGCCACCATGCCCACATGGTGTGCATCTGCCCAGCGTATTTCCCTGCATGCATCGGAAACCTTCAGGGGTCCTCCCCACCTCTGCATAATAAATTATAATATGTAGAACCTACAGAGCACATGTGAAAGGCAAATTATAGGCACAGGCTCATTGGATGACCAAGACCTCATCACAAGACTACAGGATGCACTCCCTCCCTTCCCAACCTGCTACCAAATTGTTAACTCTCTAAGCAATTCCTCTATCTAACACATCTTGTCTTGTCTGGCTATCAAAAACCATGACAAGGGCATACTAAAAAGAAAACACAACAAAAACAAACAAACAAACACTCCCAAAACTAAACCACCAAAACAAGAACAACAACAAAAACCCCCAAAGAACACAACAACAAAAATCCACTTTTAATACTCAGTGCATGCATCAGATCTACATATGTCAGGGATGTTAGAATGATGTAATCCAGAATGAAAACTGTGTGGTGGGGGTGTGAATAAGAAGCATCCCCTACAGGCTAACATGTTTGAACCCTTGGTCCTGGGTTTATGGTGCTGTTTGAGGAGGCTGTGGAGCTTGATGTTGTGGAGCCTTGCTGGAGGAAGTGTGTCCCTAAAGTGGCCTCTAAAAGGTTATAGCCTTACCCTGCTTCTATTTCACTCTGTGCTTCCCACATGTGGGTGGAGATGAGATTTCTCTCCATAAGTTGCTTTTGGCCGTGATGTTTTTATCTCAACAACAAAAAAGTAACTAGTACACGGGCTAAGGGTTGCTTTGATGAAGTACACAGCATGCAAAAATAAGTGATGGAAACTCTAACAAGCAAAAGAGAAATGCAACAAAACAAAACAAACAAACAAACAAACAAAACCCTGTAACAGACAGCATGTTTCTGAGGCATACTGGCAGTTCAAACATGGCTGAGGGGAAAAGTCCAACTTCAGAATATCTCAATAAAATTTTCAGGAATTGAAAAGAAATTTTAAAGAGAACTAAGAGAAAGACTGAAATGAAAACCAGAATGGAATATCCAGAAACTGTGGGACCGTGACAAAAGGCATAACTTCCATGGGAACTAGGACATGAAAGACAGGAATAGAAGAATCGTTTGAGTCAATAAAATTAAGAATTTGCCTCCAAATATTGTCAAACATCAAACCACAGACCCTGGAAGATCAAAGAAGACAGAAAAGGATAAATACAAAAACAAAGTAAACAAAACAAACCTTCACTGAGCCATCTCATCTCATACTTCAACGTCAACAATAAAGAAAAATATCTCAAGGGAGGACAGGGGAACAAAATACTTCATTTATGGAGGAGCAAGAATCATAATTACATTCAGGAAAAGTGTAGTGAAGTATGTAGTGTCAAGCGGGGAGGTGCTGCTGTCACAATCTGCACTTCATGAAATCTCTCCTTCAAAGTGACAGATAAGTAAGAACTGACTTAGGCAAACAAGAATGGAGGAAATTTGTTCCTGGTAGGGCAGCCTTACCAGGAACGTTCCAAGAAGTGTTTTTCAGAGAAAGAAAGGATGTGCAAAGAAGGAAAGAGCATCAGAGAATGAGCAAAGGAAGGCGTGCTGGGTAGTCTTATGTCAACTTGATTGACACAAGATATAGTCATCAGAGAAGGGGAGCCACAATTGAGAAAATCACTCCATAAGATCAGGCTGTAGGCAAACTTGTAAGGCATTTTCTTAATTAGTGATTGACGGGAGAGAGGCTTATCCACTGTGGGTGGTGCCACCCTGGCCTGGTGGTCCTAGGTTCTACAAGAAAGCAGGCTGAGAAAGTCATGGGGATTTGAGTTCCTGTCTTGACTTCCTTTGTGATGTGGAAGGGAAAGCCAAGTAAACCCTTTCCTCCCCACTTGCTTTTGATCAGGGTATTTTATCATAGCAATAAAAATCCTAATTAAGATGGAAGGCAAAATTATTTTTCTCATTCTTAAGTGATATAATAACCTTTATTCTAAATTATAATGGGCACAATGTATGCACATGTATAATTATGACTATTTTACTTGCTTGTGCTTATGTATAGGTATAACGGGTGACAATGATGCAGTAATTTGTGACATGGCATTCACTCACCTGTGGTACAGTGTGATGTGACTGTGGATGTGGACATGTGGACAGAGGCATAAGTAAGTGGAACACAGAAGACACTTGGGGGACACATGTCAACATATATTATAACACCTGAAGAATGGATCAATATAAAGTATGGATTTTGGGTGATAATGAGGTGTCAAGGTAACTGATGTAGACACTTCAGGATTGGGGGTGTTGATGACTAAGGGACCAGGGATATATGGGAAAGCTGGTGCCTGCTCAGTTTTGTGGCATATTTAAAACAGCTCTAAAAATAAAACCTAGTAATGTCCTAATCAATAAAAACAGAAACCCAACAGAAATATGAATTTTTTTCAAAACCAAAAACTTATTTCAGTAAAAGATCCATAAAACTAAAAAGACCTCAGCTAGACTAAGAACAGAAAAAGGAAAGTGTTCTGGTGGGAGCTCCACTTCAGCCCTTGGCACCCTGGTATCCATATACCCCAAGAGTCTGGAATGTTCTGGTGGAAGCCCCACCTCTCTGCCCAGACTCTGCCCCACAGAAAGTCCTGCCAAACATGGCTTCTCCCCCAGAGATGCTCAAGACCACTCCCACAGGGTATTTAAACTGCACCCTAGAAAACAGACATGTGGTCCTCCTCTCTAGGGGGCTGGAAAAATCACTTGGAAGTGCTTTACCCATTAAACAGGGACTTTTTCTAATTCAGTCTGATTTGGTCTGATTTGGATTGCTGCATCAGTGGAGAGGCTTATCAGAGTGCAGAAACTTTTCAGAAAGTACTGTAAATAACCAACACAGTATCAAGAATGAAAGCTCTTCAATGCAGATCTTTACAATTTTTAAGTGAAAAGACTATTAATGACTCTGTGCTAACAAATTCAACTACCTAGAAGGGACAAGAGCAGATTCCTTGAGATTTTTTACTCACTTGTTATGTGACTTTTTCCTAGGGAGACATGAACTAACATTTTGACCTTTAAATAGTGCCCCAACAAGAAACCAAAATATGATTCCTAACTCTAGTTTGGGAGGAACCAATGAGTTTGTCCGGCTTACTTAGAAGAACATGGGTAACTCCAAAGCAGCTGTATCACTGAAAGTTTCACCGCAGCATGGATGACAGATTTCTCAAAGCTGCCTAGATGGAGGCCCG
The DNA here is from genome assembly GCF_949786415.1 of Peromyscus eremicus. NCBI lineage: Eukaryota > Metazoa > Chordata > Mammalia > Rodentia > Cricetidae > Peromyscus > Peromyscus eremicus. Next base: position 43,786,498 of record NC_081416.1, read on the forward strand.
TCTTCAGTTGCCCTTCTACAGTATTTATGCTCTAGGACCTCTGAAGACCACTGGGTACATGCTCTTAGCGCTGCATGGCATATAACTGGGTAGGAGGTGCAGGAGGGGGCAGCTTAAATCTCAGATGAGGGCCCAATGACCCTCCCTGCATCTTCCTCCTATGGGAAAATCTCAGTAGACCCCCATCTTGAGGGCCTCCTGCAAGTAGCCAAGGTTGTTCTGATAATAATGATACCTAGTACACTCAGAGCACAGTGACCTACCACATCACCCAAACTAATAGACGATAAGACAGAAGACGTGAAGAGACTTCCATCTATTAAGTAAACTCAATTCATTGTGAAAAACCTGCCAAGAAATCTATACACCTATGGCTTCACCTCAAAATTCTACAAATTACTTAGGGAAGAAAACTGCCAATCATATATAGGAAATAGAAGAGTAAAAAAAAAAATCTGTCGAATCACATTTGAGAGCTCAGAAGAACCTTAACATCAAAACTTGAAAAACACAAAATGAATAATAATTATAGACATGTGCACACAAAAAATCCTTAACAAAATATTAGCAAATCAATGCTCACAAGAACATATCACAATTGGGTAAAATTCATCTCAGGAACACAAAGCTAATTGATGAAGGGGAATCCATCAATCAATTCACCTTATTAACAGAATAAAAGTGAGGAAAATATACCATACTCTTAATAGGTACAAAAAGGTGTTTGCCCAAATATAATACATATTTAGGATACTGCCGGAAAATTGCAAGTACTGTGTACATTCTGCAATCTAATAAAGGAAATTTACAGAACAACCCCTGAAGCTAATATATTTTAATGAGGAAAATATGAATTCTCCTCCCATAAAATTGGAAACAGCGGAAGGACACCTTTTGTCCCAATTTTTCAACAGTGTATTGGAGTTTTGGGGCAAGGAGGTAAATTAAAAGGCAGAGCAATCAGAGAACAAGTGAGATTGTCTCTATTAATAGAGGTCATGGTTGTTCACATGGAAAATCCAAATGAATGTGTCAACACTTACCATTGTAATGTAATTAAAATCAGGAGAAAGTGAACAGCAACTACCAATAAATACATACTGTGAAGTGCTGTGCTTTGTCACCAAAGGTAGGAAAGAGTTACCAAGGTGTTTGCAATTAAATCAATTCCAAGTGAGGACTAGTAACTCTCTAAAGGGTACAAGACAGTAAGTATAAGGTTAATATATAGAAGTCAATGCTTTTTATATTATCAAAAAAGGACAATTAAATTTGTAATTCTATTCATTTATAATAGAAAAACACCAAATGGTCTACAGTGGATATAAGATGCTATACTGAAAATAACAGTACAGTGCTGAAGAAAATAAATACAAAGAAGAAAGATGTGTCGTGTTCACAGACTGGAACATACAATATTGTTACTTGTCAAATTACCCTAAATTCATCCACAAGTTCCACATACTTATTGTGGCTAATTTGATGTGCCAAACTGACTAGGTTAAGAGATGCTCAAAGATCTGGGGAAACATATTACTAATGTGCTTGTGAAGGTATTTCTTGCCTATATTAGCATTTGAATCAGTGACTAATACCCAGGCCTGTCCCTACCACTGTAGGTAGGCACTATCCAAATCAATGGAGCTCAGCCAGGACAAGAAGGTGGAGCAAGGGCCAATTCTCTCTCCCTCTCTCCTCCCCCAACCTCCTCTGCCTTGAATATTGACAGCCCTGGTTCACAGGTGTGGTGGATAGTTTTGTCAATCTGATACAAGCTAGAGTCATCTGAGAAGAGGGGAACCTCAATTGAGAAAATGCTTCCATCATTAGATTAGTCTGTAAGCAATTCTGTGGAGGCGTTTTCTTGATTAATGATTGATGTAGGAGACCCAGGCCATGGTAGGCAGTGCCAACCCTAGGCAGGTAGGCCTGGGTTAAGTGAGAGATGGGAAATAAGACAGTAAGCAGCGTTCTTCCATGGTCTCTGCTTCAGTTCCTCCCTCTAGGTTCCTATTTGAGGTCATACCTTATTTCCCTTAATGATGGACCTTGTTGTAGAAGTGTAAATTAAACAAACAAACAAAAACCAACAAAACAAAAAATAGACAAAAACCCTTTTCTCTGCAAAGTATTTTTGGTCATGGTGTTTATCACAGAAATACAAAGAAAACTAGATCACTAGGCTTCTGGATTTCAGGATTTATACCAACCCCTCACTATACCAACCTTTATACTCATAGGAGATTAGATAGATGATAGATGACAGATGTTAATAGATAGATAGATAGATAGATAGATAGATAGATAGATAGATAGATGATAGAGAGTGGTTTTGCTGTTTCTCTAGACAATCATCATAGAACATCCCAATGAGCTTTTTGAAGATATTGTCAAAAGTACATGGAAATACAAATGAATAAAACTATACAAGCAGGGCTGGAGAGATGGCTCAGCGAGTAAAGTGTTTCCTTACAGGCATGAAAACCTCAGTTCAGATCCTTAGTACCCACATAAAACCTTGGCAGCCTCAGCTCCAGGGGGACAGACACTGGTTCTGGATCCCATGGACTGGCTAGTCATCTAGTCTAGCTAAAGGGATGACCTGCTGGTTCAGTGAGAGACCCTTCTCAAAAAGGGAAAGGAGAGCCAACCATTGTCAACGTCTGTCCTCTACACAAGTGAGCCCAGGCAAGGACACATGTTCATACACCACACACAGAGAAAGAGATACACACATAATTTTTATTTATTTTTTCTTATTTTATCAGTTCTTGAGAATTTCATACCATGTATTTTGATCATAGTCACACACATCCACATTCTTCCCAAATCTATAACCCCTGACCTGTTGATTTTAATAAGTGGTACTGTTACCACGCAAGAAAGGTCACAAGGCAGGACAAAACCCAGTATCAGAGCTTTATTAGGAGGAGGGAGGGGACAGAAGAGAGCAAGGCCAGGCCTGTTGGAAAGACATGTGAGGAGGAGGGAGAGTGGGGAGGAAAAGGAGGAGAAGAAGAGGAGGGGGAGGGGTCTATAATCTGCTTCTTATGGATTCTCCTGTACATGTACATATGGGCTTACAGAGCTACACCACAGATGCACAGATTGTGTAATCATACTGCACGCAAATTACGTGATCACACAGCACACAGATTACATAGGATGTAAGGCCCCTTGCTTGACTACTGAACTGCACATGTGTGGTCACATGTGGAGGAGTGGCAGGAATTCCAACATGCCCTACCTATCAATTTTGTGTCTTCTTTTTAAAAAATTGCGTTCGGTTTGTGCTGACCATATACTCTAGAATATGGGACCTTTGGGAAGAGAGAGTCAGTGTTCTTTAATGGCGCCTGATGAGTTGACCACACAAGAATTTTAGGGAAGTATCAAAGCCAAGTTTATCATTGAAGGATGTTGGAAGATATGAACTATCATAAACTGGTTATAAGGTTTATTATAAAACAATAGGAAGTAGGATAGTTTGATTTGGAAAAAATGAATGGAAGAGAATATAGAGCTGAGGAAATGGAGCCCACACATTCATACTAAATTAAATTTTGACACAGTGTCAAGGCAATTCAATGTGGAAAGATGTTCCTTTCAACAAATGGTTTCAGAATAGCTTGACTATTGGAAAAATGAACACCCATCTTACCTTACAGTGCAAACAGCAATTAAGCTGAAAGGCAACTTAATTTCAAAGGCTACAGTCTGTTCAAAGTACAAAACATCTAGGAAAAAAAACAGCATAAAATACTTGTAGCTTCAGGGTAGGCAAATATTTTCAGCTAGAGTAAAAACAAACAAGAAATGTAAGAGAGAAAACTCAAGCAGTTTGATTCTCACAAACTTAAGGACATTTTCTCTTTGAAAGGCCATAAGAAAATGAAATGACAATGCATCTCAGTGATAGAACACTTGCTTAGGATACCTGAGTCTCTGGGTTCAGTATCCAACATCACAAAAAGAAAGGGTCTGTGAGATGGATCAATAGGTAAAGAAGCTTGTATTATGAGACCGGCAAACTGAGTTTGATCCCTGAATCCCATGGAAGAAGAGAACGCCACACAATTGCCCTTTGAACTCCATTTGCACTCCACGGCACACATTTACAGCCACAAATATTATGCACAACACATATGACAATAAAAAATAAGTTTTAAAGGAAGGAAATGTTTACAAAACTTGTATTTTATATCTCACTTTGGAGATATGACTTGTAATCCTAAATGAATTCTAGTAACTCATTAAGAATAAAAGCAACCTAATAGAACATGGACAAAAGATTTTAACAGACACAGAGAAATTATGTGAGTGGCTGTTAATTTCAGAATGCACAAAACGATCAATCATAGAAGAAATAAAAATGTAAACCACAACATGGAGTCATTCCTCGTCTGCCCATGACATAACCAGTAAACCCCAAAGGACTGAGAGATACTAGAAGTTGTCCAAGATATGGACAACTGGACTTTCATTAGCTGCTGAGAAAGTGAAATCATTTGTCTGTTTGGAAGGATGTGTCCATGGTTCCTGCAGAAGCTCAAGATGCTCTTAAACAGCAAAGTCATTCCATTCATCTCTCCTTGACAAAAGAGAACGGTCTCATAACAACTTGGTCACGTGTGTTCAGACCATCTCTAATTTTAACAAAACAACTTGGGCATTTGCTTAGGATGCAGACTGCTACAAAGAACAAAGAATACCCTTTATAACCTAGCATGGAGAAACACTCAGATAAAAATGAGAGCCCAGCTTCAGCCTCTCAAAAAGATAAAACTTCAAGGTCAGCAGCAAAGTGATTTCAGAGAAGGCAAGCATCTTTAAGCAGAGATGGACACCTGAACCCCTTCACTTTCCAGTGGAGAGGGTAACTCGTACATGCAGACTTTTAAAATAATCAGCTCAAAATCTGACAAATTCTTAACAGTCACTTGCAGACTAGAGAGGCAGTTCACAGCAGAGAGGGTAACCCATTCCCACTCTTCTCAAGTGAATAAATAATAGAGTGATCTAACTCCCTTGCCTACACAAAGGGTTCCTATCTTCACTCTTTCTAGGTCTAATTCTGTGATTCCTTGTTGTACCTGAAAAACTTCTTAAGGTCGTTTCCTAAGGCAGCTGGCACTCCACTCTTCCACTGCCAGCATGCATTCATGGTTTCCCTCTTTCTCTACCACCTTACAAGGGTCTGGAAAGTGACGTGCCTTGATTGAAGTCCCGCTCAGCATCCAGGTAGGAGGATGAAACAGTATATGCTATTCTATGGAACATCACATGGTCTTTGTCTTGTCATCCAAGAAGCTGAGTCAATTCTGCCAGTTTTTGGTCCTTACTATTGTCCTTTTGAGCTAATGCATTAAGTAAGAGTTGTCATAAAAAGTCTTATGGGGATCAGATGATGTTGATATGAGCATGGCTATGTCAAAGACACCAATGTCTCAGATTCATGGGAACAGCAAGGCCTTTCCCTGGTCCAAGTATAGTTGTGAACAAACAATTGACCTTCAGCTAAAATCAATATTATAGAAAGTATCAACCACAGCTTCATCCTCCTGAATGACTGCATCCTGGGGCTGCTCCCTGACAGAGACCTACTGCTGAGGTTAGCTAACTCCCTTCCTGGTTCCTGCTGTATAGAATAAACTAGATGAGTTTTTGGGCTGCTGCTGGTGCATAGCCATCCCAGAGAATGGCTCACCTTTGTGTTACTAATGTTTGCCATTTCTTCATTCTCCATTGCTTCAACAGGCAGGTATAAAACCATGTGGGTCATGGCAAGGTCTATGCATACCTGGTCTATTACTAGCTGTTGATTTGAAAGGAAAATGTATGTTGACACTTTCTTTAAAAGATGAGGGATATTAAATAACTGCAAATCTGAGATGGTTGTTCATTGATTAATCATTCTGAGATGGCCTTCAATAAAATAATGCCTTCAATTCTATTTTATTTGATGTTTGTCCAGAATCTATAAAGTACATGTTTGGTAAGTATGAATTTATTGTATAGTGTTGTATAAAGCAGAATTTATTTCAACAGAACATTGAAGGGCCTTTTTTTTTCCCTGTTACTTGTATACTTTCAGTTTTGCTCCAGGTGAGTGAAGCTGAATAAGTAACTGTATTTTGAACTGAAAGAGTTATTTGGAGAAGGCAGGGTCTTCCTGGTTTTATATTCTGGATGTTAAAGTTTCTAAATATAAACCCTTAGAAATCATTCTGGGCATCCGCAAAAGCAAGGTAACTCAAGTATCTTTATTTAGTAACATAGGTTGAGTTCAAGTAACATTCTGCAAGTGACCTTCTGATGTGCTCTGGCTTATTTTTGTACTGTAGTATACTGGCAGATTTCAAGTTTGATATTAGGTGTAAATTTAAAGCCATCTATTACACTGTTTATTTTTATATGGTAGATACACAAGGATGAAATTTTTGTTTTAATTGATGTATGGTAGGATACAAAGTGATATGTTTCCCTATGGTGTGTGTGTGTGTGTGTGTGTGTGTGTGTGTGTGTGTGTGTGTATGTTTTCTTCTGATTCATCTTCTTCATTATTTTTGTCTTGTACTCAACATGACCCTCACTGGCTTGATTCACAAATAGTCTCTCCTTCTGCTTCATCCCATGGGTATTCCACCCCCTTTCTCCCAACCCATCCTTTAAAACCTCTCCCTCTCACGGTCCCTCTATGGTTTGCAAAGGTTGGCAATTGTGGTTTATTAGCAGCCAAGGGTCAATGAAGGACCATTAGAGCTCTGTAAATGTAGGGGCTCTTTTGACTTCTCAGATGAGGTAAATGTGCATCCTCAGTTTGTTTGACTCACATTACTGTTTCAGTACTGTACTATGATTATTTAGTTCCGACCTACAGTCTTCTTCACATGGAACACCTTTGCTTCTTGTGTTTGCCTGTCCTTGTCCACTGGGACTTTTGATCACCTATCCCTTCCTCTCTGCTTAAGGTCTCAAGCTTTTATTTCCCTGTTTTCACATCAGGGTGAGCAGACAAACCCAGAGCTAACAGAAGTGGCAGGAAGTGAGGGCCATGGAAGGTGAGCAGGAAATAAATACTGCTGCCTTGACCTTCAAAACTTACTAAGCTAGAGAGAATGACAGTGTAAATGCTGCAAATGGGACTCCAGGAATGTGAAGCTACATCTTGGATATTTGTAAAGCTGAGTCATTTGTCTCCTCCTTGAAATTAGTCTGTGTTCTGCAGGTGTTCCAAGGTCATGCGTTCCAAGGTCATAACCTTCTACAATCTTTTTTTTTTTTTTTTTTTTTTTTTTTTTTTGGTTTTTCGAGACAGGGTTTCTCTGTGTAGCTTTGCGCCTTTTCTGGAACTCACTTGGTAGCCCAGGCTGGCCTCGAACTCACAGAGATCTGCCTGGCTCTGCCTCCCGAGTGTTGGGATTAAAGGCGTGCGCCACCATCGCCTTGCTACCTTCTACAATCTTACAGGCACTTCCTGGCATCATCTATTTCTTGATAGCTCGACTTCTATTTACTGATAAAACCTGCATAGCTTTTGCCCCATTCCCTCAGAATGCTTATCTCGATGTGTCTCTATTAACAAAGTGATTCTAACTAGGACTACCCATGGTTACTGTCATCTTTCATTTAAGGTTCTTACATCCCAGAAAAGAAGAAGTCATATCCTAATCACCCCATTCTCAGGAAGGCAAGCAATGGAGGGAAATGTTTGAAATCCCTCCAATGGCTCTCATGCACATCACATAGGAAGATACCTAAGGTGTCTACTTGTAGGTACCAGTTTGAGAAATGTACAGCTCCTTTGTCCCTCCTTCCTTCATGAGAAGACAACTATGTGGCTTGCCAAGAATGGCCTCAGAATGGTGCTGACAGTAGATGAAGCAACAGAATTCACTCGTGGGTCATATGTGGATCCTAACACACAGTGTTAGAACCACAGATCTACTGACATTGTAAGTTCCAGGCCAGCCAAAATTGTCTAGCGTGACCCTGTCTCAAAGCACACACACACACACACACACACACACACACACACACACACAAAAAAAAAAAAACTATTTGACTGTCTCATGACTAATATTTTAATTGAAATGGCCTGAATTTAAATGTTCAAGTTTAATGTTGTATTTCAATATGATAATTTCTACTCCATATCTTCCCTCTTTGGAGTTATGGGGTGACAGTTACTATGACTCAAGAGTAAAGTAACTTAATACATGGGCATGGAAAAGGCTAGTCTTGTAAGGGAAAAGCAGCAGGCATCTGTCTTTTTATTTAACTCAGCTCTTAAACTGTGGGTCCTAAGCCCCCAAGTGGCATTGCATAACTAAATGCAGTAGTTGGAAAAAAGAATGTCAGAAGTAAGAGGTTTCTGGATGCACAGCAATCAAAACCCAAGTGAAAACCAACACATGATGAATCTGAGATGTTTCTGGTAGGCTTGTCCATATGGTGGCACACAGCTTCGTGGTAGCCTTGCATCTGAACATACCACATGCATGCTTTTCATGCTCTGAACTGTGCGTTCATTTCACAATGCTCATGTACATTGCCTCAAACAACATGCTCATATTTGAGACTGTTGTATATGATGAATTACTATGTCAACTGTACACACAGAATTTTCTACTCTTGCAGAAGCACAGTGCTTGAATTATGGAAGACAAAAACTTTTCATTATTTTCCTGTTATCATTCCTTGGCATGTAACTATTAAATTAGCATGTCTTTAGCTTATATTGTATCAGAACATTTGCTATTAAAATGTACTATTTGAAGTTGGGCAGTGGTGGGGCATGCCTTTAATCCCTGTGCTAGGGAGGCAGAGACAGGCAGATCTCTGTGAGTTTGAGGCCAGCCTGCTCTACAGAGTGAGTTCTAGGACAGCCAGGGCTACACAAAGAAACTTTGTCTCAAAAACTCAAAATAATAATAGCAATAATAATAATTTGCTGTTTGAGTTAATGACTTGAGTTTCACTTTTTAAAGAATTTTTAAATGAGTTGTGGCTTGAGATTAGAAGAGAACTTCAGACAATTTCTGAGATAGCTCTAAACATGCTTCCACCATTTTGTACTGTATTTTTATATGAAGCAGCACTCTCAGCATTGATGAATATAAAATGAAAATATCAATCAACTCTGAAAAAAATTAAAGTTGCTCTAGGTCCTTTAGGATCCCAAGACTTAACTCATTTCTTTAAAGATTAGTATTATTAATTTGTATGTATGTATGTATATATGTATGTATATGTATATATATATGTTTGTGTATGTGTATGTACACATACACAGATATACAGGTGCTTGAAGGGGCCAGAAGAGGGCATCAGATCCCCTGGAGCTGACATTACAGGAAGTTGTAATGTGAGTGCTGGGAACAAAATTCCATGATGTAATTCTTTATGAAAAATTAAAGATGCTCATCTACCCCATTAGTATTTGCTTTCATCTTTAATAAATAGCAAACTATATATGTACCAAAGAATTGTATTTCTTTAAGGTTTATTAATAGTAAATGCTTGCTTTTATAATTATTTTATATATCTCTATATCCAGAACTGTAGGTGAGAAAAGTTCAACAACTGCAGCCGTCTAAGGACCCACTAGGTCCTGTCTCCCTTGCCTGGATGGAACAGGAGTAGAGGCCTACATAGGCTTTCCAGCATGAGTTCTGACTATATAAGTAAAGCTGGTACTGACTATAATCCTGAAGACACAGTCCTAAATGCCATTTTCCCAAACGCTAAAATCCCCAAAGATTCAAATTCCCAAAGCCTAAAACCCCCAAAAGTCACAAAACCAAAGGATTAAAACCCAGGCAACTAAAACCCAGGGTCTGAAACCCAGAGAGACAGTTCGTGTGACACCAAAGCTCTGTAGGAGGAGTAGAAAAGTAGAAAGTGTGAGGGAAGATGATCTGGTCGTGGTAGAGCAACAATAAAAACCACTTCAGTCTAAAATGTGTTCTTGGCATTCCTTCTTGCTCACGAAATGCCAGGAGCTGTTCATGCCACACCGGCCTGACGAAGGCAGGGAAGTTACTGGCTGGTTTGAAAATAATTATGCACACAGTAGGATAAGAAGATGTGTAGGCAATGGTGTTGCTGGGTAGCGGCAGTACTATTTTCACCAAATTTACACTCTAAACTTGAATGCAAATAGAATTGATAACAAATATTCCAAACAGCAAAGGAGCACGGGCAAACCTGACAGGGGAAGCTCAAATCCTACAAGAATTTAAAAAAAGACAGTGCCACATGATGAACATATCTTCTACACAGAGTCATGCCTTGAAGAAAAAACAGCAGTTATTCATTGCGATGCAAACTTTCAGAGTGAAGTTGATGGAAGCACAAGTCAGCCAGCTCTCCAGACTGCTCTGAGCAACTGTCTACAATTCAGCTCTGCAGCACCCTTCTGCATATGCCCAGTTTTCTTTTTTGGTTTATTTTTCCCATTTTAAAAGCTGTCCTTTTACTATTTAAAATCATCAATGCCATTTTTTGATAATTTTTTACACTTGATATTTCATTTTACATTATCTGTAATACTGGAAGCATAAACTGTGTAAAAACTTAGAGAGTTTGAATTCATTTAATGCTTTCTATTTTGCCACCAAGTTGATTTATCCTGCTGCTGCTTCTGATTTCTGCACTGAGATCAGAATCAGCTTCTCCTGGCTTCAATCTTTTGCTAAGGAACAATGGCTCTTCAGGATCCCTCCAGGTTTTCCAGGCCCCTAGCCATGTGAACTAAGCAATCACTGTATTCTCAACTTCTCCAGTGTGAGACAGACACTATGGGACTATTCTAACACTTGAGGTACCCAGCCTCAAGGATCAAACAAATACAGGATTCTCAGCCTCTTGGGTATGAGAAAATCATGTGTGTGTGTGTGTGTGTGTGTGTGTGTGTGTGTGTGTGTGTGTATGTATGTATGTGTGTGTATTCATTCTATCCATTGTTTTCCTCTAACACTGATGACCATTTGTGTCCCATAAAATTTCATGTACCACTCAATCTGGACTATTTCCTCTTATTTCTGCATAATACTTAAGCTTCTGTGTTATTATCTGGAAAAGGTCATGCAAAGTATTATTTTATCCAATTGGCTAACCATCAGTTGTCTCATTATTAAGTAAAATGGCCAGAATGGGTCCCAAGAAGCAACGTCAGTCATGTAGACTGTAGATAGTCATGTAGACTGCCATGTAGACTGTTCCTTAATATGGAACTACTGTGATACAGTTGACATTAGCTAGTCACTGTCTTTAAGAAAATGGACATCTGTTGATCATGACTACTCACTGTTGTCTTCTTGTTAAGAACCATGTGTGCTACTAGCTTTTGGGTGTAACTGGAAGTTTTCCTATGTCCCACAGCTGCTTGGGCTCAAATAAACACACAGAGTCTAATATTAACTGCAAATTGTTTGGTCTATGGCTCAGATTTATTATTGAGTAGCTATTTCATCTTAAATTTACCCATTTCTATTAAAGTATGTATTGCCATGTGTCTCATGGATTAACCTCAGTTCCGTTACATCTTGCTTCTCAGGTGGTGGCTTGCAGTGTCTCCTCTGACCCCACCTTTCTTCTCCCTGTATCTTTACTTGAATTTCCCACCAGGCTATAACCTGTCTTGCCATAGGCCAATGCAGCTTCTTTATTAACCAATGGTAGCAACACATATTCACAGCATATAGAAAAACTAACCCACAGCAATTGGGTCTGAAAAATCTGCCTCTAATTTAACCTCTGCCTTCACATTTATCAGGTGGGGGAAAAGCAAGAACAACCATCCTAAGCTAAGCAAAGAATAGACTTCACTATATCTGAAAGATACATCCCTGAATCTGGTGTCCAGGCATCAGAGTTGATTTTTAATAAGCCCAGAAGAATGACATTCCTATTTCCCTCTCTCTTTCTTCAGTGTCTATGGAGCATATGCCCACGCCTTGTGAATTTTCTGAGTTCTAGACAAACATTCCATTTGACTCCAGTCCTACTTAGAGTATTTAAATATAGTGTAGCTCACAGAGCTTTCCTTTGCTTCTGATACTCTTTACGCCTGTCAATGATTGTGAACTGAGAGTCAGGTTCAATTCCTATTAAATGTAGAAATATTCCACAGAACATTTATAGAAAAACTTGATGAGTGGTTCGTGGACATTTTCATTTGTAAACTTTGCTACCTATTAGGAGTAAGGGTGGGCTTTCTGAAGACCTCTACGTGGGGATATTGACCTTGGTGCATGACAATCATATGCTCAGTTGCAAAGGGAAAGCACATGCTATATTAGCCCCACAAGAAACTCCCTGAAGATTTAATCTAACAAGATCTTAGCAGGCATGAAGAACTTATTTAGCCGTTTCATAAAATATTCTCCTAGGCTTTTTTAAAGATTCTGTCAGTAGATAGGTCTAACAATTAATATCCTGTTAAATTAAGACTATCATGAACAAAAGCATGTTTTATCTTAAAAGGGTATATGCTTACAGATAGCAAAAAGGAAATGAGACACAGATGTAGAACAGAGCAGAAGGCTTTTTAATATGCAGCCTCAAAGTGCCGTTCAATTATTAAAAAAAAAGTCATATTTACAAAATTGTAATGTAAATCTGTTTGATTTGCAAGCAGCATGGAAAACTTGAAAATGAGAACTGGTCTTCTGTAATTCTGTTGCTTGGGGAAGAAGAAAGTGCACAGCCAGGGGCCCCCTGTTATGAGCATGGTTAGAGCTGGGATACAGCTCATATTCAGCAGATCTGCAATGCTGAAATAAACCCTCCATGACACATAATGTCCACCAGGGTCAAAGAAAATCAGTGCTGCTTTCCTGTTCTCCCCAAGAAGGTGGGACAATAACCCACCATTTTCCCTTCATCCATCATCCCAATTTCTATCCCTTCTTTTTTCATCAACTAACCAAGGAAAATATTCTTGATGTCTAAACTCATTTGGTATTGAGACTGAAACGGTAGAAGATTAAATTACTGACCAATGGGAGTGATTAAAGCTCTCCCACCCCGTTTTTGTAGTCTCTGAAGAACTGTATGACAAGATGCCACTAATGAAGCTCACTTCCATGTGGACACCAAAGCCAGAAGTTTAGTGACAACCATCAGCCAGTATGATGGCATTTCATAAGGGGAAATGCATTGCAAGCTCCTCTGCTTCTAATGGCTGCTAATTACGTGTGACAAGCTGAAAGCCGGGTTCCAAGCAGGAAGGGTGAGTTTTTCTGGCCTCTTTCTAATACCACACCACAACCAATTATAAAGAAATGCATTCAAACAGCACTCCTGTTTGTGTCAAGAGAAGGAAAGGAGAAATACAGAGTAATTGGGGAATGTGGTGTAATAGAACAGTAAATGATAAAATGTAATGAACTTTAGGAGGAGGGGAATTATAATGAAACTGTCTTCCAGCCCCAGGATCATCAAAAGCCAATGGAAAAAATTAGGGCAACATTATACTTTTAATATCATCACCTACTTAATTAGAAAAAAAGAAAAGCCTAAAACAACATCAATTAGCTAATGACAAAGCACTGCCCTCACCTGCTGTCTTATAGAACACTTCCTTTTCAGAAAAAGTGCTATGCTGTGTCAGACAGAGTTAGCGTGAAGACGCTGGCATTTGGTTATGGGAAACCATCCCAAGTGGCAGCCTTTTAACTTGGTGTTTTAAAACCTTCTGTTTAAGCCAGCTGTGTGATGTTTTCAGTTGTGAGCTAATTAGAAGTAGGTGATTTCTCTAATTCAGAAAAAGGGTTTTATATTAAGTATTATATTAGGTTTCATATTAGGTATTAAGTATAAAACAGAAATAAAAATAGGGGTTGGAGTGACAGCTCTGCTCTTGCAGAGGACCCAATTTTGGTTTCTTGCTCCAGCATCAAGAAGCTCACAACCACCTAAATGTAATCCCAACTCCAGGGAATCAAACACCCTCTTCTGTCCTCAAAGAGCATCCACACACACCTAAACACAGCTCCACATAGACAGCACAGGTATACACACAATTAAAAATAAAAATAAGTCCTAAAAAATAAGATAAAATAAATGAAACTCTTTGTGTATAGTCTCAGAAACTCCAGCTGAGATTTAATTGGACATTGGATGTGGAGTCACACAAGCTAAGCTCACTAGAAACTGGTGAACAAACATGATAGCAAATTCATAATTTACTGTGGACAACACACAGCTCTTACAAAGATTGTATTACTGTGTTCCTCCCAGAGCATTTCTTTCCTTCCTGTTGAAAAGACAAATAACATTCAAAAGTTTCTCTCATGAGTATAGAAGTGAATATGGACAATAATATCCAGCTGCTTCAGAAATTGAAAGAGTGGTATACTCACACTTCACAGCAGGAATGAGCTGGAGCCAGGATTTCTTTTGGCCATGCAAACAGGATTTTGGACACTGTTTTGTGACCCATTTCTTCTTTTGGCAACTCTCTTTTGTTTACATTCCACTCCTGCCCCTGATTTCTTAAAGTGTGTATGCTTCCTTGGAGATAACACCATTTCGTAAGTATTAGCATTGTGTTGTCATTGATGATATCTGTCTTTTACACTGCTTCTACTTCCAGAAAGCAAAGTTAGTCCACCATGTCTGTGAGTTCTCTTTCTGGGACCAGCAGGATGAGTGCCACTTGGAACCTGTTGGAGATACAGAATCTTAGGCTCCACGCCTCACACCAACTGAATCAGACTACATTTTAATGAGGCAGCCAGAGATTTCATATTTAAAATGTACTACCTTACCTCTTCCATGCCGTCTTTGGACTTTATGCCTTTACAACTAGATTAACTATGTTCAACACCGAAGGCGACCTCAAGTAGGTTTCTTCAGGACCCTAGCTCATACCTTTTGAACGTGTATCTTAGGTCTCAAAGCAAAATACTGATTTCACATTTTCAGAGGCCACTTTGCTGTTTGTGTGGATACAAGCTCTCCTACTATTGGGCCAGAAATTGAATCACACAGCTCCAGTGTTGTGGCTGAGACATGCAGACATAGCTGAGACAGAGCTCTATAATTGAATGAATAATCCTAAATCTACCACTTAGAGATTGCAGAAAAGGAAAGCAGACAGGCAAGGCCAAAATTAGAATAATTACTGATCCTCAAAACTTCCTCAGGTTGGATGGAGTCTGAACCACTGATGACTCAGGAGCCAAAGAATCATACACCATCTTGGACTCACTAGCCCCACACTGGCTCTGTGCTTTCCTCCTGAGAGCAAATGTTCCCTGGGAGAATGGTTGCCAGATTTTAGCAATTTCCATTGTCTTAACTGGAGTTCTGATATATTTTGGATTAAATTAACTTATTTCATGACTGCAAAGGTCAACCACAGAAATATGGAGATATGTTTATGAAGAGGGTTAAAGACAAGAGAGGAAAGAGTTGGGCTTGGTCAAAGTGTACTTCACTTCCATCTTGTGCTCACCTCTGAGAACCAGAGAGCTCACTCAGGACTAAGTTCATGATTAGTAGTCACCAAGATAAACTGTCTCTTTTCAATCTTCATGACTTGTATTTATAACCCATTCATTATTTAAATTTCTTTTTCCAGACAATCTAATCTGGTCTCTAAATAGTTTGCACTATATTTTAGATTGAAAGCAAATAATTTTCTTTGAGATTGTTCTGATTGATCATCACAACATGGAATTAGCTGTTCTGAAGGTGTATGTGTACAATCCCTATGCTGTAGGTTTTACACATGTATGAAACAAGAAGAAGCCTCTTGAGAGAAAAGATTTGTCAAGTTTAATCTTGCTTCATATTTGGAGTGAGAGCTCACTCAGAATATATGAACTTACTTAACAGTGCTGTTTCTCAATTAAAAAAAAAATCCTTAGAAGGAATCATGTAAGAACAGCCCAAACTTTATGAATAAAATTAAAGTCAATCATTCTTGGAAGACAAAACTCAAATTGTTTTCTAATCAGAAAAAGCATGAAAATAGTGTGGTAAATATTAATTTATATTCTTTCTTCCAATTAAGTGTAGCATGCTCTGAAAAGATTTTGACCAAGGATAGGACACAGGTTTATGATCCCTTGAAGAAAGAACATTTATTTGGATATCTATACCATTTTTCACCTTTCCTAAGTGACGTTATTGACTTCTTGTTTCTCTTCTATAGGCAGACTCTTCAAGCTATATATTAGAAGAAAGACAAGTATGTTTCTCATGCTGGTCAGCAGTGGGTATGTATCATGTTTGATTAAGGCAGGGTTGAAGTCCATCCATTTGACTAGACTGTTTGAAAATGAATGGATACTTGGCTATTCAAACAGCACCATTCACATGAGACATTAGAGGTAGTCCTGGGACCAGTCATCCACCCCCTGTAATATTGAAGATTACTTTCTGATCACTTAAAATACACATGTAAATCCAAATAACAAATAGCACATTCTGGCTGGGTAATTGGAACAGAATTGAATAAGTATCAGCATTAAACTGAAGGTGCTGAGATGTAAAGACACAAATGGAGAGAGCAATACATTGGGGCTGCCAAAGTGAGACACTTTCAGTACTGCTGTGTATGGGAAGATGAAGACCCAGAGAATAAAAGAGTTGATCAGCATGGAGCAAGAGCACTATTCTGGAGGCAAACTTAAAAAAGTCTCTCTTGGGGTCCCTTCTCTGGCTGTTGATCCTCCACTCCCCATTCTGTCCCAACAAGCCCAGCAAAAGTGTATTGCATTCAAGACAGGATTACATACATAACCATAATGCACATTTGTATTTCCACTTTTATTTTTAGTGGCTGAGATTTTTTTTAAAAAGCTCACTTTTTGAAGTTGGTGTCTCAATTACAATTTATAACTCTCATGGTCGTCTCTCAGCTTCTACAGGAGTTGTTCCCAGGGTCTTCAAAGATGCACAGATCCATGGATGCTCGTGTCTTATATAAAATGACACAGTGTTTTCATAGTCTATGTTCATCTTTCCGTATGCTTCAAATCATCTCTGTTCAATTATACTACCTAATACAATGTGATATACAAATAGTTGGTCTGTATTGGTTGTAAAATGACAAGAAAAATCTGTATATGTTCAGTTAAAAGTGCAATTTTAAAAAAGTATTATTTAACCATATTAGTTGAATCCTCAAATATGGAGTCCCAACTGTACTTTGAAATTTATTCTGAGTAATGTCTCTTTACTTATTTTTGTATTTCTACTGTAACAAATCTACCCTCAAGTGGGGTGCATGGAAGAAGAACTGAAGTAGCAGGGCATGCCAGGCAAAGAAGCTTGGGTTAGTTTCTTACTGCACCAATGCCCACCCCACCCCCATACATACCAAACAGTAGAATTCATTTATTTCTGGAGATCCCTGATCTGTCCTTAACCCTGTTTATTGAAGACAAAGATGAGTCTACCTACTCACTTAGGTCAGTTTCCCTATTACCTTCCAGCTCTACTCATTCTTCCACACATGGACAGTTCTGCCTTCCCAGAATGCCCTCCTATTGTGGCACAGAGTCTAGAGGAAATAGAGGAAGAAGGAACCTGGAAAGGGCATCAAAGGAAGCCTTTAGTGAATTTAAAAGATGGAGTTGACTGTGGCATGTGATGGCAGTGATTAGAGCAGAGAAAAGAAGGTCATCGACACAAACATTGATGAGATTATACATTGCTTTATGGTATCCAAGAACTAAAAGAAAGTCCTGGAGTTTCTCTCAATTGTTTTGGATTGCCAGATCCATTTTCTTTGTGATAAAACTTCACTCTCAGCCACATGAATTGTGAGTTTTCCCACAATCTCTTGCTTCACTGATTTTTCTCCCCCTTTGGCCTTATTTAATAGTGCTCTCCCTCTTATCTAGGGTGCCGCTTTATAAGTGCCCACTAATATAAATCTTTGTACAGATTTATAGACTATAAGGGCTGTACATTTAGACACGGTGATGAGAGAAAAGGTATTATTTCACACATCTAGTCTTATAATTTTACCCTCTGGTTGCTGTGTAGTATATATTACATGTATGTAGATAGCCATCTGTGATGCTTAACATGAACTTCTAACTTGACAGGATCTGGAGTTACCTAGGAAACAGGTGTAAGAGATTATCCAGCCTGAGTGTGTCTGGGAGGATGATCTAGATCAGGCTGATGATTGGTGAATAACCACCTGAACCATGAGAAGCACCATCTCATGGACTGGGGTCCATGACTGAAAGAAAAGTAGAAAGTGTGCTGAACACCAATGTTCGTCTCTCCCTTCTTCCTGACAGTTGCCACCCCTGCCACCATGCCCTCCCAACCCTATGGACTGTAATTTACTAACTTTGACCAAAATAACCTCTTCCTCCTTGGTCAGGTATTTTGTCAAAGTAATGAGAAACATACCTAATACAGGTGCTGTGGTAAATCTCTCCAGGAATTCTTTCATGGGTGTAACTAACACATCACTCTAACGTTGCCAAGTCTTTCTTGTCCCTGCTTCATTCTCTCTGGAATGAACCCTTAAATCCCGAGAGCCTTCCTTTGGCCTAAGCTTACTTGTAGCCTAAGCCCAAAGTACAAGTAAAGATGCTTACCAGAGGGGGGGGTGGTGCCAGCAGCCCTTCCTCAACTGTAAGCCTGCAGAACAGTTTATATGCAATCCTTTGGGCTGCCAGAACAAATCACCACAAATCAGACAGCTTAAAACAACAGAAACGTGCCCAGCACTGGTGGCGCTCACCTTAGTGCCAGCACTTGGGAGGCAGAGGCAGTCAGATCTTTGAATCTGAAGCCAGTTGGTCTACTACAGACCGAGTTCCTTTTTTTTTTTTTTTTACATCTCCTCCTGTTTGATGGCTACCAGTACTAATCAGTGCTCCTTGACAGGTGTCTACATCACTCCAAGTCCCTTGTCTTTGTATGACCTTCTTCCTTCTGTGTATCTTTTCTCTTTTTCTCTGCCTATCATGATTCAGTAACTGGATCTCCAGTCTATCATAATGCAGTGTGACCTCACCTCAACTTAACCAATTACAGCTACAAAAACCTCTAATTAGAAATTGAGGTTACATCCCAGACAGAAGTGGGTCTTGGGAGGTGTAAATGAGCCCAGCATACCATGTGTTTCTTTCCCTTTATCCATGCACACTGTAACAGCGCAAGGCTCCCAATTCCACTAAGTCTGTGGATAGAAATACAAGGCATTTAGAACGCTTGCTGGACCCATGGCCCTGGTGTCCTGACATTAGAGTGTATGGCTTACTCTGACACACCATCTATACCTATCCAGAGAGGCATTTACCGGGCACACTGTGTCCCCAGTGTGCAGACACTGTGGAACTGTGCTTCAACAGCTTGCATTACTACAGTAAGAACCTTGAAACTCCACTGATCAGCCAGCTAACCAGATGAGGTCCTTCGACTCTAAGACATAATCCACTTTATCCTTTCCTAAAACACCTCCATGAGCATGCACAGATCTCCATGACGATGGATTAAACATTTTTGAAATACTAATAACGGATGAGACCAGCTCACAGGAGTCAGTTTGACTTATTGGTATCTTTCTGCACAGATGTCCTGCCTTGCAAGGCAAATTTGTGGGACTAGATTGAACTTCAAGGCAGAGCCAGCCAAGGGCAGAAGAAATGATATCTTACTGTGTGAACTCCTGAATTGAAAAGTGCAACTAAATCAAAGTTTTTTAAATTTACACACCACCAAAATAAGAGAATGATGCCCTTAGCAATATTTACACATCCTCTTCTACTTCCACATATCTGCAATTTTGTCTGGAGAAGCCTAGCTTCAACACTGAGCATCACTGCAGTCTGCCTTGGAGGTTGCATTGCTGGTATTTTGTGTTGATGCTGGCCCTCACAGTATACTTAAAGACAGGATGCCCAAAAGAATCTCAGCGGGGTTATAACTAAAACTATTCATTAAGGAATAATCCCATAAGCTTATGGTAGGGATTGCAAACAGAATGTCTGGTAGAGGCCACATAGGTCATAAAGCAAAAGACGTAGGATTTCTGGGGATGGAGAGCTGAGATCTTGATGCTATCAGAAACCAACACTTGTGTTCAGTAGTGTAGGGGAAAGGGGCTGTCTAAAGAAACCTACCCTGACCCTGGAGCCCATAACCAGTGAAAGAAATACAGCCTAGATCTGGGACCTTGGCCAGAGAAAGAAACACTTTATCCCTAAACTTAGAACCAAAGAAACATGCCCTGACTCTGAAACCAGTGACAAAGAAACACACTTTGTCCCTAGAATCAGAGCCAGTGAAAGAAATATGCCCTGGCCTTAGAATTAGAGCCAAAAAGCTAAGAAAGACCAGTCAAAAAAACCCACAATTTGGCTCTGAAATCAGGGCCATCTCTGCCCCTGACCAACTGACCGTGAAACCAACCAATCACAGAGCTGGAAATCAAGTACCCTGACCCTGGAACCCAGAACCAGGAAAAGAAACACATCCTGGATCTGAGACCTGAGCCAAAGAAAGGAACACTTTATCCCTAAATTCAGAACCAAAGAAACATGCCCTGACTCTGAGACCAGTGCCAAAGAAACACACTTTGTCCCTAGAACCAGAACCAGTGAAAGAAATATGCCCTGGCCTTAGAATTAGAGCCAAAAAGCTAAGAAAGGCCAGTCAGAAAAACACAATTTGGCTCCGAAATCAGGGCCTTTTCTGCTTTTAGCCCACAAAACTAACCAATCCCTGAGCAGAAAAAAACTAACCAATCCCTGGACAGAAAATCTCCTCCCTGGAGAAACTCTGCCCCCAAGAGATCCTATATAAATCACCCTGCCTGTTCAGCTGTGGGCTGTTCTTTTCCACCCTGGTAGAGGCAGCCACTCTCCTGGACTCGTCCTTCCCAAATAAATCTCTTTCTGAAAAGAGTCTTGGATGTGAAGATCTTCATTCACCGGCACAGAGAAGAACTTTTCTAAGACATCCCTTAGTGGACTGAGCAGAACAAACCTTGCAGAGACCTTCCCTTAGGGACTGAGCAAGGCGGAACAGAAAAGTAACAACTTTTCGCCAGAGCCAGAGGAGATTGCTACATTTCTGCAGGGGTTTCCACTTCAGCAGAGTGAAGCAAAGGAAGCAACATCTTGGGCCAGAGAAGAAGCAGAACTCTGCTGGGAAGCCCCCAGCTCAGCTGCAGTGGCTCTCCAGGAGAGGAACAGGATTGCTATATCCTGCAGGGAGACCATCCCCCACCGCACTCCAACTCCAGGAATAGCCTGACTCCCAAACAGTCAGGATACCTTTACCTCCTAGCAGCTCAAGGTATTGCCTGACTCCCCTGAACAGTCATGATACCTTGCCTTCCAGAGCTGAGCTGTCCCATTTCCCCTCCAGCTGTCAGAGCTGTCCTAGCAGCTCATGATATCTGCAATACCTTTCCCACCCTAGCTGAGCTGCTCCATTGCAGCTCCAGCTGCCAGAGCTGTCCTACAGCTCCAGATGTTGTCTGACTCCCCGCACAGTCAGGATACCTTTCCCCCAGAGTTGGAACACTTGCCTACAAGTGGTGTCCATCCATCTGAATGTGAAAGTCACTACCAGTAGCCTTTAAAAAAAAAAACCCAACTTTTACATAAAATCCCTCCATTTAGAAGTACAGATAACTGATGGACATTTTTTTGAGATACAGTTCAAGGAAAAGAATAATAATCTGTAAAGCTCCTTTTCTGCAAGCATCTGATTCCAAGAAGAGTTTCTATATCAAGATAACAGAAATGTGTTTTACCTAGGGAGGCTTAAAAAGCCCTTCCTAGTTTTGGACACACTCACAACAGGTCTACGTTTTACACAGGTGAACCTGGCTTAAACTAATAGCTCTGACACTAACAAACTCAAACCCTTTCAGCAGGTCATTTTCACTTCTGGAACCCTAGGACCGGATGCTCTCCAGGCGTCACTGCTGCTCTACCCTGGGATTCTATGAGCAGGTACCTTGGTGGCAGCTATTGTCCCTGTTTCTCTACAGTCCCTGGCTCTGAGTTGCCGCTTGGTAATTCCTCTGTTATTCACTTGAGGACCAACTGAGAGAATGGAAGGACCGATATTAACTCTATTCTCAAGAAGGATTAACTAAGTCCCAAGATGACTAAGTAATCTGCTTTCCTTCCCACCAACAGCAAGGCCAGGCTGGGACAGGCAGCCTTTCCTTTCTGTCTGTGAAGTGCTACAAGAAAAAGCATCAAGCACAGATCATGAAGGAAGACATGTTGGGCGCAGGCTCCACCTTGCTTTGCTACACGTGCAGCTTAGGCCAGCTGCTTGATCCTCTCTTCCTCTAGTCTTTAAATGATTATTCTTTACATTATGATCCCGATCCACACACATGTGAGCAACCCCAATTAATCCCAATGGGTCACCAAAAAAGGAACAAAGACGAAAATAGGAGAGGGACTTGGGAGGAAGAGCTCAAGCAGGAAGGAGGCGGTAACAAGGAGTGAAAATGGCCAAAATGTATTATATGTATTAGAAAATTGTCGATTTTATTAAGTTTTAAAAGTTGTAATTTACATACAGAAAAATCCACCCTACTTTTAGTAGACAATTATGACATTTGCGAACGTAGTCATGTATCACAACTAAAAATCAAGATACAGGGAGATGACAACAGAATTGTGCTTGCATTGAGCATCCTTATCTGTCTACAGTTGTTGCTCAGTATTTTCTGGAGTCTTTTCTCTCTGTGTCCTGTGTTCAGTAGCTTTATCACTGTGTCATTAAACCCACTGATACTTTCTGCTACAATAGTATCCTTTTAATGACAACCCAATGGGATTTTCATTTCTGATATACAATGTTCATACCTAAAGCACACCTGGGATATGATGCACATGCTCTGAACTCCCTCCCTCCCCCCCTCCAGCTTGCTCCTATATTCTTTCCTTCTTGACATTCAGTTATGGTAACCACTTTCTGTATCATTTCTGTTATTTCTAAGTCAGTGAATATTTTTCTGTTTGTAATGAGTCGTGCTTTTTTGTTTCATTACATGTCTGGTATTCCAAATTATTACCTCTATGGTGTTGAACATTGTGTGAGTTCCAAAATTACCCATGGAATCTTTTCTGGGATCAGTATAAGTTTCATAGTCCTCTGAGTAATTTACCTGTGCAGCATTATTAGAAGGCTTATCTCCCAGTGTTGTCTCCAGGGCTTGTTGCTCTGGCTCTTACTTGAAAGTTCTTTATTTGGTCTATAGTTGTTTCTTCAAAAGCTTAAGCAAGCTCCTCTCTCTCTCTCTCTCTCTCTCTCTCTCTCTCACTCTCTCTCTCTCTCTCTCTCTCTCTCATCTTTCTGATTCTATGGGACCAAAATCTGTAAGTACAGCTTTCAAAATTTTCCACTTGCACACCTTAATGGGGGGTACGGGTAAGAGGGCAAGGCTTTCCTGGGGTTCCTCTCCTGCCCTTTAGCCCAATGGCTTTCTCCAAATAGGACAGCTGGAGGGGGTGGTGGGTCTCACTGTATCCACTTCGTCTAGTTCAGAGAGTATACTACATGTTTGCTTTTTTAAAAAATCTAACATCAGCCAGTATTTCTTTCATACAGCTTCCAGTTATTTAGCCCTTTGAATGGGGTGGGGTGAGCAGAGAATATAAATCAAGTCTTATTCCACTGAGGCAGGAGGCAGGCTGTAGATCACTTTGATTTTACCAGCCTCTCATTATGTCACCCTTAGGTAGTTCTTGCAATATTTTTGCTACTGTCTCCTAAATACCTGATTCCAGCATCTTTCCTTGTCACATTATCACTAGTTCTTAAATAAATTGGAAATGGAAGTAACTTTATTATATTATTTCTAGTCAATGACCTTTTCAATTGATCTGTTACTTACACATTGCTGTATCAGCTACTACTTGAGCTGAATATTGATCCTGGCACAAACGTGCAGCTCCCCAAGGGCTGCCTCCCTGGTGTTTGCATCTACTTTCTAACACTATCTCTAGCATTTCTACTGTCCTATTCATTTCAAGATCATTATTTTGTCCACATACATTTGTAAACTTCCAAAAACTACTGTGGAACATCCATACATCGAGTTTCTGCAGTGGGTCCTGGGAATTAAGCTGTGAGCAAAGAAGCCATTGCTGCCACCATCCTGAACTTAGCCATATTTCATAAGTTACATATTACAGTCAACTCTCGGTTTTCATATCTGTGACAATACAACTTTGAATAATATTATCTCTCACAACATGACAGACTATCTGTGCTGAAGTATTCTACTACCCAAGGCTCAAAATGCAGCTTAAAATTGTTGTTCAGGGTCTAGAGAGATGGCTCAGCAGTTAAGGTAGCATACTACTTTTGCAGGAGACCCAAGTTAAACTGCCACCACCCTTATCAGGTGGCTCACAACTACCAGTAAAACCTCAGGTTTCTAAAGACACTGCGCTCATGTGCACACATCTTCCCACATGCACACAATTGAAACTAAAAATAAATCTTTAAAAAATACTGTTCAGTGAGTAGAAAATTTCTTAATAAAGAAAAATAAAGAGAAACATAAATAAATATAAAAAATACTGTTCAGAGACCTTATTTACATTATAGCTGAACAGCAAGACAGAAGAAGGGGGAAATGCGTTCTGAAATAAGTTAGAAGATGCCCTGCAAGGTAGCATCTCTGTCTTTCTAGAGGCCTGTTTTCAACAGTCCACACATGAGCGCAGGACAAAAAGTAAATGTGGAGCTCACAGAGGAGAAGATGCATTAAGCTTTACGAGAGATAGAATCCCAAAGAGTGATACTACAAACCATAACCTACTCTATCTCATGGAAGGAGTTACTTCTGTCCCACTATGTACTCTGCCAGAGCAGAAAAAGGTGTCTGAAGTTACTACAGCCTTCACTTATCTGATATTGGGTCTTGAATTAAAATGTAAAGACCTATGATCACCAAACCAGAAATTTGATTTTAAGTGTTGCTGGCAAATCACAGAAAAAAAAAATAATTGCAAGTAAATTGAACATACCCCAGGGTGATAAACTAGTCAGTAAAAGTACATGGAGGTGAGACTGTGCTGCTACTGCAGTACAGCTTCTTTACTGTTGGGGGCGCCAGATAAG
Organism: Peromyscus eremicus; assembly: GCF_949786415.1. NCBI lineage: Eukaryota > Metazoa > Chordata > Mammalia > Rodentia > Cricetidae > Peromyscus > Peromyscus eremicus. The sequence continues at coordinate 43,811,587 of NC_081416.1, forward strand.
CAGGTATATGCCGGCCTCACTATTGGTGTTAGAACATGCTTGAGTCAAGAGGAATAGAAAGTGGCATTACATATATGCATTTATCTTTTTACATATCAAATCCACATCTAAGACTCTGTCCTCAAGAGATATCAGAAGAAAACACAAATTGCTATCAGGATATGGCTAAAGCTTGTATCTTCATTTGTAATATCAAAGGATTTAATATAAATTATATTTTCTATATGCAGTTTGTAAGAAATGTATCAGAAATATAAGAATGTAAAAGGCATAAAATTAAAACAACGAGAAAAGATACATCAAACAAATACAGACCAGAAAAGGGCTTGGGATGGTTAGTCTTAATTGTCAACTCTACAGGATCTGGAGTTGACTAGAAGACAAGAAGACAAGACACCTGTGGGGGACTACTGAACCGCTGGCCATACCTGTGAGAGGTTGTGTTGACTGGGTCACTGAGGTAGGGAGGTTCATTCTCAAAGTGGATGGCGTTGTTTCTCCTTTTAAGTAAAAAGGAAAAATGAGCTGAACACGTTGGGTGCTCTCTGCTTCATGGTTGTAGATGTGATGTGACCAACTCCTTAAACTCTCCGAGTTGCTCTTGCCAGGTTATCTTAACACAGCAAGCAGAAAAGAAGCAGGTGAGTGGGCAATGCATGAATGTCAAGGAGAACAGAATTTCATACGAATAATATGAGAAAACAAGAAATCACAGAATATCAGTGAGTGGCTAATTTTAACAAAACTAAAGAGGTATAAAAATTCTTGTGGAAACCCTCTACTAATTAAAAATACAATTTTTAAAAAGAGGAGTTTGAACATAGGTACCCTTCATGGGTGGAAACTGCTCCCCCCCCCCCAGAAGACATGGATTATTAAATGAAAATCTCAGTGCCTGCTGTTGGATATCTTCCTCTGACTTATTGGTCAGAGAAACCCCAGAGGCCCTCAATATAACATAAGCTATTGCCATTGCTCCTGGTTGCCCATGATAACTAGATAGTATGATTTATTTCTGAAGACACAATGTGCTTTGGTTGCAGGGAACAGAGAAATAAATATGGAACTGACCTAAAAATTCTCCCTCTCCCCCCCAAACCCCTGCTGCTGAATAGCTTTCATAGAGCCAGAGGGTGCTACATAGGCTGCTGGGGAATAGAGGCATTAGTGGTATGATCCAGCAGTGAGTGTGAAATGCTACAATATTGACCTGCCAAGCAAGATGTGCCTATTGATGCAATAATGGCATGAAGGTTTTGAGGGTAACCAACTGCTTTCAGATTGGATTTGAGGCCTGCTCCACAGGAGGGAGAACTCTTGGCAGATATTGCAAACATTGTCATAAATTCACTTCTGGGCATGTCATGGGCCCTAGCATGTTGTTTTGCTAACTGACATGTCGTCAAACCACCTTTAGATGTTTATACTTGTAGATTAGTGCTGCATGGAAAATATGATCTTTTATCCAATTGGCTATCCATCAGAAGTTCCATTGTCAATGATGGCCAGAGCAGATCCAGAGAAGCAACTGTCAGTCACTGCAGTGTTGCCCGTTCCCTGATACGGAACCACTGCGATGCTGTTAATGTTATATTCTGTACATGCTACGGCCATTGTACCCATTCACTCAATGCAGCTATGGTTACTCTAACAAGACTTGCAAAGGATCAAACCAGCAAGATCAGTCAACAATCCACCAGGAGAAGCTAATTGAACTCAGTGTGTTACTTTTGCTACCAAAAAAAAAAAAAAAAAAAAAAATGGAGAAGGCATGAAGATAGTAGGGAGATGTCTTGAGTCATGAAAAGGGGACGTTGAGGGTGGATATGATCAAGATACATTGTATACATGTATGAAATTGTGAAAAAATAAATTTGAAAATATTTATAAAATAACATAAATGTCAATGTTCCCTCAATTAAGAGCAATCTTCCTGCCTGATGGCTTTCACATCATGACCAACATTTTTCCAGTGCTCAGACTCAAACTGAAACACCAGCCAGTCCTTCCCAGATGTTAGTCCACTGGCCCTCAGACTGGGACTCTCATCAACCCTGTCAGCTCTCCAGATTGCATATTCCTTGCAGATTTTGAGGTTTACCAGGGTCCATAATCACATAAGCTAATATTTCATCTTAAATATTTTCTGCTTATGTATTTCCTATTGGTTTCTCTGAAGAACCCTGACTCCTATTTACAACCATTTTTTTTTAATGAAACAAAAACTTTTCACAAAAATAACGTGAAGGTAGTGATCACATCTATTATGGACAATGAGAAAGCTACACTTAGGAGGTACTTGGGACAATAAAGTTCATGACAATGTTCTCTCTGATGCTTCATGTAGGTAGGAAACATTATTAACCTTAAAAATATACCTTCATCTGGAAGTCTTCTTGTTTGTGTAATATACTTCACAACATTTTTTAAAACTAAACAAAGTTGGGTTTTGGAAGTAATTGGTTTAAGTTTCCATGGATATCTAAAGAAGAGCTGTGAAAGGGTGTCACTGCTCATTCCTGTCTGCTTTCTGCCTCTGAAACCTTTGTCATTGTGTTTACATTTAGAGTTCACAACATAATTAGAATTATGGCTTTTGATCTTTATCCACATTCAACTTAAAGGGGAAAGAAATGTTTAGTGGTTCATTGAAAATTGTGTAGAGACACCCAAGTGGACAGAGCACACTCATGAGTCCCAATGTTCACTCTGAGGTCATTCCACACCCAGAAAGCAGCAAAGTTGGAAATATGTCTTTCCCCGAATTGATATATACTGAAACACATGTCTAGGGAAGTATATTCAGTTCGTTTGATGTTATTTTGATCTAGTCATGACTCACAAGAGCAGAGTTTAAAATCACAAAGTAACTCCATGCCAGTATGGTGTGTGAAGCTAGATATTCCCAAATTCTCCTCAAAGATGAGTGCTTCACAGTCCTTGACTACTCTTGTCTGTTTCTCTTGTTGCCTCCTTCTTATTTCTATACTTGTTCTACATCTTTAACAGAAGCACAAAGCAAAGAGTGAACTGAGAAGAGGTGAACTCCTAAAGCCTGGCCCAATGATGTACTTCCCCCAGCAAAGTCACTTCTAAACATCCCAAAACAGCACCAGGGACCAAGTTTTCACATGGCTAAGCCATTAGGGGACATTTCTCAATCAAACTGCCACAAATGTCTACCTTCACGAACGATTGTTCTTATAACTTTTGAATTCAATCCCCAGGAGTGGCCCAAGTGATGAAGTCTTTGCTCCTTTCTGCACATTATTCTTCAGGAAGCCCATGAGAGTAACTTCAATGGTAAATTCCACCTCCTTACCATGGCTCATGTACCATGGAAGTCTATTACAATATTATCCCATTTGCTTATGCTAATTCTACTGTAGGATACTTGAGGAAAAGCTTAATATTCCTTCTAGTCATGCTCTAGAAAGACAGCTAGGGATCTCTTTTCTGGAATTCTTGCAGAATGCCACTTAGATGCTATTGAATACCTTTGTCTTGGAGGCTAGGGTCTGTACAGGAGTGGGTAGAGGTGGTTACTAGAAAAGGAAGAACAAGGAGGAGGTGGAAGGAGATGGTGACCCAACTACTCCAGAGAGATAATCATCTTTTGGATCCTGTGCTGCTGGGGTACAGAAGAGCTTAAGTGGCCTTCACTTATACTCAAGGCCATAGGAGATATTGAGGTTCAAGATGCACAAGGACTCTGGAGGGCTTTGTCCTGAGCTTCTAATCATTGTATTTGAGAGAAAGTTTCTGCCTATGTGATAGTCCTTGTGGAAGGTAGGATGCTGCTGCTCACATGTGGAGTCCAATCCAGAGTAGAGGAGCTTGACAGAAACTGGGAGGTGAGACAAAGTATCAGTGTGCTCTGCAGTAATAAATACTCCAGAATCCATAGACAAGGAGTAGGCAAAGATCACAAAACTGCCACTGAGAACAGACAGCCCTCAATGCATGGCACATAAGTAATTTTCATACACACAGTAGCGTTATTTTCTAATATTACCAGAGTTCTAGTGACAGTCTCTACCCTCAGCTCCACTGTATTCACTGATCACTTTCTGTTTTCCCTTGCTCCACTCTGACTTTACAGTTTTTAAACAGCACTACAATTTCTTTGACTCAAATGCAATAGCATCCTTAGATGGACAGAGTAGGAATAGGGTTAGGGGTCGGTGGTGAACCTGCCTGTTTTGTTTCAGATGTTTGGCTAACTAGGGATTTATGTCTGTTTAATTTGGCCACTGCTAAGTACACACAAAAGCATAAAATTTGTTCATAGTATTGATTTGGAAAGCAACAGAAGTGCTAGTAGAGTTAAAAGAGTCTTACAAAAATATGTTTGTACTCAAAGCTGAGAAATACTGTGAACCAAAAGACTGTCACTTGTCTTTGACTGTAAATCTGACGCACTAGAAAGGGCATCGAATTGTTCAGCTGCGGTTACACATCCGTAACACCATCCTCTCTGAGGAGCTGTTTCAAACTCTTTTATATAATACTCATTATAAGTTAATTGTGTCTGACAACTAACTAGGGAAATATTTTAATCTGGGAAGACAGATTCCCTGTCTCCAAAGAAGCAACTGTGAGTTCTCCGGTATGTTTTTAGGAATGATTTCATTAAGGTTCAGTAATGATTTGCAAGCTGATGTTGTTTAGATGTTTTTGAAACACTGCTGGTTGTTCCCTTTATCTACCAAATAAGTCCCTCGAGTAATCATTACAGAGGGAGCAATCTTGGGGGACAGTGAAAATGAACTTATTTTGTGTTTTGATTACCTGTATTATTATTAGTTTTCCTATGAAAGAAAAATCTAAATTTTTCTCAGGAATAGAATGAGAGTAAATATTATCCATCTGTACAGATATACAAATATAAAAGTAACAAATGCTTCAAAGAAACCAAAGACAACTTTACCCCTGGGAAGTTTGTCTTCTTGTCAAAGGCCTATAGATTAGGTTTGCTACATTAAAATCAAATAATGAATATTTCTGTTGAGGGGATATTGAAAGCAGAATTATATTTCTACATTGTATACATAAAACATCAGCGAACAAGTCGGTGATTGCTGAACACTTGTTTCTTTTGATGGAGACTTTGCAAGTGTGTTTTGTTGCTTTGCAATTCTCTGGGGAAGAGTAATAAACATGATGAATGTCTACACTGAGTTAACTCCTGTTACAGCGATCTGTCAGCCGACTCAAGCTCTGTCACTCATGATCTTCGAAGCATCTCATGACTTCTATAAAAATCTGAGCAACTTCCATTTGAAATACTACAATTGGAAGAAGCACACCTTCCTCGAGATAGAAAACATAAAAGGGAATCAGTGAAATGCCTTGAAATGTCATTGTCAGGTTTTCCTGGACAGTCTGCAAACAGCTGCCCTCAGCCTCTCCTCTTCATCCTCAACCCCAGTTCCACCCAAGGTCAAGTCTTCAGGATGGACAAAATGGAAAAACAAAGATTTTTTTTTATATATATCTCACTAAATCTACTTGTAAAATAGCCTTGACTGATTAAAAACATGAATGTAAATACTATTCAAGGACAGGACATTCAGTGATAAAATGTCTAAGAACTAGAAGGGACCTAAAGTATCAATTTTACCCTAAAGAAACTGACCAAAAGGCTCTTGAATTGCTTACTGTCAAAGCAAGAGTGCTGGAGTTCAAATCCTCACAACCTATATAAATGCCATCTGGGCATGGCAGTCTATCTGGAATTCCAGTCTTGGGAAGTGGAAACAGAAGATCTCCAAATCAAGCCAGGTGGTGAGTGAGATTAGTCATATCAGTAAGCTCCAGTTTGACTGAAAGATGGTGCCTAAAAAAATAATAATAATAAAAATATGGAGAGGATCAAGGAACATTCTTTTTATCAACCTTGGACCACCACATGTGCATACACATAGGTGAACCCATACACACACACTAATACCTGTATACACATGTATGCACACCACATACCATATATATATATGAAAAAAAAGAAAAGAAACTGGCCATAAGAAGTAACATAGTTGGTAGAGAAACCTCTATGTGTGCGTGTGTGTGTGTGTGTGTGTGTGTGTGTGTTTGTGTACGCGCGAGCATGCGTGCATGTATCATGAGTCAGACTTCAGTATGGGCTACATAGCATAGTGAGACCTTTTCTAAAAAGAATATAAATAAATAAATAAATAAATAAATAAACTTATTCTCATCAAAGGAGTTCCATCTTTAAGATCTAATTACCTCTCATCATGCTGCATATTTGGGTTTCAATATGATTTGAGAGGAGAACCCAAATATTCAGTCAATTGTGATATAGTATAGAATGTTGTTGTATGGTATACAATATTATGATATGTTACAGAGTGTTGCATATGGTATATAGTACATGATATGGTACAAAGTACCTGTCTAGAAAAACCAACAAAAAAATATTATGATGTGGTATAAAGTGTTCTGATATGGTATAGAGTATAGTGATGTGGTGTACAGTTTTGTGATATGGTATAGAGTGTTGTAATATGATATAGAATGTTATGATGCAGTAAGAGTGTTGTGATATGGTATAGTGTGTTGTGGTATAGTATAGAGTGTTGTGATCCAGCATAGAGTGTTGTGATGTGATGTAGAGTATTTTGATATAGTGTAGAGTGTTGTGATATGGTATAGAATGTTGTGATACAGTGTAGCATGTTGTAATGTGATATAAAGTGTTGTGATATGGTGTAGAGTGTTGGGATATGCTGTAGAGTGTTGTGATATAGTATAGTGTTATGATATTGTATAGTGTTGTGATGAAGTATAGAGTGCTGTGGTGTAGTATAGAGTGTTGGGATACAATGTATACTGCCTTGATATTGTGCAGAGCATTAGGATATTGTGCAGAATATTGTGATATAGTATAGAGTGTTAGGATATACTGTAGAGTGTTGTGATACCATATAGAGTGTTAGGATATGTTGTGGAGTATTGGGATACAGTTGTGATACAGTATAGAGTATTATGATATGGTGTAGAGTATTGTGATACAGTGTAGAGTATTGGGATACAGTGTAGAGTGTTGTGACATGGTATACTGCAGCTACTAAGTCAGTTTTCATTTATCTGTATTTAGAGAAGAGGAAAACATTTAACTTCTTACTATGTGCCAAGCATTTTACAAAGTGCTTGACACTCATACTTTTTATAACATGAATGAAATGTGTATTGTGTCCTTTTTAGAGTTTTTCTTCTTTCTTTTCTCTTTTCTTCCATAAATAAGCCAAGGTTCAGGAAGGCTTTGTAATCTGGTCAAAATTACCCTAGACAAAACTACCAAACCAATAATCAAAGAACTGGACTCTGAATGTTGGATTGTCTTGTTCTGTCTTGTTTCACATAGGTGACTGAGTCACCAGGAATTTTAACTGAATAAGTTAAAGAATTGAAATATCTACAAAATGCCTTCAATAAATGCCTGTCACAAAATACAGATTTATTAATACTAAAAAAAGTTAGAGTAAAAGGTACAAACTGTATAGCTCAGTTTGATTCCCAATTCTGGCATCTTGGCAAACTAGACTAAATCAGAAACTCTCATGAAATAATTGCTTGGATGACTGGGTCAATCTATTCTTTATGTATTATCCTAGAGGCACTGAACACAAGATCATGCACATACAATAACACACACAAGAGGAACCATTACAGAGATGAGGAACACCTATTGAAAATATGCCTTGTGGGAGACTGTTAACCAAAACCCATAAAATACATTTTAAAGTCTACTGAGACATTCATCAGGTATTGCATTCTGAGACTGGTACTTTCATAACGCTCAGTGCTCCTATTAGTGTGGGCAAGAGAAGGAAAGCTGGATAGAAGGAGTGAGCAGAAGGCAGGAATTCCTCTGACAGGTATAATCTTGATAATTCACATAATTTCTATCATGCAAGACAGTTTATGACCTAGATTTGAGCTCAAGAATTCTAGGAAATAAATGAGGCCACAAGTGAGAGTCTAGAAACACATAACTGGATCCAGAAGTGAATATTTAAATTTCTAACCTCCTTTCTAGGAGTCCACATACATGAGCTACTTATTCACTTACTCATGCTTTAATCTGCATGAGACACAGCAAGATCTTAAGTTTCAAATGAAATGGGGGAAAATCATCTCTTCCAGATGTCTCTAGAAAAACAGCATTAAATGGCAGGGTGCTTGTCAGTAAGTGATGTGAGCACTGCCTGACTGGGTCTTTCCTCAATAATGCTGTAAGGTGGTAAGTAAGGGTTCAGATTCTAAGGGTAAATCGTTGCGGTCGCAATCCTATATCAACAATTTATTGTTTGTGTCTCCCTAAAACACGACTCTACCTCTACACTGAAACTCCCCTACTTTAAAGAAAAAAGTGGAGCAAAGAAATAAATATCATAACTACTTCTTGGAATTGTGTTGAGTGTTGGGTGAGTTAATGTGTGTTTGATACTTGATTAAAGTCTGATTGGTAGTATTATGGAACAGCGAGGCCCACTGTCCCAGTTGTGCCTAGAATCGATACGACCCCAAAGTGTTCATTAACACAGCAAACTGAGTTAATAGGAAAGAAAATGCTAGTTCACTTTCTTTCCTCATTGCTGCTCCTCTGGATTCTTTCTGAAAAGTCTTTCTCAGGAAAGACCCTTGAGGTTTTGTGTCCCCCCTACTGGAGGGACAGCATGACAGCAGTGTTAAGTTCTCTGGTTTTTTATGCCCTCTGCAATGGGTGGCATGTGTCCCTATTCGTCAGCAGCAAAGATGGTAAGTGATTTATTTTGGACAGGCAGCTGTGAAACAAAGTTATCTTTGCATTTACAAACAGAAACTCGAATGGCTCTTACATGGTTACAGGATGGTTTTTTTTTTTCTTTCTCTCTCCTCAATAGGCCAGACAGCCCAGATCACTGATGAAGACTATGTGGATTAGAGATATGGCTAGTATGCAGTTGGCATGAAACATGGGCAAGGAACAAGCCTTTGTGCAGTACACCCACCAAAAGTCTAGAATTGTCAGTTCAGCAGAATTTCTCTAGTTCTTTGATACAAGGAGAGAAAAGAGTGCTAGTTAGGGGTGCACGGAGATGTTGACTGTTGGAGAGAAGGAAGAAGTCATCTCAGACTGGGGAAAGCTATCCTGTTTAGAGGCCCTTTGCCTCTTTGCCTTACCTCTGCCATTGTTCTGCCTGGGACAAAGGAGGTAAGAAAATCAGCAGATTTACTGAAGTAGGAAACAGGTGGTCATTTGCTTCCTCTCTGTAGATGTGCTCTTGGTTACTAGCCCTGAAGGCCCACCCACATTGGCATGGTCTAGAATCACCTGAGAAAGGTCTCAGTGAGGGATTGTCTACACTGGGCTGGTTTGTAGGCATGTCTATGGGGACTGTTTTACCTACGTTAATTGATGTGGGAAGACCCAGACCACAGTGTGTCACGGACCACCTGAGAAATAGAGCTGAGCGTGATCAAGCAAGAGAACCTGGTACATTCATTTTGCTCTTGTTTTGATGATGGATACGATGTGACCAGATGTTTTCAGTTCCTGCCTTGACTTCTCCACAGTGGTGGACTGTAACCTGGAATTTAAACTAAAATTGGTAAGGATCAGTTCCCACCAAAGTACACACATGCTGTGGTTATGTTTTCTTCTTTTATTTTCCTAATCCTATATTTAAAATACCTTCTTGACACCAATTTAACCTAACAGCCAGGATGCCATTCCTCTAATGTTTCTGAATGTCAAAACTTCCTGAGAAAGTTGAGTGGGTGGCAAAATGGTTCAGAGGCTAAAGGCACTTGCTATCAAAAATGATCGAAGTTAGATCCTAGGGCCCACATCAAGGAAGGAGAAAACAGTCCTGGAAGTTGTCTTCTAGTCTCCATGTGCATACAGTGACACATACACAGGGCCGCGCGCGCACGCGATCGCGCGCGCACACACACACACACTCACACACACACACACACACATACAGAGAGAGAGAGACAGAGTGAGAGAGAGAGGGAGAGAGAGAGAGAGAGAGAGAGAGAGAGAGAGAGAGAGAGAGAGAGAGAGAGAGAGAGAGAGAAATAGATGATAGATAATGGATAGACAGATGATAAATGGATAAATACATAGATGGTAGATGATAGATAGATAGATAGATAGATAGATAGATAGATAGATAGATAGATAGACAGGTAGATAGGTAGATAGATGTAACATTTTTAAAAAAGAAAGACCATTCTGTCTAATCTTATTATGTTTAACCCTCACTTCTATCTTATTTCCATTCTTTCACTCAGCTCCATCTGCTCCCCTCCCCCTAATGTCCCTGAAGTTCTCCACATCTCGGCCCTGAAGTTCTATACCTCATTTTTCAGCAGTTACATAATCCTCAGAGACTTAGCTTTCTGCCAGTCCCTCCCTTTCTGCCCCTCACACCTGTGCTAGCCCCTGACTCTTTCCTGTTCCTTTGCCATTGGAGAACTCCACAGCTCAGTCCTGGGATTACTTCTGCATTTTTCTTTTCTTCCATTTAGTGATCTCACTGTGCTTCATAGTTTCAGATCGCTGCTCCATGCTGATGATTCCAAAATACTTTTCTTCAGCTTCAGCTTCTCCCCGGCTCACATACACATACCTGCGCTCTCACTATCTCCAGTCAATGTCTTCTTGAACTTACCCAAAATAAGAGTGCCAGATGTTACTCATACATTTGCTCTCTCATATTTCACATCCCGGAAAAATCCTTCTCCTGGTCACTGTATCCAACACCTTAGAGTACCATTGACTGCCTCCCACTCTCTTTCTCCGACCTCAATCCACCAGGGAGTTTTGGTGGCTTTATCTCAGATCCAGTCACTTCCTCGTGCTGGTTCAGTCTACCACCATCTCCAGCTAAGGTCACTCTAGATCCTCGCTGGTGTCCTTTCTTTCATATCCTCCTTTCCAATGTGAGTGAATTACCAGCAAAACAGCCAGAGTCACCCTGCGATCTCTAGAAGGTCTGCTCAAAACCTGGTGGAGGCTCATCTTTCAGAATCTATTTCACAATCTAGTCAGTGGACACAACAAGTGCCACCTACACCCCCATATCTTTCCAGCTCGACTCCTCATTTTCCTGCCCCATCCCCTTAACCACTCTTCCCTCCTCACCACTTCATCAGGCACACTTCCACTGCCTACTCAGTCCCTTTGCCTCACATTCCATCCCAATTATCTGCATGTTTCACATTAATCTAAATCCATTAGTCAAGTATGTCCTTGCTAGTGTCTACACAGAACCCAGACACCTCCATCCAAAGTTAAAACTCCATCGGGCATTCCAGGTGTCCTATAGATTTTCCCTACAATTCCAGGAGACCTATCCTATTTTCATAAATCCATCAGCTCTAATTTAAAGAGATCCTTTAAAAAAATTGTCTGGGTTGCTTTAGCAAAAGTGAAGGGTATAAATCATAGTTTCATCCATGAACATAGAGTAGCAAAGTCAATATCAAATTCTCAATAGCTACTAGATGAGTTGATTAACAGGTGGGTGAATGAAGGGGAGTCTGGATGCTACAGTTCGCAGGACCAGAGTCAAAGCTGCTTCTCTCAGCTTGACTGACCTGTGCTGTGGGAACATGGTTATTATGTTCATGAGCCTCTGCTCTTCCCAAGACTGATCAGATCCTGGCTGACCCAAAGGGGAAGCACCTCCTCACGTTTTCTGACACAGGTGTTTCAGTTCCCTCACTCGGCCCCAGCCCTGGCCAAGTGTGATTCTCCGTTCCTTAGCTGGCATATCTACACAGAGAAAGTGGCAACAGAGCAATGACGAAACACATCTGAGTGAATTCTAAGGTATATCCCCCATGATCTAAACACACACACCCTCCATATTTTAGGGAGTTCTAGCTTTCAGAACAGAGTCAGAAGTGGGGCAATTCATTTTCTTCTGCAGCCCATGAGCACCTTTGGGAAAACCATTGTGGCCCCCATATTTCTAAAAGGTTATTTGAATACATAGGAAAAATGTTTTTAAAATTGTACAATAGTTTTATAAAACATTACAGTGTAATTATTTACTTGTGGCTGTTAGACTTAATATTCAATTGGGTTCTGTTCTGTTCAGTTCAATTATTAACACTTTGCTTCTCAAATATGCAAAGGTCTTCTAGTTGTCTAGGAAACTCTTTCTGGGCTTCCTGAGTTAATATTCAAAGATTGCTGAGTGCCAGCAGGCTGTAGGCATGTCCTTCACACATGCAGAAGCTCAGCACTGCTGGATGCTGGCTGACAATACCTCCTCAATTCAGATTATAAAGATGCTGTTTGCTTAGGTTTGAACACAGAGTTCGCCAAAAAAAAGTACCCTCCTCCCAGGAAAATCCACTGTATAACCTACTACCTCAGCTGTGTAAAAATATAACTGTCTTCTTGGTATAAAGGCTTCCATGGAGAAAAGGCAACCTTTAGGTATTAATTTATTCATCTGCTTGTTAGTTTTCTTCTTTCATAGCAATTGTAGGAATATGGAACTTCAATAAAGAAAGCTTTTTTTTTTTTTTACCAAATTAAAAGTCCTTCCAATTGCTCTGATGGATATAATTTTACCATGGGCTTTCATCTGAGTTGCAACTGAAATTGACATTGAAAGGGCCACAGCATTATAATCAGTCATAATAACAATGGCAATAACTCAAAAACAAGTCTTGGTGCAGGAGTAAGGAGGGTAGTTTCTCTTCGGGATCCTCTCCTCAACTGTACCCTGTCACTGTCCTTTATAGAAAACAACTCAGTTCAGTTCATCATTGAACAGAGTGGGTGTCTCTGATGCACACAGTCCTTGTACAGTCCTGTCCATCATTCATATGTATCCTGGGTAGTGAGAGAAGAAAAGCTGCCTTTATTGACATCATCTTCCACTTCATAGAGTATGTCTAGTGTTTGTAGTTGATGAACCAGAGCTGCTCAGGACTATTGTTGAGAGGGCGCCATGAAGAAGCATCCAGCAGGAGCTGATGTTTATAGATGCTTTTTTATATTCAGAAGTAGAAAGGGGAGGAGGGCACGGTGGGGTTATATTTTACATTTGTATTATTTATTTATACATTAAATGTAGAATCCCTGAGAAGAGTGCTGCTTCCATTTCACACAGCAGGCTTGCACAGTCAACTGTTGCCAGCACATCTCTCTCTGCAGACTTGGCAGCTCTGTCACTCCAGCTGTCAAGAAAATGAGTTCACCTTCTACATGATCCCAGGTATGTGAGTTTTTTAAATGGATGTTCACCATAGTCCTGTGTCCACAGCACAGATCTCAGTACACCTGCTGCATACTGATCTGCTCAGCCACTTACAAGTTTATGGCTTTGAGCACATGGCTTTATGACTATAAATCTCAGTGTTGTCATATGTATCATAGGGGCAATGAAAGTACTGTTCTTGTTTGGTTTGTGTTTAGACCTAGTGTATGTACATGTGGCTCACTACTTGGCAGAGTAGATACGGCTGTCCTTTAGTGGGAGATTGGTTCCAGCACCCACTCAGACACCAAATGTGCAGATACCCAAGTCTTTTCTCTAAAATGGCATGGTATTTGCACTTAGCCCACTCACATCCTCCAGTATACTTTAAATTATTCCCACATTACTTATAATATTGAATACAATGCAAATGCTAGCATGTAGTTTTATATTATATAGTTTAGAGAATAATATCAAGAAAAGTCTGTTAAGTCCAGATGCAATTAGTTTTTTTTCTTTCTAATATTTCCACCCCACCATTGGTTGAATCTGTAGACGTGAAAACTGTGATATAGAGGGCCAATTATTCTCACCAAAGACTACCCATTATCATTATTTCTTAGTAGCCCCATAGAATATCTGCTTCCCAGTTAGTTTTCATAAATAAAATTTCAGAAATTGTAGTGAGTGCTAAAAATTTCTTGGCTTCTGGTCAATTTGGAGTTGACAGATTTAGTCAACTGAGGGAAGGATTTAGGTGCAAGTAGTTGATTTGTGATGTGATGTCCAGAAGCAGGGTGAGAAAGGGAAGCAAGATGAGGAAGAGAGGCATACCAGAATCAGCTTCATAATTGCTACAGTCATGTGCAGAAGTCATCTCATACCAGCCCATGGAAGCCAATTGTGAAAGTTTCAGGAACCATGTGAGCTAGTGCTCAACACTGTCATTGTTACAAATGAAGTTGAACTAATGTTGGGGATGTTTGCTGGGCAAGGAACTGCTAGGCAATTTCATTGCTGTGTGAACATCACAAAGGTGCTTACTCAAGCTTAGACGGTATTACCTACTGCACACCAAAGCTTTCACACAGCTGCTTCCAGACAGGTGGAACATTCACTGGTAGATTCACCCAAATTGTAGATTTGTCCTGGTGATGGTTTCTATCCATGGTCAGCTCTCTTAAAGGTTCCAAGAATTCCTTAGCTGCCTCCTCCATTTTTCTCTCATTATATAAAAGACATTCATTCTTGAACTGTGTAAGGTACTCAGAGCTTGAAATGAACTGCATCTAGAGTGGCTTTTCTCTGCCGATTTTCTGTGGTTGTGGAGGGCATGGCACAAAGGTAGATGAGCATGGCATATGGTCCCCCAGTCCAAGTAGTTAGAGGTTTCTACCCAGGAGGTCCTTCTTGAATATTTATTAGTCCCCTTTCCTTCAGTGAAACATCCTTTAAAAGTCTCTGTCATTATGTTCTTGTTCCTCAAGGGTAGAACCATGGTGGCAGGAGATACCCCTGGCTAGCAACTACTATTGTTGACTTTCCACCTTGGTGGTCATTAATCACTTTTAATTTTATTTCCAGTTCAGCTGCTTGACACTAACTCTTAGTGGCACATTAGCTGCAGATTTTGTACACTCTGGCCCATGATTAACAAGAAGATGGAGATTAAGTCAAGCATGAGAAAATGGTACAGTTGAGAAACATGGTAGATGTGAGACAGAGAAGGTTGCTTTTTACATTTAGATGAGCTCTAAAATAATAAAAAGTATAGTTCTGTGAACATGTATTTTGTGGAATATTAATTTAAGATGTGTTGTATTTGTTTATGTTGTGGAATATTTGTTTAATGATGCAAAAATGTGTTGCATTCTTTTATGTTGCATTTGTTTAATTCTGTGAAGCTGTGTTACTGTGCCTGTCTGAAACACCTGATTGGCCTAATAAAGAACTGAATGGCCAATAACTAGGCAGGAGAGAGAGATAGGTGGGGCTGGCAGGAAGAGAGAATAAATAGGAGAAAAAAAGAGGGAGGGGGAGAGAAAAGGAGAAGGACAGAGGATGCCAGGGGCCAGCCACCCAGCCACACTACCAGCCATGGAGTAAGAAGGAAAGAAAGGAATATAGAAGAGAGAAAGATAAAAGCCCAGGGGCAAAAGGTAGATGAGATAATTTAAGTTAAGAAAAACTGGCTAGAAATAAGCCAAGGTAAGGCCAGGCATTCATAAATAAGAATAAGTCTCTGTGTATTTATTTGGGAGCTGGGTGACAGGCCCCCAAAGAGTAAAAATTTAACCAACTACACATGTAAGTTATTATATAGTCCTTTATTATCATCATATTATTAAGTGTTATATGTAGTTGTGTTATAGCATATAGTACATGCAATTATAAGGCCAGTAGTGTCACCACACACACTAGGAATACTGCATTGTGATGTAATGACTGTGACAGTCCTAGGGGAGGGGAGCTCTCCAAATCCATTATGATCTAATGGGACTACCACTGTAGGAGGACAACATCGACTGAATCAGCATTATATAGAACATAGTTACAAATCAATTTTCAATTAAATTAGCCTTTAAAATGCAAAGATAACAAGCTGGAGATGTAGTCCAACAATATAATGCTTAGCTGATATGTATGAAGCCTTGGATTCAAGTCCCAGAACTCCCCAAAAAGTATAAAAAATACTCATCATCCCATCAGTGATTTGAGCAGCATCCATTGTAGCACACACTTGGAAAATATCCTGCAAATGTCTTCTAAATTCTGCATTCAGTAATATCACACTAATGCCTTCATGTTGGCAATGGTAGAGATCAGCAAATGTTATTAATTGGAGGCTTTTATTAAGCAAGACTTAAATACTTACTAGCACTCCACTGGTTATGGCTGCTGTGACAACTGAGTTTCAAGCCCACTGAGACTCTTGATGGGCTGTGGGGAATGTGACAGATCCATTGACTTCGACTGAGGGAGAGGAAGCCTGGATATGTTGTCTCTCATTAGATGAGGTTTTCTGCAACACTAAGAACTTAGCTTCCCTATCCATAGCTGGAAATCCTCCACAGTTAGAGACTGGAGGGCGGGCTCTAGAATGGCCCACATTGTGTGCTAGAGACGTGTGAGGGTAACTGTGAATTTTTATTTTCAAAGAAGTTTTATTTTGAACTGCTTTGAGATTTACAGAACCTCTACACAACCCTCACACATCTTTTTTCAGTATTAACATTTTACATACACATAGCAAAATTGCCAGAATCTAGAAATCAGGGCCAACAAAATGGCTCAGCAGGTGAAAGAGCTTGTCACACAGTGGAATGAGAAAGTGGCCCTGAGAGTTGTCCCCTGGTCTCCACAAGCATGCATGTGCGCACACACACACACACACACACACACACACACACACACCATACACACATGAAATGGACCCTGAGAGTTGTCTCCTGGTCTCCACAAGCATGCATGTGCACACACACACACACACACACACACACACACCATACACACACGCACACACACTCCTATACACACACATACACACACACAAAGACAATAATTTAAAAAATCTGAAACTTAAAATGGTACAAGATATTAATTAAATCACATATCAACTTTACCAGTCTTCTCTTTAAAGTTTATTTTCCATTCCAGCATTCTATTGAGTACCTCTACCCACAATAACTGTTCGTTATTTCTCCAACTCTTAGGAGTCCTTCGTTCTTTCCATGTCTTCATCATCTCAATATGTCTCTATTTATCAAGAGTGCTTATTGTATCACAGAAGTAATATCTATACAGTGAAAACCAGATAATTCTATTTTTATATGTCAACCTGACTGGACCAAAGAATACCTACCTACTTAGTCAAAGACTATTCTGAGTAAGAGTAATTCAGTAAAAAAAAAAAAAAAAAAAAAAGAGTAATTCAGGTAGAAGCTAACTTTTGAACTGGTAGACAGAGTAAGGTAAATACCTACAAATCAACAGGAGGAATGAGTTTTGCCTGACTCCCTTCAAGCTCAGACATTGGTTTCCAGCTTTGGACTCCAACAAAAACATGGCCTTTGACACGGATTACTGCTGGCTTTCAGGCCACTAAATTTGAATAGAAGCAATATCACCGGCTGTCCTGGGTCTCTAGCTTGCTCAGCCTATTAATCTTTGGATTTATCAGCCTCTGTGGGTGCAAGAACCTTCCTTCCTTCCTTCCTTCCTTCCTTCCTTCCTTCCTTCCTTCCTCCCTCCCTCCCTCCCTCCCTCCCTTCCTCCCTTCCTCCCTTCCTCCCTTCCTCCCTTCCTCCCTTCCTTCCTTCCTTCCTTCCTTCCTTCCTTCCTTCCTTCCTTCCTTCCTTCCTTCCCACATGTTCCTTAACTAGCTATGTTTCTCTGGACAACACTAACTAATACAAGTCCTAGTCAAATGGCCAAGACTAATTAGTATCATTGGAGGATAAGATGTGTTGATGTCACAAGACACTTGCCATGACATCCTAGGAGGAACATTTCATCTTTACAATACTCTTCCCAAAAGTGCATACCCTCATTTCAAATATGAGAAAATACCAGCCAAAATCAAATGGACTTTCATTTCATGTTTAAATTTTGTCTGTGAACCATAAAAGCCAAGATCCTTCCTGAATTTCTTCCTCTTCTCCACCCCTGCAACATTCAGGACTTCCTATCCTGGCTCAGGTATCAAGCTTTTCTTTGGGTAAAACAGAGTATATGATGGGACAGACTGTTTAAAACACATCTCTACTCCTACTGGGTTCTAATCTTTTTCTCTCTTCACTGCTAATTTCAATCTCCATGAGCCTTAGGCCAAAGCAGCCCTGGGCTGTCCCCTCTACAGATACCAGTGACCACCCATTCTAGTTTGATACTCATTGGGATCTTTCAAAAAATCATACCTGGAGTGCCACAGTTAATGCAACTGGAAGAGAAACAGATTTACATCCAGTGGGTCCTGCTGAGAATTCCTGCTCTTCAAACTCCTTCTTTCTGAACTATGAGTTTAGTCTGAAGGAAGATTGGCTTGTTGCTCCCCAACGCCTGCTCTCGGGCAAGATTCTTCCATCAAACACCTCCTGATATCTGAATAGCTTTGACTTTTCAAAGATTGACATCCTGGTGTACTTCCCCTCCTCTTCACTTCTCCTCATTTAAAAAAAAAATGAAATCTTTGTGCACACTGATTCAGGCAGGGAGAAAACCACTTAAAACAGAGGCATGCACTAGGCTCTCACCAAGCAGAGAATCCCGGAAGATGCCAGGTGTTTTCCAACAGTGCTTCAGATGAAAGAAACAAACCTGGGGCTGGTGCCTCAGTGGTTAAGCACGTGTTCTTCCAGGGGGCCAGAGTTTGATTCCTGGCATCCACAGTAGGTGTCTCATAATCATCTTCAACTCCTCTGGCTACCATGGGCATCTGCACTCTAAGGCAGGCACACCCCCCCACACACACACACACCACGTATACACAAAGTTAAAGGAAAAGAAACAAACCTAGTGAATTCTTGTGAAGAGGGTTACAGTTATTTTATTACTGCAGATTTTGGCAAAATGAATATATGGATTATATCTGGCTATCATGAACCTAGCATCCAGGAGGCTAAAAGGGGAGGATTGTCATGAGTTTGAGGTCAGCCTAGGCTACATAGCAAGTTCAAGACCAGCCAGGTCTATATAGTAAGAACCAAAAGCCTGTATTAAAATAACTACAACCCCCCTCCCCAAATGTTCTGAAGATTGAAGAAATAGCTCTGTCGATGAAGTGCTTGCTATACAAGTGTATAGAACTGGGTTTGGTCACCATCATCCATGTAAAATGCCATGTGTGGTAGCAGGTGCTGAGGAGGCAGATACAGGTGGATCGTTGGGGGCTCAGAGGCTAAACCAGCCAAGCCTAATCAGCAAGCCCTAGATGCCAGTGACAGACTTCTGTCTCAGCATATAAGTCGAGTGGCTCCTGAGGAATGATACCCAAGGTTGATCTCTGGTCTCCAAACACACACACACACACACACACACACACACACACACACACACACACACACACACATACACACACACACATTGTCCTTTAAAAATGTTCCACCATGTCATGCTGTGGGGACCAGGATGAAGAGCATAAAGGAAAGAGCTAGAGGTTACTACCCCCTTCTCTCACGGATGCATGAGACAGCACCTTTCAACAAACAATATCTGAATTTTTCTTTTTCTTTTGCAGTTCCACTGTTCTCCAAATGTTTTCCCACGTTCAGCAAGCACATGGAGTTCAATGGCTTACATCTGCATGTTGAACATCAGTCCTGCCTCGTCACACTTCCCTTTGCTCTAGTTTCTTGATTCATGTTTGGAATTTTCTTTTACTATGTTGTGTGTATTTTTGGAAATAACTCAAATGGCTTTTGCCATAAAACGATTGATAGATGAGCCTCTGACTGGGACATGACCTTCCAGTTGTCCACATTTCCTTGTCTCGCCCCCATCCTCACTCTTTGGGGATGGCTTGCTCTCAGGCGGTTTCCCTGTGTGACTTGTACTAAGTTTGTCTCTGTTTCTGCCCCTCTTTACTAATTTTCAGAGCACGAAGTGACTTTCCAGACATCCTCTAAAAGTGGAGAAATAATTTTTTAAATCTCTTGATCTCATGTTCTAAACACACTGGTGTGTTTCAGTGTCTTGGGCTCCTTATCCTGGTGATCAAGTGGTGTGTTGGCCAATGGGTCCTTCATCTGGTCAGCTCTGATCCCTTTGCTCTGACCCCAGCAGTCTGATACATTCTCTGCACACTAGCATGTAGTGTTCAAGGGTTGTCTTGTAGAGTCTGAAGTCAGCCTTTGTCTAAGACATTCTTGTTTCTTTCCTTAGGAAATAGTATCTTAAGGGCTGAACTGGACTTTAGCAATGGGCATGGCCACATGAGAAGTCATTGTTTCTAATTGTTTCTAGTAGACAGAGCCAGGATTATTTCTTGAATTCATACTAATACTTCCAATTTTAATACAAAACTACAGTAATTTTACTCACTGTTCTTTGCTTTATTTGTATCATCTTTGTTTTATACTGGGAATACTGATTGATAAGTCACAAGAGATGATACAATTTGAATGTCATTCAGTTACTAAGTTGCTTTATTTGTACATAAAACAGTCACTACCTAGGAAAAAAATTGCCAAAAATATACGTACTAGGGCTGGAGAGATGCCTCAGTGATTAAGAACACTTACTGCTATTCCAGGAGACCAACATTTTGTTCCCACCACCCACATCATGTAGCTCACAGCTACCTTTAAATCCATCTCCAAGTTATTTTCAAGCTTCCATGGGCACCTATAGGTACACACAGACATAAACAAATAATAAGATTAATACATACATACATATATATATATGTGAGTGTGTGTATGTATATATATATATGTATGTATAATAACTAGGAAACCCAATACCACAAAATATGTGTGCATGTGATGTCTTCTTTGCAATGTACACACACACACACATACACACACACACACACACACACACACACCCATCATGTGGAGTTTTAACCTGTTTTATTGGTGTGTCTTCTGGAGCATGTTAACTCTCTACAGAGAATCTTTATCCATTCTTTAGCCCCTCTTTTTTATACGTTTATAGGAGTATGACTTCAGTATAGTCCCTGGATCATTTTTCATGAAATGAGTTTTCCTGTGTGATTGGGGGTGAGTCTTAGGAGAGTTTCATGCACTCTACATTCTGGAATCATTCTACTTGTTGTCTGTGTGTTTCAAAGGCAAGAGGCCTTTCTTCTGAGCTCCCCAGCCCTTCCAGTCAGTTTCACTCTGTACCATCTCTGCTGCTTGTTTGTTTCACAGACACTCCTCCTCTGGTGCAGCTTTGCTCTGGAGAGAATTCCACAGCTAGCTCTGAGGGTACCACAATTACTCTAAGCCTCCCTGCTCACCTCTGTTACCTCATTCGCCCCTATGACTCCCTAATCACCCTGGTTACTGCTTGTCATCCTATAGTTCCCTACTCCTCCCTGTTCACCCCAGTTCCTGCTTGTCATCCTGTGCCATAATGATCATTTCATGTCTAACACCAAATAGAATCTAAGCCCCAGAATGAAAGCACCTTTTTAAGTCTCCTCCGTGTAAATTGCAATTGGTACAGCTGGTCCTTAATATCCATCACTGGCCCCCAAGTTCAGGTGGCTTCTAGCTTCCTCTGATTTTGTCACAGATGTTTGTCCCTCAAGGTTATGTTACTCTCAGTGGTTTTCTCTACCAGGTAATGCATTCATGTTCAGAGAAATAATTTGTCACCTACATGTTGGTCTTGAATTTGAACAGTCTCCATCTATTTTCACAGGAGCCTGGGGAGATTTGGGCCTAAGAGATGACTACACCATCACCCATTTGATGAGCAGTGTTAATGAGGATACATTGTGTCTTGACTCCAGCATAGCATTCCAGTGGCACCTCAGTCTGTGACTCCAGCCTAGAAAACTCAGACCCACTCATAAAACTGCCTGCCACAACTTCTCCTCTGGTGTGCCCCCAAGGCACTCAAAAGCATATCAATCTTCCAAACCACAATTTCTTGTGCCCCAACTCAGAAATTGGAAATGTGTCAGTCATGACTCAGTTACTCAAACTAGAAACTGAAGGTATCCCTGAAACCTCTTTCTTCCTTATGCCCAGCATATAACTGCTCACCAAATGCTGTGGTTTCCATGGAATGTTTCTACTTCTTCCCATCTTCCTACCCATATCCTGGCACGACTCACCTGTACCATGCAAACAGTTTCCTAAGGGAAGTCTCTGCCTCTATATATTGCACTTAAGCTCACTCTTTATAGGTTAGTCACGTGGTATGCCTCAAATACAAATAAGGCCATATCTCTACGTTCCACAATCATCAGCTATCCCAAATCCTAACAACCAGGCACGGCTTATCCCTTCAGCCTCATTCTTTCCGCCTTCCCCTTACTACCTACCTACCATTCAACTCCACTGAGTTATTTTCAGCTCTTTAAATGATTCAGACTATTTCACATACACAACTTCACACAAATGCCTCTTCTGCATGGAGCCCTCTGTTCTCACTCAACACCGGACTCCATCAGGAGTCCTGCTCATCTTCCCTTCTACTAGGGAATGGGAGTGGGATTTCCACAGAAAACAATCTGGCAACATATTGCCAGCACATATTTTCTAAACAGCAAATTTTGAAGAAATCAGTCTCAGGTCAGACTCCTCTCTGTGGATGTCCAGAGGGCTTTAGCAAATCCTACTGTTACCTTTTCAAGGGAGGGAATGGGGGTGGGGTAGGGTGGGGTGTAAGGCTGGGGGTGCAGCAGGAGGAGTGAAGAGAGGGGGGAATCTGTGGTTGGTATGTAACATGAATTAAAATTTTCAAAAGAAGGGCTTCAGTGTGACTTCACTAAATAAAAATGAGTGGAGACAAGAAGTCCAGCATCTATTAGCTTCCCTGACTCTGAGGCAGTAAGACAACTTCTCACCAGTGCCAGACTTCAAGGTTTCACACCATTGACTCAGATTCTATCTACACCATAGAAATGTTGACCCAAATCAATGTGAAGAATTCACATACAACCACTTTGAAACTTAGCCCTCCGCAGACATAAGACTTGGTTAGGACCAGACAAAAGGAAACGGCTTATTTCTACCCATGCTCTGTGCTCTCTCCTTCTTCCATTGCAAAGAGGAGCTGGTTCTAAGTGCTTTGGAGAACAATGTGAAATCAAATGGCAGCTTAAACAACTCAAACTCCAGAAGCTGCTATTTCAAGCCTCAGCTTCCTCTGTTTTCTGAAAATAACACGTTGACTAATCACTAGAGTCTGCCAGAAGACTGGCACCTCCAAAGGCAGAGGAGTCAACATCAGAGGCAGGTCTTTGTGTGAAGCCTGCTTCACAAGCTTTCCCCAGTGCTAGCCAGGGCTTCTTCCATTATTCAAGAGTTAATAATTCAGCTTTCAGGTCATTTTTAAAAGAAAACATTTATTTTTTATTATTTTAGTTATATGCATATGTGTGTCTGTGTGTAGGTAAGCATATGGAAGTGCAGGTGCCTTATAACAGGCCCCAAGACTTTTGCAAAATTGATGCTATGTGAGAGGCACCATTCTGAACATAGAACCCAGCACCAAAGCCCAAACCTGCCAAGATGGGACCAGAGACCTAATCTATCAAAGACCTAGTCCGAAGTTCCTGGATTGGGGAAAGTCCCTAAATGTACTAATCTTGGCTTCTGTGGTTTCACTTCTCACTAACCGTTCTTGCTAACGGAAGTCTGTTAACAAGCATGAGGCTTCTGTGCATAAAAGATAAAGAGAAGTGAGGCTCCGGGCTGCATGATTTGGGTAAGTTCCTCACACAATCGGCAGCCAGCAATATAGACTTAATATAAACTCAGCTTTAAGGGTGTCTGATATTCCCTGGTGGAATTACCTTGGAACAGTCTGAGAAGGTCAGAGGCATCAGAACACCCTGGAGCTGGACTCACGGGCAGTTGTGAGGCACCTCGTGTGGGTGTTGGAAACCAAACCTGAGTACTCTGGAAGAACAGTACATGTTCTTAACTGCTGAACCATATCTCCACCCTTTAAGACCATCTTTAAAAATATCAAACTACGAGAAACTGTATGATTATTTATGGGGTACTCCCAACTTTTCATGAAATACACTAATTCAGAGTGGGAAACAGAGCCAGGCTTCTAACTCTGCTGCCTACTTCAAGGTTTCTCAAGTGTTTATACAAGAGAACTTACAATGAAATCCCAGAGCATAGTTGTCTCCATACCCACTCATGGTTTTCACTAATAGGTTATTCCCATTATATTACATAGATATTATATGTGTGTGTATAATACACACAAAATCCCCTACTTTAAAAAAATCCTGAATGACTGCTACATCCCATGAAAATAACATTACAATGAAAGGAACATAATATTTGTACCAGAAAGGGGTAGAAAAATGGAATCTGTCACTGCTAATTGAGGGGATTTATTCAGGCAAATATTTCATGTGCTTGCGTAGAAATGTTCTCATCTGTAAAATTGTAATACTGCTGTCCCATTAGAGAGTTAGGAAGGCTAACTGAGGTAGAGTGCTAAACCCTAAAATATTGTTCATCAAATGTAAGTGAGTTCCTCTGGTAGATGGAACTGGTGGGTTCCCAGGTTCCCCTGGGTTTCTACCTGTAGCTGTGTGGCAGGTGTTATTTGGCTTTACTGATGTGCTGACAAGATGGATGTTTTCTCTCACATTTCAACCTTTTGTTTGGTATGCCAGACCACTATTCATCTTTGACTGCACTTCCTTTCTATTTATGGGGAGAAGGAAGGGATTATGAAACAGATTAAAGGATCAAAAATAATAAGAAAAAACGCCTTCAGCAGGAGCAAATATTGATACAGTCCAGTAGATGGACAAGCTTGTGGCTGGTGCTGAGCCTAGCTCACTCACCTCACCTCCATCATTGGACACAATATCTACTGTGTGACGCTACTCCAAGGGTTTTAAATATTGAGTATAGCTTTTATTCTTCCTATAATATTGTGTATGTTTATATCAGGTACTATGGGATGTTTGTCTCCCATGTACATTAGGCTGTTAGCATTTTTTTATGAAAGTGAATTCAAATTCCTATCTTCTCATCTCACTATTTTGAGATACAATATATTATTGTTGTTCATTATAGTCACTCTACTATGCCACAGAATTCCAGGATGTATGTGTAGTATCAAGCAGTAACGTTGCACATTGATCAACCTCTCCCTTTCTTCCCTCCTGCCTGGCTCTCCAGCCTCTGGTATCCATAACTGCACTCTCAGCTTCTGTGAGATTAACTCCTTCTAGATTCCTCTTATGAACAAGGTCAAACAGGGTTTACATTCTGTACCTGGCTTATTTCGCTTGACGTAAGTCCTCCTGGTCCATCCATGTTGTCCAAATAGCAGGGTTTAATACGCTTTTTTGTTGAATAGTATTTCAATGCTTTCTGTATTTTATTTTTCTACTTTAATGCTACCCTATCCCCATTCTTGGTAGAATTACTCCTTTAATTTTGCTTATTATTCCCTTGTTCTTTCTATTGCATGCTGTTTCTTGGTACAGACTGCCCTGCCTTCCTCTGCCCTCTTGCCTTCTCCCACCCATCTAAATTATCTTCCAGGTTATGACTTAAATAATGTTCCTGTGTGAAATCTCCTTGCCTGCTCCAAATCTACATGGCTATGCCTCCCTCTGCGTGTCTTGAATGAAGTGGACAATAACATTTGTCACTTGGGATTTTGTGGAAGATGCAATACTAGAATGCATGTCACTTAGCCCAGTGCCCTGCAGTTAAAGAATATAACTTTCATGTTATTAACAGACCATGATCACTCTCTTCCTTGCTATTACTGTTATGACTTCTACATATAACATTTTGCTTGTTTAACCAGTTAGCATATGCTGCATTTTGTCTGACAGTAGAGGAAATTACACACAACTTTCATGTATGGCAGTATGCCTTTCCTGTCATCATAGAGTACACCTCTCTCCTTCAGTGTGACCAAGGTCTTGTTCAGTGCTTCCTGTAGAAGGGCAGTTATACGTTTATAGGCAAAAAATTAGAAAGCAATTTTAACACATCCTGCCTGTAGTTGGGATTTAAAAATTCTCACTCTAAGTGGTATCTTGAGCATGCAGTGTGATTAAAGAGGATTTTCTTTGTTGCCTTTTCTTTATTAAGTCTTTTATAGTAAATTAACTTTTCCATTTACAAGGTAGTCCCTAGATATCAAGGATTTGTGTGGTGGTTCAGACTTGGAAATGCCAAACTGTCTTCACCCAGGCCTGAGTCTCATGTCCAAAATTGGTGAAGCATCTTGAGAGGCCCACCCTACCCTTTCAACACTGCAAGGACCAGGCAGTCTAAGGAATCAAACTCAGAGCTTTGTATGGTGCCGAACAATTTTTAAGAAAATAGCTTGGCTATGTTCATTTTGTTAAAGCACGTTGATCTGTTGAGTTTGTTGTTCTTGAACTAGTGTCACAGATTGGGAGATGGTTCATGCCCTGGATGACATTTCTCTCATAAGCCTGGTTGGTAGGGCTGGAATTACAGCTTATTAGGAAGGTGCCATGTTATTCTATGGTTACTATTCTCTTGCCTTTGCGAATGGAGGGAGTCAGAAAAATGTGGCTTTGGCTAGAAGAGATAATTACTCCCGTTCCAGTCGCCAGTGGAGGAGTGTGTCTCCAGGGGTTTGCTGTGGAAGGAGAGACTGGCCTGCTGCATGAACCTCAGGGCTCAGCATGGTTGCATTCTGTCAAGTTCTTTCCTTAGAAATTGCTGAGGAGAAACACACAGGTTTGTCCCTGAGCCACCTCTGTACTTTTACACCAGGAGCTCTCCTCTAAAACTATGGGTTTTCCTGGCAACCCAAGGAGAAGCAGCCACCATCTCTGCAGGAAGCAGCTGTACATACATCAGAACTTCCAGTCCTAAGATGGATCCCAGGAGAAAAGCCTTGACTGTGGTGGTGTGAGAACAGCCTGACCATCTTGAGTCAGGTGTCTGTAAGATGTAATTCCCTCCAGTTTTGTTGAAGGCTGTAGCCTGGTTTGGTGAACTGATTTGAGTGTGACATTAACAGTCCCTATGTGTAACACACTGGTAATTAAAACAGCTAACACTTTCACTCCTTTGTTCCATCTTTTCTGAGGCCTTTGTCATGGCTGCTATTCAAGGAAGACTTGAGCTGATAACTCCATCAGATAGCAGTTGGCAAAGTAAGTGATGCTTGGAAAAGAAGAAAGCAATGATCTGAACTCATCACCAGCATCCAGGATGTAAGTTGTTTTCTCACTTGATAGCAGGACACCCTTACTAAAGAGTCACAGGCAGACTTGCTTTGCTCCGTTTAATAACTGATTGTTATCTTAGATGTTGTCTTATTTAGCAATGAACTCGACAGCATTGCTTTAATTAACCAGAGACAATTTCTGTTAATCAGCCTTTAACATTTTTACATAAATCTATTTGTAGCAGGCTTTCTTTTAGGCCACCAACCAGCTCCCAAATGACGACACGGAGACTTATTATTAGCTTTGAATGCTCAGCCTTAGCTTAGCTTTTATTTTAGTCTGTTTCTCTTTATCTATGTTTTGCCTCGGGGCTTTTTACCTTTCTTTCTTTCTTTCTGTATATCTTACTTTCCTGCTGTCTCCATGTCTGGCTGGAGGCTGCCTGGCTTCTGGCCCCAGGCATGTCCCTCTTTTTCTCCCTCATTCTCTCTTCTCACTCTTCTCTCTTTTTTGCACCTAGATTTCTCCTCCTATTTATTCTCTCTGCCCCACCTATCCCTCTGCTGCCTGGCTGTTGGCCATTCGGCTTTTTGTTAGAACAATCAGGTGCCTTAGGCAGGCAAGATGAAACAAATGCAACACATCTTTACATAATTACAGAAATGCAACATAAACAAAAGTAACACATATTTACACAGTTACAGTAATATTCTGCAGCATAAACAAATGCAACACATCTTTGCCTACTTAAAATAATATTCAACAACATCTATTACCATTTTTGGTTTGTATGTTAGGATTACATCAGATAAGGAAGATAGAAATCTAGATACAACTAGGAAGAAGGAATCTTAATGTAGAAAATGCCTCCATAAAATTGGCCTGTAGACAAGTCTGTGGAGCTTTTTTTTTATTAATGATTGATGTGGGAGGGACCAGCCCAGTGTGGGGGTACCACCCTTGGCCAGGTTGTCCTGAGTGGTATAAAAATGCAGACAAAGCAGGCCATAGAGAGTAAGACAGTCAGCAGCATTCTTCCATGACCTCTGCTTTAGTGCTTGCTGTGGTGATATTGTGTTCCCCAATATATTGTGCACCCTAATAAACTTATCTGGGGTCAGAGAACAGAACAGCCACTAGACAGATATAGAGGCCAGAAAATGGTGGCACTCACACCTTTAATCCTAGCCTTCTGGAGGCAGAGATCCAAGCGGATCTCTGTGAGTTCAAAGCCACACTGGAAACAGCCAGGCATGGTGACTCATGCCTTTAATCCCAGGAAGTGATGGCAGGAAGCAGAAAGGCGTGAAAATCAGGAACTAGAGCTGGTTAAGCTTTTAGGCTTTTAGCAGAAGTTCAGCTGAGATTCATTCTGGATGAGGACTCAGAGGCTTCCAGTCTGAGGAAACAGGATCAGCTGAGGAACTGGCAAGGTGAGGAGGCTGTGGCTTGTTCTGCTTCTCTGATCTTCCAGCATTCACCCCAATATCTGGCTCTGGATTTGTTTATATTAAGATCTTTTAAGATTCATGCTACAGCTTGCCTCCTGTTTCTTGCCTTTAAGATCCTACCTCCAGTGGACTATGACTGCAAACATATAAGCCAAATAAATCCTTTCTTCCCCAAGTTTTCTTTTCATGGTGTTTTACCACAGCAATAGAAAACTAAGGTGATGGGAAAAATACATATCACATGTCTGATAAGTAGCTTGCATTAAAAGCATATAATGAACAGTCTAACAATAAAAAAGACATTAAAAAATCTGGAAAGACATTTCTCCAAGATGTATAAGTGGTTAATGAGAACATGAAAAAATTCTGCTTAGCAGAATTAATGAAACAGAAAGCAAAACCCTATGATAGAACTTCATCCCTACTGGGATGGCTAGAATGATAATAATAATGATGAGTGCTGACAAGAATATCACTGGAACTCTAACACATTGCTGATGGGAATTTGAAACAGTTCAGCTGTTTTGGAAATGGTCTGACAATCAAATCAAATTTATACAGACAAGTGACATATAACCTTACAGTTTATTCCCAGGTACCAAGAGAACTGAAAACATGCATTACTATCACACAAAAGCTTATAAGCAAATAATGGTAGCACTATATATAGCTGCAAAAAATGGTCACAGCACAAATCTCCATTAGCTGATGAACTGATAAGATATAGTGCATCTATTGCAAAGGAATACTGCTTGTCAATAAAAAGAAATCCAAGCAATATGCTCCAAGAAACTTTGCAAATGGTCTATGAAGTGAAGGAATCTGACTTCAAACTGTAATTTTATTGGTATGAACCATCTAGGACAAATACATATTTAGAGACAAAGTGGGACTGAGGGTTTGAGCGAATATTGGGTATGATAGAAATAATCTGAATTTATTTGGGAACATCTACCCTCTTTCTCAGTGTCTCTTTGGATATTATCAAATAACAGTGCTGTTCATTGTTCAGAAAAGAAGACAGAGTGAATGTTCAGTTTCACTTCTCTCTGACTTTCCCTGACAACAGAGGACTTACCAAACCCACCTGAGTTGGTCATCCACTAATGGTCCCTCTCATAACACACATGCTGTGGGTTTGGAGCTGAAGCTAAGGAGTGGGAATGGGATGGGAAGAAGTGAGACTTTGTTCTAAAGGTGCACATTGGAAGGCCTCTGTGACCAGCATCAAATGTCAATCACCAGGTAAGCATATTATCTAAGTTTACCCAAAATTCAAAAGTCTTAAAAATGTGATAGTTAATAGAAAAAGAGAGAAATAATATGTCTTTGAAGTCTTTCTATCAGCCTAGTAAGGAATTGCAAATAGATTTCAAACATATGCCAAAACAAGCTGATTATAATATCCCTTTATTTACTTTGACACAGCTCCCTACTGTGATGAACGAACAGTGACAGTGACAGAAACATGTGAAGATGCATCCAAGGCTAAGAAAGGAGGGACATGTGAGACAAAGCCTCTTCCAAACACAGCAGTGACAAAAGACATCTCTGCAAGTCAGTCTGTAAAGTGGCTGTAATGATCCAGAGACATTATTTAGCAGTCAGGAAAACATTGCTGAGGAATGATGGAAGGGTCTGGCAGGAGAAATTGTCAAAAGACTGGCATCAATCACAGTTAAATGTGTGTCTCTACTGATGACATGCACCCTGCCGTGAGCCTGCCAAACAGATCTTGGATGGCATAGTGATGAGCTGATGGAGTCCATGAGGATGACTGATGGAGTGGCCATCTGCATCTGGGACTGGGAGGAGAGGGGTTGTCATTGCTGGGGCTTTGGACATGTGATGATTCTCAAAAATCCAACAGTAACTCCTTGCAGCTAAGTGTACACAAAAAGAAGAAGGTATACTGTGACCTGGATTTCTCTATATGAGTTTATCTTCATCAATTGTTAGTGAAACCAAAGGACTGGCATGGTTTAAAGTATCCCAAAAACATGCAAAAAAGAACCTTCAGAGTTTTTCTGATCAAGGCTTTAATAACTGTTCATTGAGGGTTGTTTTTTTTTTTTTTTTTAGCTTTGTGACGGAAATCAGTAATCAAAGCAACTGTGATATGACAGCCATTTCTGTATTATATACTTTATGTTTAATTTCAGACTATGTATCTCTACTAGGGAGCTATCACCAAGCCCACCCTATAGCTGTGAAAATCGGGACTAGCAAAATGATGTCACTAAGTTGAAGCCAATAGCTTTTCAGTAATAGACTCTGCTGGACCCTAGGCATGTTTAATTCCTATGACTGGCCTCTGCCCGCTCTTTGATGTCACCTTCTCCCAAAAGGCACTCAGAGTGGTCTGTATGCTGGGTTAGTAAGAGCTTACATAGCCGCTAGACGAGCAAGGCTTCCTTGGCTTTGAACTCACTATTTTGGACAACTGTTTCCCCTGCATACGAAACCTTGGAAATAACAGTTCTTTTCTTTACTGGTCTTTTGAGTTTTCCCACAGTTGACTAAATCTAAATCAGGGTCTGTTCAAGTCCTATATTAGGAGGAAAAGCAAGAACTCAATACCTCACACATTTATCAACTGTTTATCATACCCACAGGGTCTAGATCAATATGCTAACTAGGAGTAAAGTTCAATCTCACATGCTAGTCATAGCACGTGATTTTAATTGTCTTGGTAGCCACGTTCTTTTCTCTTCATAAGCGTATATGTGTGTGTGATCATGTGTTAGAGTTCATGCCACAGCATGCACCTTCCATCTTGTTTGAGACAGGGTCTCTTGTTATTCTATACTGTATATACCAGTCTATCTGGCCTGAAAGCTTTTGGGGATTCTCCTGTCTCCACCTCCCATCTCTCTGGAGGAGTGAGTGCTGGGATTATAGACATACACTAGCACATCTGGATTTACATTGGTTCTGGGGACTGGACTCAGGTTTTCACACTTGAGCAGCAGGATCTTCACCCACAGAGATACTTCCATATCTCCTAATAGCCACAATAAAAAAAAAAGATTTATTTATGTATGTGTATTTTTTTCCTGCAGGCATATACATGCACTGTGTGCATGTAATGCTGGCACAGGCCAGAAAAAGGCATCAGATCCTCTGGATCTCAACATTCAGATGGTTGTGACACATTATGTAGGTATTGGAAACTAACTGAACCTGAACCGTGTCCTATGTTGCAGAAGTTTCTCTCCTTCCTGCCTGTTCCCAAATACCCAGCAACTGCTTCCCAAATAATTGACTCAGAGACTTAATATTATTTATAAATGCTCTATCAGTAGCTCAGGCTTATTACTAACTAGCTCTTACACTTAAATTAATCCATAATTTTTATCTATTTTTAGACATGGGCTTGGTACCTTTTTCAGTGTGACATTCTCATCTTGCTTCCTTTGCATCTGGCTGGTGACTCCTGACTCTGCCCTTCCTCTTCCCAGAATTCTCTTAGTCTAGTTTCCCCACCTATACTTCCTGCCTGGCTACTGGCCAATCAGTGTTTTATTGATAAATCTTTACAGTGTACAAGAGCATTATCCAACAGCAGTCCTAGACAAAAACAGCAAGTGTTCTTAACTGCTGAGCCATCTCTCCAGTCTCAATAGTCATACTTTTCAAAATTAAAAAAAAAAACTTTTTTAAAATAAAGAATGTACTAATTTTGTATCTGAATTTTCCAGTGTATCCAAAGGCTGTCATCTCAACACATAATCAATATAAATTTACATTACGTCAGACATCTCAGTATGGACTGGCCGTATATCAAGGTGTCAACATTTAACTGTGGCTGAGTGTGGTGGCCCATGTTGGTAATTCCAGCTACTAGGGAGATTGCAGCAGAATAAAGTGAGTTCGAAACGAGCCTGAGCAGCATAGCAAGACTGTCTCAAAAATAAAATAAAATAAAATAAAATAAAATAAAATAAAATAAAATAAAATAAAATAAAATAAAGCAGAGAGAAAGGAAGGTAAGAGAAGAAGAAAAAGAAAGTGAAGGGAGAGAAGGAGGGAGGGGAGAGGGAGGAGAAAGAAAAGGAAGAGATGAAGAGGGGAGAAGAGGGAAGAGAAGGGAAGGGTGAAAAGTGCTATTTGTGTTCATTGGCCATTATATCAGATTGTCTAAATCTTGTTTGTTTGTGGTTTAACTGACCTAGCTTCCTGCCTTATACCCCATCTCAGCTTCAACTAATGGTCTGTCTGCCCATTTACCTATCAACTAATTGATATATTGATACACATTCTCAAATAACTTAAGAGAATTTGTCCTTCATAGATCTCCACTTCATCTCTCCCTGTTAGGCACGGGTAACGTCAAACTCTCAGAAACTGATTCTAACCTAAAGATATGACTTCATCTTCTGGCTTTAGTAGTCTGTCCACTATCCTGGAGATGCTGTCTTGTCCTGAGAAAACTATTACCTTTCTTTATCAGTTAATTGTATTTTATTTGTTATGCACGAGAGGGCTCAATTAATTCTTATAATGTAAGATTATCTGAGAAACCAAAACTCAAATAAGAAATCTAGACAGTACCCCAAATCCCTCCTATTTGCCCTTTTCAGTCATAGATCTCCAGCCCCGAGAGAAATGATTGTCCTCATTTTTACAAACCAGAGATTCACCTTGATTCTTTTTGTTATTGCAAAAGTACTCTGAAGAGCTTACTCTTCTTGACCTCAAACCAAGAACTTACTATGTCACATTTATTTTCTTTCAGTCAGATATGTGCGATCCAAACAAGTTGGTCAGTGTGTTGATATGGGATCTGATCAGAGTTTTTAATCCACTCTGTGGCTGAACGATTTAAGGGAGTTCCTTGCTTCTTACTGTTACAAAATATGCTTTGATAAACTTATGACAAACATGTCTTGTGATAGATATATGTGAATGTGTGTGCCCAGTTAACTGTAATTGCCAACAATTGCCCCAAAGATTTGAGTTTTCCTAACTCATGAAATGTGTAAAGTTCATATAAGTGGAAGGGCCTTGCAGATGTGGTTAAGTTCAGGACCTTGAGATAAAGAGGATTCTTTTCTACAAATTATAAATACAGTATATGTGTCCTAGGAAAAAAGCCAAGGGCAATTTTGCACAGACAGACTTAAAAATAAGAGTGTGTGTGTGAGAGAGAGATTAGTGTTCGTGGCCACAGACAAAGAATATCAATACTTACCAGAAACTGGAAGAAGCCAGCACCTGATTCTACAAAGTGTCCCCAAAGGCAGTATAACCCTGACACATTTCGATTTTAGCCTAGTGGTACTGACTTCAGGCTTCTGACCTTTAAAACTGTGGTAGAACAAATTTCTTTTGAACCACCCACTTTGTGTAATTCATTTCAGGGCACTATTACTGTGCTAAGTGGCTTTTCCAACAGACAATTATCTATTTAAAAGGGAAGAAAAAAACTCAGTTCCCTAATTGCCAACTGTTTTGAAATGCAGGGCATACTCTCTGAAGAGTAGGGTTTAAAAGGAAATTACCTACAGAATAAAAATATTTGCCTGTTCACATGTCCATCTTTCTTGTAAATATTTATAATTATCATAAAGATTCAAGAGAAAGAATAAAAAATATTCTCAACAATACTATGTACTGAAGGACCAGTTAATCCATAACTTGAGATGTACATATATACATGCTAGGCCTTTCATGCACACACCAGCACCACACCACATCCCACCCTCTGGCTCTAAATCAGAGAAAACTAAACCAATGGCCAGTGTTCACAGGCTCCACAAAGTTCTCTTACCTCATATTTCCTTCCCAACACTGATGGCTTAATTTTTTAAATTAAAGGTGTGTGTGTGGGGGGGGGGGTGCAGGTGTCTGTAGAGACCAGAAGAGAGCATTGGATCCCCTGGAGTTACAAATACCTGTGAAAACCCCACCACCACCACCACCTGGATACTGCGAACTGAACCCGTCCTTTGCAAGAGCTTTGAACTGCTGAGTCATTCCAGCCCCAATCTCCACTGTTCATAGAAATACAGGAAAACAAATAATAAGAAAGCAAATGGAAACAAGGGACAATTTAGATCATTGGAAAAAAAAATGTGGTTGTTCTCTGCTCAGATGAAAATGGAAGACCAGACCAGGAATAAACTCAGTGCTTGTAGAAAGTGGGAACCATTGTGGGGACTGCAGTCAAGCTTTAACTTCAAGGATCACCTAAGGAACTTTTAGGACCAAGTATAATCCACTTTGGAAATAAACACAGAGTCAAGGCAAATTGAATAAAAGAGAACTAAGGAGGAAAATGAAATAAACATGAAGCTTGAAATGTGTTATATCCTTCCCTAAAAAAAAAAAAATGCTGAACCCCCAACCCTCAGAACTCATAAATGTGAATTCTTTAGGAAATCAAAGTCATGCTGGAGTAGGAAGAGTCCTCAGTTTAATGTGACTGGAGTGACTGGGATGCTTATAAGAGGAAGGAAATATGTTCACAAACATGGGAAGAGACTATCATGGAAAGACTAGCTTGGGGGGAGGTAAAGGCTCGGCCTAGAGATGTACCACCACAGGCCACAGAAACACCAAGTTTCTGTTAGTCGTGAGATTTGTCAGAGAAAAACCAGTTCCACCATTTTGGGACAAATTAAAGAAAGCCTTATTAACATGCTACATACTAACCAAGATGGAATTTGGTCAGAACCACTCCTGGAAATATCTCAGCTGAGTGGCCCTGAGACACAGGTTGTTGGGGCTTTTTTAGACAAAACTCATAGGCCATTGTACTTCCCCATGAGGCTTTGTTATTTATTTTTTTTTTAAGAACTACAACTCCCAGAATCCCAGGAAGTTATCTGGTCTTTGGGCAAGTGGGGCTTATAGGTTAACTTAGGGTATAACAAGAATAGTTGAAACTATCCCAAGTTAGAGCATGCTAAATTAAATAGTAGGGATTACATGGGTCATAGCCATTATCAAATTAAAAAGTTTATCTGTAAAAGATTCAGAGAGTGTTAAATACAAATGTCAAGATCAAGCTGATGCTGCTAAGAAGTATGGAAGATGGGGCTGGTGACAAGCATGCCTTTGAAAAACACTGTTGGTGTCCAGTTGTTCTGATGGAAAGTAGCCAGGCATGGTGGCACCTTCCTGCAGTCCCAGCACCTGAGACTGATGAGGGACATAAGGACTTTGACACTATTCTGAGGTAGACTTTGTCTCACAAGTTGAAAAAAAAATGATATTGACCTGAGTAATTTTATCAAGCTCAATAATAAATGTACTTACTAAATATAATATTGCATGTGTTAAATATTCTACAACAAAAGGTTAAAAGTGTCAGAGTGAAAACTTGCTCTTGATTCGAAGACAATCAGATCCCATCCTGTAGAGGCTAAACTTCCATGTGTTTCTGTAAGGGAATGAAATAGAAAAAGAAGCTTGTGAAAACAACTCACAGAAAACAGAAAGCTAGCACCTAGGATTTATGCAAGAGTAGAGAACTTTTTCCCAGCTTGAGAAAAGAGACATGTCATAAACAAGCTTGCTACCCTCAAAACTCATTAGGAGACTTACTTTGAGATACAGAATGTGAAAGCTTTTGGAAAAGAATAGAGACAAAAAAAAAATCGTACTAGTATTCAGGCAGAATAATAGAAGGCAAGGATTTCTAACAAAGAACAAATCACCCATTTACCCACAACTCCTTTCCTGAAATATTACATCCCAAGAAATAATGCAACAGCACCTGGCGCTCAGGAAGAATTGCCTTGGACCAATAATCCTATGATAAAAATGT
This sequence comes from Peromyscus eremicus, assembly GCF_949786415.1. Lineage (NCBI taxonomy): Eukaryota > Metazoa > Chordata > Mammalia > Rodentia > Cricetidae > Peromyscus > Peromyscus eremicus. The sequence goes on from NC_081416.1 coordinate 43,847,863, forward strand.
TCTTCTTACACAGAAACAACAGAAAGATGTTCTGAATATGAAAGAGCCTGGAGGACAGACTACTCTAGCTCCTCTTTCAGAGACTTTGGGTTTGATTCCCAGGACCCACATGAGAGCTCAAAACCGTGTACACAATTCCAGTCTGAGAGGATCTGACTCCTTCTTCTGGCCTCCATGGGCACTGTGAGCACCACATGCTACACCTACACACATAAAATTAAAATAAAATACTTAATATGAATAAAATAGTTTTTTAAAATATAAGTGCAAAAACAAAATATAATTACTTCTAGAGAAGATGCTCTGTATACAATAATTTGGGACTAGTTTCTGTAAATTCAAAAATATCTAGATCTGACACGTAGACAGAAAGGTGACACAGTAGATAAAGATCTTGTTTGCATAACTATCTAAAGCTGTATGTAGATACAGGTATCCCCTCTATAATAGCAACAAAGGGGGAAACACCCTTTTCTTATTCAACTCTGATAATAACTTTATTAGCAAACAAACCTTCATATGATTTCTGACCCCCAAAATGTGGATGGAGATTTATCACTGACAGCAGACATTCAACCCATGCTTTTCTGCACCAAAGATCAGCTGTGTGTTCTCCAGATCTACTTGGTGCTAGTATGAGCTGCTGGACCTGACATCAGACCTCACCAGGGGCTCAGCCCCATGAGACTGCCCCTCCAATTAGCTGAATTTAAGTAACACAGGCCTCTGACTGAGGCTGTAAATCAGAATTCTCCCAACTGTGTCCTTGGCTTTGAATAACTTGCTGAAGCAGCCTAGGGAAACAATTTACTTACATTTGCCAGCTTGTTAGAAAGGACATTACAAACATATAGTTGCACAGGGCAGGGGCTTCCAAGTCAGTGATCTGGAAGCTCTCCAAAGCCTGTCTTTTGGGGTTTTATGGAAGCTCAATCACACAGGAATGATGTACTATATCACTGGCTAGTGAGGACCAACTTAACCTTCTCTCCCAAAAGATGGGAAGCAACCTAAGACCTGCCATCCATCAGTAGATCTTCAGTATATGAAAAACAACTTATCAAGATTCCAAGAATTTTAGACTTATATGCCAAAAAGTAAAGAAAAAGACTGTATGTGTATGTCATTAAGCAACACTGAGACTTAGTCTATATATTATGTAGCCAACTATATGAAATTATCTATGTAACTATCTTCTCTCAATATATATGGATATTCCCTATAAATGTTTATACATTTATCTATCTATATGAATATCATTCATAAATATGTTTATGCTGCTATCTGTAGTGATATTTGCTCTGCCCATGACCTTGGGCTATAGGGCCCAAAAGAGGCAATGCTTCTTGCCATTGTATGGAACCTCTTAAAAAAAAAGGAGAAGGATCATGAGCCTCTTCTCCCTGCTGCTTGCTTTCTGGTCTGATCAAATCACCAGATGGATTCATTCTTGGTCAGAACAGAGGATGTCTTCAGCTGTTTACTTGGTTCTGTATTCATGAGTGTATTTCCTCAATTTATGTCTTAATAAATCCCTATTACCAATTAAATAGTCTCATGTGGATTGATCTTAATTAGTGGCACCCTGACCCCATGAGCCTGAGATTAAGGGTTTCATGCTCTACTGACTAACCCATTTTTAAAAAAAGTTACTGACTTAAAAGATTGTTTCTTCACCACACCTCTACAAGAAAAGGATAGGAAAAATTTGCCTTCACAGTACCTACTTACAGTAATTTCCAACCAGTCAAGAGATATCAATAGAAGATCCTCCCACAGGGACTGTTAAATAGCCCTACCCTGTGCCAATATTTTGTGAAAAACTATTGGAAATAATTCGTGCAAAATTCCCACAATCTATAATCTACCATTATATGCATGATATCTTATTAGCTGATCCAAAGTTAGGTACCTTAGAAAATATGTTTGAAGAAGTAAAGAAAGTTTTGCCTCACTGAAGATTACAAATTGCTCCTGCAAAAATACAAAGAGGAAATTCTATTAATTACATATGATACAAAATCTACAAATATTAGGCCCCAAAAGTGACAACACGGGAGAGATCAATTGCAGACTCTTAATGATTTCAAAAATTGTTAGGAAGCATTTCCAACTTAGAGACCACCACTGGGATACCTAAAGATGGACTAGTAAATTTGGCTAATACCCTAAAAGGGAACAAGAATTTAAATAGTCCAAGAGAATTATCAGCTGAAGCTGAGAAGGAATTGGCTCTAGTAGAAAAGAAAATAGGAGAGGCACATGTGGATCATGTGAATACAGAACTTAACTACATTCTGGTCATATTCCCCTCCAGAAACTCCCCCAAAAGGATTTTGATGCAGAGGGAAGATATTATATTGGAATGGATATTTCTACCATATAAACAGAGAAAGAAGTTAAAGGTTTATGTAGAAAAGATATCTGTTTTGATTTTAAGAGGAAAAATAAGACTTCATTAGTTGATGGGAATGGACCCAGCAGAAATTGTAGTACCTTTAACTAATGAGGAAATGTCCTCTTTATGGAAAGATAATGAATAATGGCAAAGAGCCTGCAATAAATTTTTGGGAGAGATTAACAATTGTTATCCCAAAAGCAAGAGAATATAATTCATAAAAGGAACTGAATGGTGTAAAACAAACCTTAAAAGGTCTTATTAATAAAAAAAAAAACAACCTGTAACCAGATATTGGGGTGAAAGCTGAAAGATCAGAGAAACAGAACAAGCCAGCCACATTCTTACCTGTACAAAATCCTCAGCTTCAAGAGAGAGACTTCCTATTTACTCACACCATGTATAACTTTTTGTGCTTTGCCATCTTACTTTCTTCTTAGTGCTGGGATTAAAGTTGTGTGCCACCACACCTGGCTCTGTTCCCAATGTGGCCTTGAACTCACAGAAATCAGGATGGATCTCTGCCTCAAAAATGCTAGGATTAAAGGCATGTGCTACCATTGCCTGACCTCTATGTTTAATATAACAGCTGGCTTTGTCCTCTGATCTCCAGGCAAGCTATATTGGGGTACACAATATATCATCACAGAATGGGTCTTTCCTCATATTGTATGGCAAAAACCAATCTCTGGAGTCCCCACATTCTATACTGATTCAAATAAATCAGGAAAGGCAGGATATAAATCAGGAGACTTAAGCAAAGTAGTTCAAAGCCCCCTACAATTCTGTATAAAAGGTAGAACTCTATGCCATTCTTATGGTACTAATGGACTTCACAGAACCTCTCAATATAGTCACTGACTCTCAATATGCAGAGAGAGCTGTTTTATATATTGAAACTGCTGAATTTATTCCTGATAACACAGAATTAACTTCACTATTTATACAATTACAGGAAATAATCAGAAATAGGGAGTGTCATATATATATGTGACACACATCAGAAACCATAAACAGGTCTTCCAGGTCTTCTAGCACAAAGTAATAATGAGATTGATCAATTAATTAATAGGTAATATGCTCTAAGCCCAAGAATTTTGTAAGAAACACCATAAAAATAGCAAAGGTTTGAAGAAGGACTTTTCCATCACTTTGCAACAAGACAAGAAAATTGTAAAAAAATTAAAAAATAAAAAAATGTCCTACTTGTTCCTTCTATCACCAAACTCCATTACTTGCAGGAAGCAATCCTAAAGGTATACAAAGGAATGAAATTTGGCAGATGGATATATTTCATTTTGCAGAATTTGAAAGATTAAAATATGTATACCATACCATTGACACCTATTCAGGATTTCAATGGGCAACTCCTATGAGTTCTGAAAAGGCTGGTTCTGTGATTACCCATCTATTAGAAGTTATGACCAACATGGGAATATCTGTACAAATTAAGACTGACAATGCTCCAGCATATGTCTCAAATAAAATGAGAGAGTTTTTTGTTTATTACCATATAAAGCATGTTACAGGTATACCACACAATCCCACAGGCCAAGTAGTCATAGAAAGATCCAACTGAACTTTAAAGAATATGCTAAATAAACAGAAACAGGTAACAATGACTCCTAGAAATAATGCTTTATTAACCTTGAGTTTTCTCAGTGCTGATGAGAAAGGAACAACAGCTGCAGAGAGACGTTGAACAACAGAAAAAACTCCTTAGCTAAACCAACCAGTTTACTTCAAAGATGTGTTGACCTTGGAATGGAAACCAGGATATGTCCTATGTTGGGGAAGGGGTTTTGCTTTTGTTTCTGCAGGAGAAGAAAAGCTAAGGATACCAAGAAAATTAATAAAAATTCGCTTTCAAAAGGAGAAACCCCATGATGAGGACAAGTAATAGCTCATCTACCAATGGGACAACTCTATAAGTTGTGAGAAAAACTCAGCAAACAAGGGTCAGGACATGGTTCTGAGTTTTGTTTTGTTTTGTTTTTTATTTCATTTTTTTCTTTACAGGATAATAGAAATACCCATATTCAAGAAATCATAAGGCCTTGAACACCTAGATGTCTACTGCATAAAGGAAGGACATATTGGTAAGAGTAATATCTTACTGCCCAACATCAATACCTCTTTAACTCTAGAATACTTATGGTCCCAATTCTATTATAAATCAAGCTGGCTTAGGAGTTGGAATGTGGCTCCATATTGCTAAAAGAAAAGTTAGGAGATTCTGTCTTATATTGGAAGAGCCAACTGGTGTGATACAGAAGAAAACCAATGGTCTAGGGATCATTGTTGTCAAGATTCTATTTCTTTCCACACTTATCCTTGATTTCTGAAAATCTTTTCTCAAATCACCCTAAATCCAAACTTTTCATTTTGATATTAATAATGTTCAAGTTTTCCACAGTGAAAAATAAGTCTTTCCAATAGCAATCTCTGAAGTCTCCAGAAGGAAGATGGAGCCCCACATCAATGACTCTACTCAGTCCAGAAAGATGCCATTGTACCTAAGAACATTACTCAGTGATCAGCTTTGGACTGATAATTCTTCAGAACAATTCCAAGATGAGATGGTCTGTCATATTACACTTCTAGCCAGAATCTTAAATTATCTTACTCATGACTCTAAGTTTGGCTACAGACTCTACTCTAGTCCTATTGAGACCCAGCTATCTAAGCTTTCTTACAGAATCCCACAGAGATACCATCAACCCCTAAAGAGCAGGAAGCAATTCTAAGAAAACAATACCACTCTTGCAAAGGTTTAATTTTTCTCAGGGTTATGGATGGATTGTTATAGGGTTGGAGGTGGAACAATAAAATTTAGACTCGGTATTCTCCTTTAGAAAAGAAAAGGGGGAATGGATAGGTATAGAATATTAAGATAGATTATTGTATCTATTAGTAAACTGATTTAGCAAACTATCAACCTTGTATAATTTGGACTTGATATGGATTCTTGTATATTTGACACAAATGTAAACTATTCTTACATTCCTATTTAAGATAATTTGTATTTTGGTACAAATACAGAACTGTATTTGTTGTATTGTACTTATATTTCTACTCCTGTTTGAAATATTTTGTATATTGATACAAATGTAAAATTATATTTGTCATACTGTATATATATTCTACCTCTGTTTAGGATATTTTGTATATTGATACATATTAGAGATATTGTTTTCATATTTCATATTACACTATACATTTTTACCTCTGTTTGAGATATTTTGAGTATTGTCACAATTTTGAGGTCATTGTCCTTATACAGTACATCTGCTTATAGACTGTTTATCTTGTTAATGTGTGGCTTTAGTCCTTAGGTTATTTAGGTAGATAAGACTTACAGAGCTATAGTCAACCATGCTTGCCATTTCTATAGTTATGTTAGTTAAGATCTCCAGATTTACAAAAACATATGTCAGATAGACAGGCAATCCTTAAATACTTCATAGACCTAAAGAATATGGCATTTAAATGTTTTGATAACTTAGAATTCTGTTGACGTGAGACACGATTGCTCCTGGTAGCACTGATCTGATCCCAAAGAGAATGTTGGGCTTCTAAGACATTTCCATTTGGAAGTTTGTCTTCTTCTTGGCACAAAATGGCCTGCTGGGCAAAGAACTGCCCTTGCCTCAACTGCTGACAGTATGAACACTGTCCTTTCCAGACAAGGAGGACACAAGGAAAAGTGACTACTGAACTTTTCCAAGACAAGGTAAGATGATCTTTCAAAATTCCTGCTTCTGAAAATGGTCTGTCAGATATTCTATTCTAGGCCTGTAGCTAAATTGGATGCCCTAATGATACTGAAAAACTTTAGGTGACTGTCCAGGCTGCCAGCTGTCTCTGTCTATTCTTGCAAGATTTTCAGAAAGTGCTTGCTTTCATTTTCCATTTTCTCAGTTATTTTTATGTTCTTTCTCAGGTCTTTGATGGAATTGAAGACTAGATAGTTACAGTTACAGTTTTCTCATATCTTAGCTAGAACATATTAACTACTAGACTTAGAATCTTCAGGATAGGACAGCTATTGGACTAATCTTGGTAATTCTCCATTTACCTATGATCTGGACATTTCTGGACATTTGGCATGTCTTTCTTGTTTGATGTTGTTCTTTTTGGTTGTAGTTCCATTTTTGTTCATGTTATTACCCTTGTTTTTTCCTGGACAACACTTAATAATCAGTTTGCATTAAGTTTAGAACTTTCTTATTTAGACAAAAAAGTAGTTGTATTTGCTATGCCCTTGACCTTGGGCTATAGGGCTCAAAGGAGGCAGTGTTTCTTTCCATTGTATGTGACCTCTTAAAAGGAAGTGGAGAAGGGTCATGAGCCTTTTCTCCCTGCTGCCTGCTTGTTGGTCTGATCAAACTGCCAGGTCAGTTTGCTCCCGGTCAGAACAGAGGACGACTTCAGCTGTTTACTTGGTTCTGTATTTGTGCGTGTATTTCCTCAATTTATATCTTAATAAATCCCTATTACCTATTAAATAGATTCATGTGGATTGATCTTTTTGATTGTTTTTGTTTTTGTTTTTTTGAGACAGCACTTCTCTGTGTAGTTTTGGTGCCTGTTCTGGATCTCACTCTGTAGACCAGACTGGCCTCGAACTCACAGAGATCCACCTGGCTCTGTCTCTGGAGTGCTGGGATTAAAGGCATGTACCACCACCACTCAGCACGTGGATTGATCTTAATAGTTATCTATCTATATAAATCTGCAACTCAGAGTCTCCTCCTTAGATTACCTTCTGACCTCCCTGATAACTGCTGTTAATGAGAATCTTACCCAACCCGCCCTCTGATCCTCCATCCTCCCCCAGCAGTCCATGAGCACTCACACCATGTTTCAGTTCTTATCTAAGTGGCTGCAGAAAGCCCAACACTGGGAAGTTACACATCTTCATCTAGCTGCCAGCCCCTGTGAGTCCCTGTATGTTCCTTGCTCTGAATTAATCCCCACTATCAACTTTACCCCTTGATTGTACCCTATAAATTTCACCTCCTCTTACCTACAAATTCCTAATAGTCACGTTTTGAATAATCCTATCAGATTTCAATATGTTAAACATTAAATCAAAACAAAGTCCCAAAAGTATCAAATGCAAAAAGAAGAGTTACAATAACCATCCAAAGTGAAAGAGTTGTGCTGTGGGATAGTCTTTTTGTATGCTGTGAATATATGTTGCTCTCATTGGTTGATAAATAAAGCTGATTTGGCCTATAGCCAGGCAGAATAAGGCTGGGTGGGAAAGCCAAATGGAGATATAGGGAGGAGGTCGGAGTTGTTGGAGAACCAGTAAGCCATGGGCCATTTGGTGATGCATAGATCAACAGAAATGGGTTAATTTAAATGTAAGAACTAACTAGTATTAAGCCTGAGTAATTGGCAAAACATTTATAATTCATATAAGCCACTGAGTGATTATTTGGAAACAGCTGTGGGATGGAGCATGACCAAGAAAAGCCATCCATTTACAGACTTGGGGCTGAAGAAATGGCTTAGCAGTTAAGGATATACACTGCTCTTGCAGAGGACCTGGATCTGGGACCCAGAACCAACCTCAGGCACCTCACAACTGCCTGTAACTTCAGGTCTAGAGGATCCAAAGCCATTTTCTGGCCTCCACAGGCATCTAAATACACACACACACACACACACACACACACACACACACACACACACACTAAAAATTAAATACATTTTTATAAATAAATAAAAATAAAAGACTCAGTAATTGACAACAGACTTTTCAGTAAAAGTAGAAGCCAGGAATAAAAGAAAACATCTTTGAGTCAATGAGTGGAAGATGTTTCTCAGTGATTCCATTCCCACTAGAAACTAGTGGTTTGATATGCCACTTTAAGACCTATACATGAAAGAATTTGTCCTATTGGAGGTGGCAGGACTTTAGGAGGTGGAAGCCAGTCAGAAGCAGTTAGGCTGTTTGGCCTTGAAGGAGATACTAGAACCCCCAAACCTTCCTCCAAATCTTCACTTCAAGGCCCCAAAAAGGTAAGCAGTTCCTTTCACCATGTGCTCCCTACCATGGTCCATTGCCTCACTATACACCTAAGGGCAATGGGGCCAAGATAGCATGAGCTAACACCTCTGAGATCATAAACAAAAATGAACCTTTCCTACTTATAAATCAATCACCTCAGATATTTTATCATAGCAGTAGAGACCTAACCAAAACCTAACCAATAGTTTTGATTAGGTCCCCATTTATCTACATCCATGTCAATACCTACACCCTGACATTTTTTAAATGTGTCATTTTACTGAGTGTGAAGTGGTATCTCATCATGAGTTTGGGTCTCATTTCCCTAATGACTCACAGTGTTGAGCATCCCATTTTATGCCCATTGGTCATTCAAATATTCTCTTTGGAGAAATGTCTATTCAAATTATTGTCTATTTTAAACTATATTGTGATATCATTATGACTTAAAAGAATTTGCTTCATACTTACATATAAGTATCAGATAACTATCTTACACATATTTTTCCAATGCTATAGGCTTTTTCCTTTCCCTTTTATTTTTGGTCCTGGTGTCTATCACATGAAATGTAAAAGTTTTAATTCTGAAAAAGTAAAATGAATTTATTCTCCAGTTCCTTGTGCTTTTGGTGTCGTGCCTACATGAAGTGCCTTACCTAGTGTCAATCTTTCCAATCTTTTGTCTAAAAAACCTTTTATAGTGTAAACTTTCATATTGTGTCTTCAATGCATTTAAGTTGATTTTTGAGTGTGGTATTAAATCGGGCTCCAATGAAATCCTTTTGCATGTGGATGTCTGGCAGCCTCAACATTTGTTGAAAGCGCTCTGCTTTTCCACACCGATTTATTTTAGCAGTCTTGTCAAACATCCCTTAGACACGGAAGTGAGGTGTTGTTTACGGACTCTCTTTTCCATTCCATTTACCTTTAGGTCTTTCTTGCGGCGAAGACACGCCATCTCAGAGATTATTACTAACTTATTCAAGGTTCTGAGCCTGGAAAGCCTGGAGCCTCTAACTTTGTTCTTTCCATAGATTGTTCTGAATCTTCTGGTCCACTTATAATTTTAAGTTTCAAGATGGAATTTCAGTTTCTATAAAAGGTCAACCAGGAATTAAGAGGAATAACACTGAATTTGAAGGTATAGTGATGTCTTAGGAGTATTAAACTTTCCAATTAGTGAACGTGGGGTATCTTTATTTCTTTCAGCCTTCCTTTAGGTTTTGTTGTAGATCAGACTGGCCTTGAACTCTAGTTCCAGGACAGCCAAGGTTACACAAAGAAACTGTGCCTTGAGAAACAAAAACAAACAAACAAATACTGCCACATCCCTAAACGAGTATAATAATTTCTAACTGCATGTTAAAGGCTCTTAAATACACAGATAAGTATACCTCTCACCCCTCACTAAAGAAGTTTCTTTTTGCAACCAACTGAGAACCATTACATAAAGTCACAACTGAAATATATATATATATATATAAAATAGTCAGCTAGGGCCAGGCGGTGGTGGCACACACCTTTAATCCCAGCACTCGGGAGGCAGAGCCAGGAGGATCTCTGTGAGTTTGAGGCCAACCTGGGCTACCAAGTGAGTCCCAGGAAATGCGCAAAGCTACACAGAGAAACCCTGTCTCAAAAAACCAAAAAAAAAAAAAAAAAAAAATAGTCAGCTAGGAAATAAGAGGAATCTCTCTCTCTCTCTCTCTCTCTCTCTCTCTCTCTCTCTCTCTCTCTCTCTCTCTCTCTCTCACACACACACACACACACACACACACACACACATTATGAATTTGAGAGTGAATGAGGAGGACACAGGAAGGGCTGACATCGAGAGAGAGGAGAATAGAAATGATGTACTTTTGTACAAAATTCTCAAAAAAATTGTAATAAAAAGTAGAAATGGCCACTTTGTTGTTCTTGTTATTAAGGAGGAAGAAAGCATTTTGATTTTAGCATTAAATACAGCGTTAGTTGCTTGTTTTCCACAGAAGATCTGTGTTAGATGAGAACCTCTTTTGTACAGCCTAGACTATCTCAAATACTTTTTCTTCATGTACGGTTTTATCTTTTACCCTAATAATATGGTTTAGTATATTGGTTTTGTGTTTTTTTGTTTTTCAGACAGAGTTTCCCTACGTAGCCCACACTGGCATTGCATTTGTTGCCATCCTCTTGCCTCAGTCTTTAGGTGTGGGCTACCAAGCTAGCTTTCCCCAAGACTCCTGAACTCTCCATGGTCACCCTGTGGTTACATGTTGGGAGCTGAGGTTGGAGCTAGCCATGTTCCTGCTCATGTCTGCATTATCTTTCTGCTTCTTCATGTCACCTTTTTCTTGATTTCAAATGCTCTTCTTTTCTCTCCCTCTCCCTGATTACATATTCTCCTTTGTAATTCTAAATTTTCTTGTTCTTAGAGTTATAGAGAGGAAACGTCTAATTTGCCATCTTACCAGGGACAGTCTGTAAGCTTTGGTGATGTTTAGGCCCTTTCAAAGCTAAGGGTGTGGTCCACTCCTAGGTGTAACCTAAAAGAAATGAAAACTCATGTTCACACAAAACCCTGATACTTTTTATCCCAGCACCCACCATGTAGAAGCAGGAGGATCACAGTAAGCTCAAGGCCAGCCTGGTCTGCATAGCAGATGTCAGGCCATCCAGGGCTACATAGTAAGACTCTGTTTCAAAAAGGGAAGCAACAAGAACAAAGATTATGTGCGCAGGGCAAGCCTTTAATCCCAGCACTGGAGATGCAAAGGCAGGCAGATCTCTGTGAGTTCAAGGCCACCCTGGTCTACATAGTGAGTTCCAGGCTAGTCAGGACTACACAGTGAGACTCTGTCTCAAAAAAGCAAACAAAATTGTATACAAATGCTCATAAAAGCTCGAACTCCCATCAGTCACTGCTGACAAACCACACATAGTCAGGCATTCATTAGAATGTTATAATTGTATAGTCTAGGCATACACTGGAATAGCATGAAGAACTGACACATGCTTCAGTGTTTAGGAATCATAAAAACCAATTTTAAAAAGCCAGGTGTAGGCTAGAAATGTACCTCAGCAGCCCAGTACTTGTCCAGGATGCTCAAGGCCCTGGTTTTGAGCACCGACACTGACAAAATGAGTAAAAAAGAAGTCACAAAAGACAACATGATTCTGATTAAATCGAACTCCAGACTAGGAAAGTCTATAATGAGAGAAAACACATTAATGGTTGTCTGCATCTGGAGGAGGAGTGAGTGGGGAGTAACTGGTAGCAAGTACATAGTTTCTTCTAGCATGGTGAGAACATTCTAGAATTACAAAGTAGTGATGGTTGCAAGCTTGGTGAGGAGCTGAAATGTCATGGAATAGGTTTAAATATTCCTTAAAGTTTTGTGTTGTAGGGCATGTGAATTTTATGCCAATAAATTTAAATATTTTCCAAAAAAATAAAAAACAGCTAAAAACCTATATTCTCAAAATCACAAAACAACTGATAATAACTCCATGATGCAAAATGTAGGATAAAGTCAACTGTGTGATCCCTTAGCATCATAAAAATCTTGACTTCTATTCATGTTTTCTGAACAACCAATAAATAACATTTCCTTGGTTTCACATCCTCAAAATCAAATCATGTGTCCCTTTCCTTTCATTATTTTTTAAGACCAGTAAATCACTCCCAAGAAGGAAGGAAGTCAGTAATAAGAAAATTAGGTGCATTGTTTACTAATTATGCATTATGTAAATCTTTCTCAAACCCTCATGTAAGACTTCTCTATAGTCTTTCTTTTCCCTCTGTTCTACCTACCTAAAATGGTTCCCACCCCAATTTTGACAGTGAGCAATGTGATGTGTTCAAGAAGTACACTTAATTAAATGAGGATCTAATGAGACCACTGTTGTGTGACTTTTTAAATTGCATACACACACACACACACACACACACACACACACACACACACACTCACAAAGCCAAAACCTATGATAATGTGACATTTAAGTTGCAAATTGAAATTCAAAAAAATTAGGCAATGCAAAAGTTATGGTTGTCATAGTGATTGTACTTAAGCTGGAAAGTTCAGTGTGCTTCCTGAGACTTCATGTTTTACATAGTCTTTTATATGACACATGGGATCAAATATATCAATGCTACATGGCTCATAACGGTTACTAACACATACACTTACATGAACATGAAATGGTTCTTTTTGATAATACATTTTGCAACATTTCAGACACTAAAATCAGAACTGAAATAAGTGCCCTAAGTTCATACAATGATTTTAAATTCTGCCTATAGTTTATTCACTGTCTTCCTTTCTTCTTATAGAACATAGTGGTTGTCTTAGTTAGGGTTTCTTTTGCTGCAATGAAACACCATGACCAGAAAGAAAGTTGGGGAGGCAAGGGTTTATTTGCATTTATTTATTACACTTCCATATCACTGTTCATCACAGAAGGAAGTCAGGATAGGAGCTCAAACAGGGCAGGAACCTGGAGGCAGGAGTTGATACAGAGGCCATGGAGGGGTGCTGCTTACTGGCTTGCTCCCCATGGCTTGCTCAGCCTGCTTTCTTGTAGAACCCAGGACCACCACTCCAAGTGATGGCACCACCCGCATTAACTGGCCTCTCCTCCATCAATCACTAATTAAGAAAATGTGTTACAGTGGATCTTATGGAGGCATTTTCTCAGTTGAGGTTCTCTTCTTTCAGATAACTCTAGCTTGGGTCAAGTTGACATAAGACTAGCCAGCAGAGTTGTCCTGGTTGGTTTTTGAAAGACTTGACACATCTGGGAAGAGGAACTCCAGTTGAGAAAATGCATTCATCAGATTTCCTGGAGTCAAACTCGTGGAACATTTACTTAATTAAACTAAACTGATGTGGGAGGGCCCAGGCCATGATGGTAAGAGGTGCCACCTTTGGGCTGGTGGTGCTGGATATTAAGAGAAAGCAGGCTGAGCAAACATGAAAAGCAACCCAGTAAGCAGTGCTTCTCTGTGACCTCTGCTTCGGCTCCTGCCCTGACTTCCCTCAGTGATGGATTTGAAACCTGGCAGGATAAGATGAAACAATTCCTCTCTTCCCCCAAGAGAAGTCACAGTGTTTATCACAGCAATAGAAACCTAACCAGACCAATGGTGTTGGGAGCAATTCATTCAAATACATGTGAGATGAACTCATTGAGCATTATCCACGTTTACATCAAAGCCTCCCCCGCCCACCCCACCACCAAGTTGAAAACAGAATGTGAGAAACACAGAGTGCTGGATTCTGCTCCCAGCTGACTTTGTCACAGAATTTCTGTCAGGTAAGGTAAGAATTCTCTCAGCCTGAAAACTGTAGAATTGTGTGTTTCTTCTGAGTTTGATACTTCTACCTTGAAAACTACCCCGCCACTTCTCCAATCATTATTCCACTATCTCCCTGATGAATACTTTTGAAATCTCATTTATTTTTGTAAGACAAGACAAAATTGAAGCATCCCTCGGGCAACAAATAGCAGCGTGCACATGATACATTTTTTTTTCCTACACTAAAATGTTGTTTTTCTTAGGGCAAAACTTGATAGGAAAGCTAAGATTTTTATGAGTAACTAGAAGGCAAATTATTATAACTTACACCTTTATAGCTTCAAAACATCTCAGCCAAGAAAGTAGACAACCCTAAATACATACTTTTTGATATGTTGAATCAAACAAATTTAAGTGAAAGAAATTATTTTTCAATTTCCTTGGTACTTTAAAGCATCATTCCAATTAACTGTCCCTTCTTCTAAGGGGAGCCAGCAGGGTTGAGTGTTCTGGCCAGGCTCAAGCAAAACCCATCCAGGCTGCAGCTGACCTTGACATCTGTCCATTCCTATCATTTATCATAGTGCGTTGTAATCCTGCACTTACTTATCTCTGTCCCACAGAGAACTCAGGGTTTAGAACTTTCATTCTCCCTTTATTTCACACACAACTGTATCCTGGTTACATGGTTTTTATGTATTCACATATAGATACATAAAAATCATCACGTAATAATGCAATTAATCCTTTTGTATCCACATAAGAAACACGGCGTACCTGTGCAAGGAGTTGGTTGAATATTACGACTTGCTACACCCCCATTTTCCCTATGTGGATGCTGCTGTTGAGTCTATAGTGAGCACTCAAGGAAAGGGGGTCTCTCCTTTCTGCTCTCTCTGAGTTGAACAGAAACCATCTTTATGGTGTGCCAGAAGAAATGTTTCTACTTCATTTTTAGAAAAGCACAAGTATCTCTGATGCCAGCAGTAAATACTGTGTGAGTATAATATATCTGATACTGAGACCTGAGATTCTAGGGACTTCAACCAAAATGTTTATAGAAGGACTAGATAAATTGCTTATGTGGTGCTTTGTAAGTTTCAGCTTATATTTTGCCCACAATGAGGAGTCTTCACTGGGGAGGATCAGATACTCAAGGTCCTCTTCAAATACATAGTGAGTTGAAGGCCAGCCTGGGATTCATGCTACCCTGCTTTTTAAAAAAGAAGAGGGTCGGTTGCTGAAAAGATGGCTCTGTGGCTAAAAGCACTGACTACTCTTCCAGGGGACCTTGGTTTGAGTGTTAGCACCCACATGGCAGCTCACAACCATTTGTAACTCCACTGCCTAAGGATTCAATGTCCTCTTCTGGCCTCCACAGGAACTGCATGCATGTGGTGCACAGACATACATGAAGGCAAAACACATTCATAGAATACAAATAAATAAATATTTTAAAAGAATATTTTAAGATATGAAGATAACAATTTCTACTACTTTGGTAAGGATTGAAGAGTTGAGATTAAAATGAAGTTCCATGGAGTTTGTTTTTCTTCTTCCTGAAGGTATCTAAACACAATCATCATAAGTTTTTGTGTACACACATACACACACACTGTTGTTTGAATCTTAGATGGTCTTTTAATAAAAAACCCAGAGCCAGATATCAGGGTGAAAGCTGAAATATCACAGAAGCAGAACAGCCAGCCACTAGTTCTTACCTCTATGAAATCCTCAGTCTAAAGAGAGTTCCTGTTTCCTCATGCCTTATATACCTTTCTCTGCCCTGCCATATTACTTCCTGGGATTAAAGGTGTATGTGCTTACCAAGCAAAGGCATGAGATTAAAGGTGTGTGTCACCATGTCTGGCCTCTATGTCTAGTCTAGTGGCTGGCTCTGTCCTCTGATCCTCATGCAAGCTTATTAGGGTATACAATATATCACCACACACACATATACACCACACACACACACACACACACACACTAGTGATTGTCAGATACTTACATTCTTTCATGGTTTCAATTCTTCATTTGCTTCAATAATCAGATTTATGAAACGACATTACAAATGTGTCACATCCTGCCATTGGCTTAGTTAATATCCTTTCCTCCTTTCTCTTACATAAATAAATTTATGTTCTTATTTGTGGGTGGTAGCATGGCCAGCTAAATCAGTGAAATCCCATGCCTCTCATATGATCACAAGATGCAGCTTTATGACACAGAAACTGAAATTCTCAATCACCTGACAATTTGCATTGCAAGGCCTTCCCAAATAATGCTGCAAACTGGGGCAAAACATTCCATAGAGAAGCCTTTACGCAATACCTCCATGTTTGGGTACTCCTTTTGTCTGAATGAATATTTGTAAATGAAGAAACCACCATGAGACCATGAGACCAAAAGTCACATAATTGTTCTCCCTATTATGGATGGTGTCACAAAGCCATAGAAAAATTATGGAACATAAATGAACTCTTGGACCCATTGCACCATTTATGACTGTCATCTTTTTATTGTCCCAGAAAAAAATTTATTATTGCAGAAAAAATAGATATTATTTGAAGAAGCTGCTTCATGTATACTTCATGTATACTATGTGCAATTAAATTCAAACCCACAGTTAAAAAAAAGCAAAACAGATTTCATGCTTTGAATTAGACTAGATTCACTCTGTCATAACTTGGGTGCTGTGTCTCCCAAAGGTCATGTGTTAAAGGCTTGGTCACCAGCATGTGGCACTTTAAGAAACAAGAGAAAGTTAAGTCACTGCACATGTGCCCCTAAGGGAACAACAGGCCCCAGTCTCTTCCTGTCCCTCTTCGTTCCCAGGCTGAGTCAGGTGAGTAGCCTTGCTGTATTGTGCACTCCTTACTGTAATGCTCACCACGTGACCTGACAAAGCCTCTGGATCTGTGAGTCAAAATCTACCTGTCCTACCTCCAGGTGGCTGTCTTGGGTGCTTTGTCACAGTCATGGAAAGCTGATGGATACAGTCCCTTAGCCAAGGACATTAAGGGGCTTACTTACATAGGAGCCAGACAGTGACTCCTAGAACTCAGCTTCCAGCATCTTCACCTGATGTGTGTGCTCTCTCTCCTCTTCCCTCTACTTCCCTCCCACTCTCAGCTTTTCCTCTACAGGACCTCATGGCTTAAATTCGTTTTTCAAACCCTTCAAACATCATCCCCATTTCCTGCTTATAACCCAGAATAAGACAAGAGGCCAGTGTCCAAAACTGATTGCAGTCTTCAAAGTCTTGAGATACAGGACATGATTCTAAAAGGAAATTTATTATAATATTTCTATCTTAAAAGACTATCTCTTTCTTACAACAAGCTTGGGAAGAGCAGGCTGAAGATGAGTGAAAAACATCTTTCATCTCCAAGGTCTAAATAACTGTTGGTTAAGATGATGCTGTTCTAAGAGGATACCCAGGAGCTAAGGCACAGTTGTCAGTCTTCAGACATCCAGTGTTCAGCCTTTTTGCCTCCAGCAGAATTTAAAGTCGAGATGCATATGTTCTACCTCTTGATACGAATTGTTTTAATTGCTTATTAAAATTGGAAATGTCCAAGTCTGAAAAGCAATAAGAATGCAAATTTTCAGTGAACATTCTTCCTTGAGGTGAGCCCCTGGCACTTACAGCATTCTTAGGAATTTAACTTCAGATATAACAAAGGAGACAATTAAGTCTAGGGGAAATGGGACTGGAAATACACAGTCCACCATTGACCTGAGAAGCATCCTGGGAGAGTGGTCATTTGTCAGCATTATTGACAGTCCTTACATTGCATGACTTTGCTATTGGAATGGAAATTTCAGCGAATTAGGATTCTGTTACAGGTGATTTGTTGTTGTTGTTGCTTTGTTTTTTCCAAGAACACCTTAAAGCAATGCTCCCACATGATGTACTGATCAAATTTAAGAAATACTCTATTTTGAAAAAGAAAATTTCATCACCATATTAAAGGCTTTAAAGTCTCTACCGAACAGAAAGAGGTTTGATATTATTTAATATGCTTGAATACCACTAGGGAAGTGTTAACCAACAGAAAAATTGGGAACATCTTTATCCCATAATGTGATTGCTTTTCTTTGTTTTTATAATCTTTTCCTGATTCTCACTCTAAGTCAGAAATAAAAAGCTAGCCATGGAGGAATATTGAATTAACTATAATTAATTCTTTGAATTTTTGACTTTTTTCTACATATTTCTCATTTGCAAATTTTCCTGCTAACTAAAATTTACTTGTAGACTAAAAATCAAAACTTGAGGTATGACTGTAGTTACCAGCAGAGGAGATGCATAGAGAGGTAACAGTTTGTGATCCAGAGGACATATCCTCAACTAAAGTTGAATAAGAAGATACCCTGCCTTCTCATTGAGTCTCCCCAACTGTAAATAACCATTTTTCTCAGTATATTTGGTACTATATTTTTTGTATTTTCTTGTTGGTCATTTAACTGCAGAAAATGTCCCCAAACTGTAATGCCAAACATTCGTCTGCTGTTCCCAGGGGCAAGAAAGTTGTGTATGCCTTATAGAGAAAATGCGTATGAAAATATGTCTGTGTGTGTGTATGTATACCTGTACATGCAAATAGCACTATAACATACACTAAAGGGAGTGTGAATTACATATGCTTAATATATCAGCAATGTGTAGTAGATAAAGTGCCTCTCAACAGAAACACATCAAACAAGACTTCATGTTAACTGGTTGACAAAAATGCTGTGACCAGAAGCTCACAGAAACTGAACCCATATTTCCCCCTAAGAAAGCAGTTTAAAATTCCTTGACTCTATGGTCACGACAACCTCATGGATTTTAACTACCACAAGTAATGAGAAATGTCTGTACTTTTACTGAGACTAAACTCAGTTTGTCTGGCACACAGTTTATCAATCCCTGAAACAAGGCATTTTGCAAGAGTGAGAAAGTTTTGTTCATAAGGTGATAAAGGCTGAAGAGGGCAAGTCTAAGGATTGAAATCCACTTCTTTAAGGTCAGGTTTAGGGGAATGTATAGAATGGAGAAATAGGGTGACCTGAGGTGGGGAGATAGGTGATACAGGTAATGAGAGGTGATGTCATTGGTAGTTTAATGGCCTCTGCATACGTATTTGACATTAACTTTCTTCAGACCAAACAATCATTTTGAAAATGACTGACTTAGCATGATCTGTGAGCCATGGTTTGAGCCCTCTAACATCAAGAGATCATGTAGAACTCTGTGCAGACCTACACGAAGGGTTACTGGTTTCAAATCCTTCAAGATAGACAAAAGCAGCCTCTATGATCCTGATATTTAAAACTTACCATTGTAGTGACTATATGTTGTAGATGTTGCTCATGGCAAAACTAACAGGTATGTGCCTCTGTGGTAGGTGACTCTAAAATCAATGGTAAAAGCTAGCAAAAGGGGCCACAAGATGGTTCAGTAGGTAAAGATGTTTCCCAACAAACCTGGAAACATAAATTCAATCCCCAAAACGTATGTACAGGTGGAAGGAGAGAAACAACTCCATAAAACTATCATTTGTCCTTCATATATGTACATACATACATAGATATTGTACACACAAATAAAAATAATTAATAATAATAATAATAATAATAATAATAATAATAATAAACAAGCTAGGACCTGCAGTTGTAGATAAATGTGCTCCCTTGACATACACAAGTCAATCCTCAGCACGGCAAAATAAATAAATAAATAAATGCAAGGATATTTGAACTTTTATTATAACTTCTCACTTGATTTCAATATTATACTGACAGTCAACTTATTAAATTTCTTCAACACACAAAACAAGAAACTAATAAGATTTTCCAAGATGTTCCTTTGCACATTCTGCACAGCTTGGTCTTAGAAACCTGACTGGGACCATGTGAGAATGAAGAAGTGGCAGATGACCATACAGAAAAGCTAGGATCAGAAAAGCTAGGATCAGGCAGACTCTGCTCACTCTGGTGGGGAGTCCCTGCTGTGTGACCTGGAAATGCAGCACATTTATTATGTCCACCCCAAGAAGGAATGGTTAGCTAGTTTGGGTGGGAGGTCTCTGTAGGAGAGCAGTGCCAGGCAGGAAACATGAAGAGGTGGGGAGAAGCTGCCATGGAAACATTCTGTATCCTGTCAACATTCATACTCTACCAGGAAAAGGCTTCTCCATTTCCCTAAGCCTCACTTGGGGAAGGTTTTGCTATTCCCATGGGTCTGAGGCACTGAGGTCCATGACATAGCTACATCCATGTCAACAGCACACGTTCACTCAGGACTTTCTCCTCTCTCAATGTTTCTTATGTTTAATTTTTTAAGTTTAAGAGTAATGGTGTTTTGCTGGGTGTGGGGTACATGCCTGTAATCCTGGTAGTAGAAAAATCTAAAGTAGGAAGATTGCTTTGAGTTCAAGGCTAACCTGGACTACATGGTGTGTTTGATACCAGCCTGAACTACAGAACACGAGTTTTTCTTAAAAGGAAGATGAGGAATTAGGAAGAGTCAGGGGAAAGTGGGGAGGAGGAGGAGGAAGAAGAAGAGAAGATAGGAATAAAATGATAAAGAAAAGAAAAAGAAGAGATAAAAATAAAATTATAATAACAACACCCATTATGTACCACCCGGGCTATGCACCTTACATCCCACTATGTGCCAGCTGTATTATGCATCTTATGACCTACAATGTGCCAGCTGTACTATGCATCTTATGACCTACTATGTGCCAGCTGTACTGTGCGTCTTATGACCTACTATGTGCCAGCTGTACTATGCATCTTATGACCTACTATGTGCCAGCTGTACTATGCAACTTATGACCTACTATGTGCCAGCTGTATTATGCATCTTATGACCTACTATGTGCCAGTCAGGCAATACCTCTTATGAGAACTTATGAAGCAGGAAAACCCGATTGTATTTTACTTGTAGAAATCAAGACACAGAAAAGCCGAGTGACCTGATCATATTCTCACACAATATTCCTGTATCAGTTAATTGTCTATTGCTGTGATAAAACTCCATGCCCAAAGCAATTTATAGAAGAAAGAGCTTGTTTGGGGCTTATGGTTCCAGAGAGTTGGAACCCATAGTGGCAAAGAGAGGTAGCAGACAGCAGCGGGCATCTGCAGCAGCAGCTGAGAGCTCACATCTGTCTTGACTTACAAACAGGAAGCAGAGAGAGCTAACTCAAAATGGCATAAGACTTTGGGGGACATCTCATTCAAACCTCCATACTTCCTTTAACACAAGCTGAGTCATGCCTGGTAAACATGTTAGACCATGTTTTATCCACAGTAGCTTACAGGAGGCAGCTGCTTCTTATCCACTTTCTGACCTACGAGTGGCAGCTAGGAATGCAATGGTCTTCTCGCAGACTCTCCACTTTGCCTCCTCAGTGTTTACTCCCCTCCATGACACCATGGGCTAATTAATTATTTAGGCAGTGGTTCTCAACCTTCCTAATGCTGCAACACATGTTGTGACCCCCAACCATAAAATTATTTCCATTGCTACTTCATAACTGCAAGTTTGCTACTGTTACAAATTGTAATTTAGGAGCCAGGCATGGTGGTACAAACATTTAATCCCATCACTAGGGAGGCAGAGGCAGAACTCTCTGGGAGTTGGAGGCCACACTGGTCTACAGAGTGAGTTCCAGGACAGCCAGGGAAATCCTGTCTTAAAAAATCAAAAAATAAATAAACAAATAAATAAAAAGAATCACAATGTAAATATTTTTGGAGATAGAGGTTTGTCCAAGGGGTTCCAACCCACAGGTTGAGAACCACTGATTTTGATCATTAACAACGCATATGCCCTGGGTTTTGAAGGCCTCCAGAAAAGCATCCAAGCTTTGGAAATAATTTAAACATAACTGAGCTAAACTCAACAACCCATGTAACCTATTCTCCCAAGCCCCTCCAAAGAAATTATCTTGGACTTCTGGGGTCTACGCCAGCATCACACTGTGACTCAATTCTATCTTACTCTCTACATTTCAATTTGTTGGTCCTCATAAACCAGGGAAGCACTTCGTACACAGTAAGTACCTAATATGTGAGTTTTTATTTTCAAAATTTGTTAGTATATTTCGTTATTTAGTGTGTGTGTGTGTGTGTGTGTGTGTGTGTGTAAGTCAGAGACAAACTTGTGGGAATCAGTTTTCTTTCCACAAGTAGGACCCATCCTCATCCTGAACTCATGTCCTGAGACTTGGCAGCAGGTGCCTTTACCTGCTAAGCCATGTCATTCACCCCTGATTATTTCTTAATATAATTCACTATAGGAAGAGGCAAATAATGTGAGCATATATAAAAACATATAATACACACAAGTCTACAAATATAGCTTACTTCACACAATACATGAGTTCTGAGAGAAAAAGGCATGCGCACTGAATTTGAAGAGAACTGCTTCAGTGAAAAGGGAATTATAATTATTGAATAGTATACAATATTTTTGTGATGGTAAAACCATCCTGACTGGATCTTTTTTGTATGTATATTTTTTTTGAGACATATTCTTGCCATGCTGCCCCATCTGGGGCTGGAACTTGAAATCAAGCTGTCCTCGATATTCAGAGGCACTGGACCTGTAAGCCTGCACCACAGTACCAGGTTAATGTGGTTTACATTTTATGTGTATCCAACAGTCTAGGATTTCAGATTGAAAAGACTCTAAGAGAGCCTTTGTAGCCTGGGGGATAATATGAAGCTGTTTCATATATACCTATATTTTGAGTTCCAGAAGAGAAAACAGAAAAGGTTATTTGAGGAAATAATGGTTGGTAATTTCTGAAATTGGATGAAAAATAAGTTGAAGGATCCAAGAATCTCAAAGCCCTGGGCAGGAAAAGTATTAGAAAAACAGACTAACGACTATTCAAATGCCACCAATTAAAATCAGTGGTAGAACTTCAGTGTCCCACTTTTAGTTGTTGGTCTTTAGTTTCTTTTTATCTATGGAAGTGGCAAATTAGTCATCTAGTGTGGTATTTTAAAGTATTAGAGATGACATATTGAAAGTGAAGAGAAGTACTTAGCAAGGCCCATGGCGGCTCTTAACGATGAGTTAAGTAAGATTCCACTTCGCTGGCTTCAAAGCTCAGCTCTACCACTGAGGGATCTTCAGCAGGTTACAGGAGCTCTCTCTGCACTCAGTAACTGGGACTATACTATTCCAAATGATTGTGACAGTTCAATAAATGCTGACTACAAAATATAACACAGTTGTTGAAAATAGAACTCAGGAAATGTCTGGTATTTGCATTCAGTAAGAACTTAGCAATACAAATTAGTGGTTTCCCTGAATGACAGAGCTGTCCCTTAGGGTTATTATTGCTGTGAGTAAACACCATAACCAAGACAACTTGGGAAGGAAAGGATTTATTTCAGCTTACGCTTCCTTATCACTGTTCATCATAGAAGGAAGTCAGGACAGGAACTCAAACAGGGAAAAAATCTGAAGGCAGGAGCTTATGCAGAGGCCACAAAGAAATACTGCTTACTGGCTTGCTCCCCATGATTTGCTCATCCTGCTTTCTTATTGAACTCGGGATGACCAGCCTGAGGAAGAAGGTACCACCCCCCACAATAGGCTGGGCCCTCCTCCATCAATCACTAATTAAGGAGGCATTTTCTCAATTGACATTCCCTCTTTTCAGATAACTCTAGCTTACATCAAGTCAACATATAACTAGCCAGCACAAGAGCCAATGCCCACATGAACTCACAGCAGCTGTCCCTGCCTACATAAGACCTGCACAAGATCGAGGCAATCCACATTCCATGGATAGGGATGGGTCATGATGCTCCAACATAAGAGGAAAGCCTTTGGCAGTTGGTCATTGATCACTTCGAAGGGAAGGAGAGTCAATGTTCCTCAAGTGTGTGGCTTCTTGAAGGTTGTCCATGTTCTAGCAGATGGTCCTATGCCCACATAGGCATCTTTAATTGGAATGAGTGGGTAAGAAAGGAAAGAAGGAAGGAAGGAAGGAAGGAAGGAAGGAAGGAAGGAAGGAAGGAAGGGAGGGAGGAAGGAAGGGAGGAAGGGAGGGAGGAAGGAAGGAAGAATATGAATTGGGGGAGGATGTTGGAGGAGGGTGTGAGAGAAATTGGAGGGGGAAGAAAGGGAGCATATGATCAAAATACACTATACATATAGTACAAAATTCTCAAAGAATAAATAAAATTAATTTAAAAATAAATTAACAGTGCCATTCTGTCATTGTTGTAATTTCCCTGTCCCCATGTTGTACCTGCTTCATTCCAATCCATCAGTGAGTTCAGGATCCTCTGGTACAAGCTGGTTTTGCTTTGGAGAAGGAAGAAGCAAGCTTTTCTTGGGGGTTGAACTTGTATAAGCAGGCTAAATACAGTTTCTCCTTGGACTTCCTGAAGGAGAATCTATTGTTATAACCAGCTAACTTTTTGATGGAACTGTTTGCTAGCTAAGTTTATGTCAACTTGACACAGGCTACAGTCATCTGAGAGGAGGGAGCTTCCATTGGGAAAAAAATGCCTCTGTAATATTCTGTAGGCAAGCCTGTAGAGCATTTCCTTAATTTGCGACTGATATGGAGAGCCCAGCCCATTTGGGGTGATGCCATCACTAGGCTGGTGGTCCTGCATTCTATAAGAAAGCAGGCTAAGCAAGCCAGTAATCCACATCTCTCTGTAGTTTCTGCATCAGCTCCTGTCTCCAGGAGCGAACCAGTAAGCAGCACTCCTCCAGGGCCTATGCATTAGCTCCTGCCTCCAGGTTCCCGCCCTATTTGAGTTCCTGTCCCAAATTAAGAAACTGTGTCCTAGTAAAAATAAAAATCTTTCCTCAAAACAGAAACTTTAAAAGTATTAAGTAATATTATTCCCCTGCACCTTATAGCAATTGATTTTGTACCTATCCGTTCTCACAAGCTTCAGAATTATGGGACTGGTTTGAGAGTTTTAGATCATACTCATCCATTGAGACAAAATGCTCCCTTGATTTTTTTCTTTTTAAGAATCAATATTGTGCATTACATGAGAAAAATTAAAAAAAAAACCTACCAATTCACATATAGAGACACCTGCCCATCATTCTGTCACCAAAACACCAAAATCCATCTTGCGTTGTCAGATTTAGCACTTCAATAAGACCCTATAACTTTAAAAGACTAGAGTCTAATTCAATATGACCCTGCTCCGTATGTCATTTTTAATTCACACCATTTCGTGTCTTCATGGAGCAAAGGTTTGGGTCAATGTCCTGCCTCCCATTGACTCTGCCAACAACACCAAGAGTCCCACATTGGAGGAAAAGTGCATTCACTGACAACTGCTAAATGAGAGAAGACTGCTGTTTTTGCTGGTGAAATAAAAACTTGCCTTTCAAAAAGCCCCCTTGAAACTGACTCTTCCTGAATATAATACAGCTGGTACTTGGAGTTCGTTGCCTAAAGTATAGGCAAACTGTCTTCATTGAGATTTTCTTTGGTCACTGGAACTGATAGCAGGTCGAGCTTGCTTATGGGGGAAATGTGTTTATTGGAAAGTTACTGAATTGTCCCACAGATTCTTGGAGTAACCAAAGCTGCCAAGCAACTGCACACAGAGCTGGCAAGTCAGGAGGCATGGAGGCTGCCGCTTTCTCTCTTTCTCATATCTGTTTTGGTGTGCCTCCGTGTGTCATCTTTGTTCATCTTTACTGACCAGTTTCTTTGTTCGTGGTAGGTCTCTAATCTGGTTCCCTCCGTCACATTCTCTGGGCCATTTCCACAGGCCAAAATGAGCAAGCTATCTCTGAATTCCAGATCCCAGCCACTAGGAGTGAAGCATCTTGGCTGAGCTCAGGACAGTTCTCTGATAACCCGATAAGCACAGTCAACATGTGTATAGACAGTTTATAAGAAAGTATTGTGCTACATCAGCATGGATATTTAAGTCCCACTTCTGCAGGGAATTATAGGGCAATTCTCAGAGAAAATAAAAGTTCAAGAGGTATCCCTGCAAACATTAAAATAATTAATTTTATGTAATAATAGCTATTAAAGATGATTCCTGTAGTCTTCGAAGAATTCAAGTTTTTTACCTCCCCTGAATCACTGATGGTGAGGAAAAGGTCCCACAGTTAACCCTGGCAGCCTGACAGGCATTTGTGGGTCAGCAGGAAACTTGAGAGCCGCCAGGTCTGTGGTCTTTAGAAAAACACGGCTCCAGTCTCTGGGTCTCCTGACTCTCCTTTTCAATGGGCAGACAACAGTGTTTTGAGGAAATTCTTCCTGAAGTTAGTGGGAACTTGAGTCCAAACCTAAATATTAGCCAAGATAAAATTTTATCTAGGACTTTGTACTGTTTATTTTTTAAAGCATTAAAATTGATAGCTAAGCTGCAGTAGATTCTAAGTGTAATACAGCTTGTGCTAATTTCTGAGATAATGCCTTGGGAATATGCAGAGGACCTGATAAAGCCTGAAGGCATTTCCATCTTGATGTACTGACTTGACGGTGAATTAAAACTTTCACCATGTTGTTCCAAATGTTAGTGAACATTCCTTGTATTTTTAACTATCTGCTTCTTTCCACAGATTTTTTTATGCTTAATTTGTTCTCTTTCCTTATAACTTTCCACCTGTGATGAACTCCTAGTAACTTCTAAAAATCATTTATTTAAAAATGAGTGGAAGACTGGGAAGACAGCTCATACAATAAAACACTTACCTTATAAATGTCAGGACCTGACTCCAGACCCCTGGAGCCCACATAAAAAGGAAGGCATGGTGGTATGCACTTGCTATCCCAGCAGTGGTACGATGGGAACCAGAGACAGACAGATTCCTAAAAGTTCAATGGCCAGCTAGTGTAACCTACGTGGTGAAGTTCCAGACTCTGAGAGGCCTTGTCTTGAGCCAGCTGTGAAATGGCACTTGAGATTGTCTTCTGGCCTCCACATGCGTGCACACACACACACACACACACACACACACACACACGTTCGCCAGCACACACAAATGTACTCACTAATGCACAGACATGAACACTTATAGACAGACACACATATATACACATATACACACACAAGTAAGCAAACATTACATAGATATAGATGGAGATATGTGGGAATAAAAATACTTCAGCAAAGGAAAAAAACAACAGAATCTATAAAGCTGGCATGCTCTAAATGATAGGTATTTAGAAGGGTATGATTTTTCTGTTTATTAATTTTGTGGGTATGAAGACATTTAATAAACATAATATAGTTTAATATTGTGAATATATAAAAGATAGGTTCATTCATATAGCAATTGCTTAATATAAGGATCTTTCCCTAAGTCCCCTCTCCTGTGTCTTTGGGCATATTTATTTTTGAAAATGGTCAGATCTGGGAACTCCTTACCTTCTCTGGCAGTCCATTAGATAATGGTACAACTGTAACTTTTTCACAGTGTGTCGCCATTCAAACCCCTGTTGAAAGCAACTGCCATAACAAGTATTGCTAATGTTCTTAGAGGACATAATGAAATGATGATCGGTGTCTTTTGCTAAAGTTTTCCTTTAGAAAATATTTTTATCTTTTCACATATTTAGATGTGAAAGATGTGACATCTGGGATTTGTGCTTTAAAAATTTGGTTAAAAAAAAAGGAGTGTTGGATGAAATTTTAAAAAAAACTTAACAATTGTGGAAATGGAGTGAAAGTAACCTGGGTTTTACTATAGTGTTTTCATAAAGTTGTTTATGCTTTAGAGTTTTTCTACTAAGCCAGTTATTGTGGCTCATGACTATAAGCACTGGGAAAGCTGAGGCAAGAGAATAGCCTGGTTTCAATGCTATCCTGATCCACATAATCAATACCCACTCAGTCTGGAGTCCACATGAAAACAAACGAGCAAACCAAAAATTTCTCTGGTAAATTTTATTATATAATATATATATCCTATTTTGTGAACATTACATGAGCTACATTGTGTTTCTGAGAGTAGGTTTGTACATCCCTGTTTGGGTGTATTTGAAATAAGCATTGATGTTTTTCCTTCAGTCAGATTCACACTCCCAGCATCCATGCACTTGCTTATAGTGACTTATTTTCTCATCATCCCTGAAGGTGCCTTGAGTGGCTGACCTCTTTGTATAAGTAGTGTCTGTCATCTCCCAAATTCCCTTCCTATGGCAGATAGCAAATATGCTCCAACATTCTAATTTTATTCTACATAGAATCCCAGAGAGAAGCTCTTGATCAGGAAGTATAGGAGTGATGTGAGAGAACTATGAAATAAGTGCCTCCTCCCATACAGGTAACAAGAATAAAATGACTGGCACAATGCCCCATATCTACTTTTCAGAGCTGTGCAGTTGTAGTGGAGAGTCTGAGCTCAAACTTCTTGTGATGTACACATACTTGCATGAGTTCACATGTAACATGTGCAGGTACCTGCAAAGACTAGAAGGGGACATCAGCTCCTCTAGACCTGATGTTACAAAGCAGTATGAACTTCTTGACATGAGTGCTCGAAACCAAACACAGATCCTCTGCAAGAGCAGTAAATGTTCTTGACTGCTGGGCCATCTTTCCTGCCCTGAATCTTGTGTTTTGATGTGTAGATGAAATTCTAAATGATCTTATTAAATAAGAAACACAGAGCCAAATGCCAAGTTAAAAGCCCAAAAGATCAGAGCACTAGTGAAGCCTTTAGTTTACTAGTTGCTGCCATCCTTCCCCTGGGAGAGAGAGACCTTCTCCTGTGTCCTGTCTTTTTATTGCCTTTCTGTTCTACCTTCTCATTGGCTTTAAACCCAACCACATGATTTCATCACTGCCTGTCTATACAGACCTCCAAGTCTTTATGGTTCATACTGAGATTAAAGGTTCGGGTCACCGCTTGGCTGTATCCTTGAACACACAGAGACTTTGCCTGCCACGTGATCGGATTAAGGGTGTGTGCCACCACTGCCTGACTTCTGCTAAATGGCTTGCTTTAGCTCTGATCCCCAGGCAACTTTATTTATTAACATACAAATAAAATCACATTTCAGCACAAATAAAATATCACCATATTGATTTGAGCAGCTAGTCTGTGCTTTCAGTTGGGAAGTGGAGACTTCAAATGGTTAGGGTTATCATTGAGAGATTTTTTTTTCCTCGTTGTTTCATCTACTGTTTGTTCTTCCTGTCTCCCTTAGTCACCTTAGGGGTTTACTGACTTACATCACTGCATAGGTTTGATTCTTACATAGTCCTCATTTTTTATTGATTTATCACTCCCTGTGGGGTTAGCTATGCTCTTATATTTCGGTGCTATGCTCTTCGCTATGCTGTTAAATTGCGGTCGTCTTTCTTCTTCCTCTGTATCCTTTAAGTATCTTCTATTGCATTAGCCTGATGATCATGAAGTTTAGTTTGTGCATATGTTGAAAGATTTTTGTTGCTCTATCAATTTAAAAAGGTATCCTCAGCATATATGTTAACTCTGCTTGGTACTTTGTGTGCTAATGAGACATGAAACATTTCATTCTCTACTCCTTAACTTTCAGGATTTCTATAGAGAGGGCTGAGGTTCTACTGACTTTGAAGGCAAATAGGCTTTTTATTTCTTCTCTTGCTTTTTAGAAAGTAGTATTGTGTTTCAACAGTGTGATTGTGAGGTCTGTGAAGGTTCTTTTCTCAAGTCTGCTAGGAGTTGGAAATGCCTCCGATGCTTGCATGTCCATACCTTTTCCTACACTTGGGACATTTAGATCTATAATTTCATTGAAGAATTTTCTAAGCCTTTAGTTTGTAGCTCCACTACTTCTAGCCCATGGATTCTTAGGGATTGTTGTCTTTTCACTGTCCCAGAGTTCCTGGGAGCTTTGGCTGTGCCTGGCCATTGTCTTCCTAATTGCTGTAGGCAGCCCTTCACCTTCTCTTCCATCGCTGACATGTTTCCCAGGTGATCTTGCCTACTGGTGATTCTTCCCACTGACTCTTTAATTTTCTGGCTCTTTGGTTTCCAGCATTTTTGTCTGATTCTTTTTCAATTTCCTTGCTGAATTGTTCCTCCACATTGTTGAATTTATCATTCATCTTGGCTAATTTTCTCATTTATGGTGCTGATTTAACAGCAGAATTGACTACTTCATTCAGCTGCTTGTTTGAGCCGCCTTTAAAGTCACTGGACATTTTTAACACTGAGAGGTTGAATTCCTTTCCTCGCATTTCAATCATTTCATTGTCTTTGGTTTCAATCATTGAGAAGCTGTGGATGGGTTGTGGGTTATACAGTTTTGCCTTTTCCTAATTTTGTGTTTTTATATTGTGATTTGCACATCTGTTGAGATGGGTGTGTCTTTAAGTTTTCCCCTCCCCTGCTCTGTTTCATTTTATGTGGGCCTTGTTGGTCTTCCTTGGGCTTAGGACCCTCCGTGCTATTTAGAAAGGACAAGCAAATAGCAGCAAATACGAAGAATAATTTGTGAAGGATCCCAGTACTAAAATGAAATGAAAAACAATTGGAATATCTTGACCATATCTCTAATCGATCTGGGAAACAAATGAACGGGGATAGTGTTAAAAGCTTAAAGATGCTGGGCAGTGGTGGCGCACACCTTTAATCCCAGCACTCGGGAGGCACAGCCAGGCCAATCTTTGTGAGTTCGAGGCCAGCCTGGTCTACAGAGTGAGCTCCAGGACAAGCACCAAAACTACATGGAGAAACCCTGCCTCGGGAAAAAAAAAAAAGCTTAAAGATTACTAAAGCTACAGAAAATTATAGTAAAGAAGTAAAAGAAGTGGAAAGAATGGAGAAATAGAAAATAAGAATGAGAAGGTAAATGTATGGGTTGGAAGTCAAATAAATGGCAGAGAGAATACAATAAACTATGTGCAAGGAAAGAACACCCATGAAATCTAATTAACAATTGAAATGGAGCAAATAGTTATACAAAAGTGAAGATTTACAAAATGTTAAAGGTGAAGTGAAATAAAAACAAAATTTAAATGTACAGCATCAATCAGTATCTCTTCCTTGCTAGGGTGGGTATTTACCCATTGTTACCCCACACTCCAAGATGTCTTCTCGACCTAACTCTGCTAGTGGGAACAATACTGCTAATGTTTCCAGTTCAAGCCTGTTTGTCCAGAATGGCTGGCATGTACTGCCTTGGTGGAGTTCACTGTGGTGATATTGTGTTCCCCAATATATTGTGCACCCTAATAAACTTATCTGGGGTCAGAGGGCAGAACAGCCACTAGATACAGAGGCCAGAAAATGGTGGCACTCTCACCTTTAATCCTATTACTTGGGAGGCAGAAATCCCCAGATCTCTGTGAGTTCAAGTCCACACTGGAAACAGCCAGGCACGGTGACTCACACCTTTAATCCCAGGAAGTAATGGCAGGAGGAAGAAAGGTATATAAGGCATGAAGACCAGGAACTAGGCCTGGTTAAACTTTTAGGCTTTTGAGCAGCAGTTCAGCTGAGATCCATTTGGATGAGGACTCAGAGGCTTCCAGTCTGAGGAAACAAAATCAGCTGAAGAATTGGCGAGGTGAGGCTGTGGCTTGTTCTGCTTCTCTGATCTTCCAGCATTCACCCCAATACCCAGCTCCAGGTTGTTTTTATTAATAAGACCTTCTAAGATTCCTGCTACAACTGGTTACCAGTTGAGTTGAATTTTTGTTTAGGCATCAGCAAGGCCAGACTTTCTATAAGAGTTTCCCAGTCCATGGTAAGCCCCTTCAAGATAATTTCCACCTGTTCAGCCATTGTCTTCTCCATGTGTTGGGTGGCCATATTGTCCCCACATGGATTTCAATGTCCTAGGTTCTGAAGTAGCCATGTTTCTACTTGGACCTATTTTGAATATGGATGATCTCGTTTACTCAGGCTCAGGCTACTTTTCACCAGCATCCCATGGTCCTGAGAACACTTCCAACCATTAAGTTCCCATCCCAATCATCTTCCATGTTCCCAGGGTTCTGTGGTTCTCCAGGCCTTATGACTCTCCAGATGCAATCAGCGGAAGGAGACTTGGGGCACTTGAAGGCACGCTAGTGCTGCGTTTTCTCCTCTCCGCAGCAGAGGAGAGTTTGATTTCAGAGTTTCCCTCTGGATCTGCCACCCCTTTTCCCCAGTGTAATAGGAAGTGATGTCAGCACTTGCTAGTTTCTCCCCATCTGCATCATGCAGCCTGTTTCTCTTAGATACACAGGGTGCTTCTTGCTATGTCCTTACATGAAGGAGGAAGTAGCTGTTAGGGTTTGAATGTGAAACGTTTGCTATTAGCTTTGTGTGTTTGATCACTGGGTCCCCAGCTAGCAGTGTGTTTTGGAAGGTTGTAGAATCTGGAAGAACTGAAACCTTACTGAGAAGGAGGTTGTGGAAGTAGACTTGGGGTATCAGAGCCTGGCCCCACTTCCTGTCTGTTCTCTGCTTCCAGACTCCAGATGCAATGTGACCAGCTGCTGCATACTCCAGCTGCCACACCTTCCTGTCACAATGGACTGTGTCCCCTCAAACTATAAGCCACAATTAACCCTTCCCCTTAAGATGTTTCTTGTCAGGATTTTGTCTCAAAAATGAGAAAACTAAAGAATGTGGTGGTTCTCTGGAGCTTCTCTTGTAAGAATACTAATTCTACTCATAACAGCTCCAGCCCTGTGACCTCATCACCACCTAATACTAGCACACTGATGATGAGGCTACAGCATGTAAATTTGAGGGACACAAGCATCCATACTGCAGCACTTACAAACTCACATCCCTCATTTCAATAAATGAATTGCAAAAGATTAAAAATAATGCACTGCAGGCACAGGAATGATAAACTTCCTTCTACAAAAGGACATAAAGTAATTCTTCCCAGTCCTGATGGTACAGCCCGATCAGTCCAGCCTGTTGGAAGGCTGAGATAGTAGAATTGCAATCTCAGGAACTGCCTGAGTTAATGAATGAGTTCAAGACCAGCAAGGGCAACTTAGTGAGACCCTGTCTCAAAACAAAAAGTAAAAACTGGCTAGGGATATAGCTCAGTGGTAGAGCGCAGCCTAGCATGTGCGAGACCTTCGGTTCCATCTGCAATACAACAATAATAATTGCTGTTGTTGTTACCCTGACATGTATTTACAATATCAAGATGAAATTTTATTACATTTTAGAAAGAAAGATGGCACTCCCTCCCACTCAGTAAATGCTAAAAACCCATTTTTCTATAAGGTGGTTCATCTTCCTGAATCCAAAGCAACTTTGCAGTTTAGATTGCATACTTGAATATTTGAAAGTTTCCAACCTGCAAGTGTGAATATATTCTGCAAGATAAAAATCCATATAAGTTAAAGAATAAAAGTCCACTTGGAAAGACTGTTTATACAAAGATTAAGAAATGTTCCCCATCTTGCAAAGCCTGGGAGAATCGTCACAGAACTAACTTCTAAAGGGATGTGTGCAGCTCAGGGTGCCCTGCATGGTGATGTAGGCTGGCATCCTTCATATGACTGGAGAGTTCTCATTCCCACGTAGAGCAAGCCAGGGAAATAAACATGGCTTTGATCGATGGTTCTAGGAAAAGAGTGTGCAATGTGGTGTAAGCACATTCTTTGTTTGTTTGGCCTTTTCCTGTGAGGAATGGCTCTGAGAAAGACACCACAAGCTGAAGGGAATGCTGAGAGTTGATTCTGAATTTCCCTCTGGGAACCACAGAGCCCATTAGAATGGAGGATGTCCTTGCAACTCCTACCTATGCTCTTGGAGAGCTAAGGTTTTTGTTTTGTTTTTTTTTTTCAGTCTCTCCAATAATCACTTTTCCCACTTAAAATTTAACAGATAAGCCTTCTCCATTGAACTGCCATGTAGCACACTGAGATCAAAATTGAAAACAATATTACACCTTGAATTTCATTGGGCCAAAGAATGACTCATTTCAAATCTATCTAAAGGTGTTCTTCTCCAAGTCTTCTGCATCCTGGGATCCGGCTCCACATACCACCTAATTGCTTAAGCTAAAACCCTTAATCTTCCTCTTTCCCACCCCCAACATCGATCCACTCATGTCCAACTTCAAAACATCTTTCAAATTCATCTACTTCTCTCCCACACACTGTCTCCTAAGCCCTAACTAATAGCTGTGAATCTCTCTTACTTCATTGTAGTGCACTCTGCTGAGAAATTAGATTGATATCCAGGGGCCATGTCATGTTCCCTACATCAACCCATCTTCCCCAAAGTGTCCCATTATACGTAGAATCCTAGCCATTTATGATGCCCTAGTCTATCAAGCCCTCACCTCTCTGATTATCTTCTATTCCACCCACTAGACAAAAGCATATTTACCCTCTCATATGCCAATATCACTGCCACATTAGGTCTTTGTATATCTGACAAGTTCTCAGGCAGTTTCAAGTCTTAGTTTGATATATATATATATATATATATATATATATATATATATATATATATATATCTTAATGTTATCTTTAGTGATGGCTGTTCATCTTGTCTCTCTCCTATAATTTTGGTTTTAATCATAGTATTTACCTTTATTCCAATTATCATATTTGTACTTCAACTATTTATGAGATATAACCTACATGGAAAGAAGCTAGTTTTATCCCTTACTTTTTCTCCTAGGTCCTGGGAGAGCACCTGACATGTAGTAGGCACTCATAGATATTGTGCTCAATAGTTGAGTTCTTTTCAGGTCTGAATTTGTTGAGCAGTGCATGAATGCCTTAAAAGCTCATCCCTACTTCCTCACAAGCGTTTCTTCAGTGCCTTGGTAGGTGCTAGGCATGATTCCAGGATTGAGAGGCTTGAATCCTAACATCTTCCCTTTGCATATATATACATTGTACTGGGTGCTGGCCAGTTGGATGTCTTTGGTGGATTATGATTGACACTGAATTATCAGGTCATTCTGCCTAGGTAAAAGTACTTCAAAGGATGTAACATCGTAACAGTTTTTACTTCACTGGTAGGACACATATAATTCATATATATTAAAAGCTTATATTTTCAATGAATAGAAGATAATGAGACAGTAATAATATACCATTATGTTTAACATATTATAACTTAAAAAAATAGATTCAGCATAGGACATACCTAAACTTATGGTCACAAAGTAAGCCCAGTGTGCCAGCAAAGTGACTGATGACTGAGAAAATGTCTCCTGCACTATGGTACTATGGGAAGAAAATGACTACCGATGGGACCAACTTGTAAGAACCAGGATTTTAAAGAACTCACTGGAATGGCCTATGGTAGGCAAGTATTTAATAGGTGCCCACCTGACTCAGTCATCCTGTTGTTCATGGAGATGCAGAGACAGCAAAGAGCCAAAAACTTAAAGCTCATACCTCTTAACCTTTCTTTGAAAACTAGCTACAAGTCATTTTAATATGATTAATGCTAGCAATCCACTTAATATTTACGAAAATGTTAGTAAAGTGGTGATATTTCTTGTTTTTGAGACTATATCCCAAGCTGGACTAGAGCTTAATATGTATTCCATGCTGGTCTTAAGCTGACAGAATTCCTGCCTCAGCTTCTGCAGTTCTGGGACTAGAAGGATCAGCTACCATACCCAGGTATTGTTATTTTTAAATTTCAGGAAGGGGCTGGAGAGGTGACTCAAGAGTTAAGAGCACTCTCTGTTTTTGCAGAGGACTTGGCTTCAGGTCCCAGCACCCACATGGTAGTTTACAACCATTCATAACTATTTCCAGGGTATCTGACACCCTCTTCTGGCCTCTGCAAGTACCAAGACACACATGGTGCACATACATACAGGCGAAACACTCATACACATGAAGTAAAATCCAAAAAAGAAAATATTCGGGAAGCTACAGAGCTTGAGATGAAGTAGCAAGACTAAAATGGTGAACCTAGTAACTGCAGGAGCCTTGAACAGTACCACCAGCAAGTCCAGTAACTGCTCTTGACTCTGTCATAAGCACCCCAGTTCTGTACCCCAACCTCATCTGGTCTTACCCTTCGGAAAGTTGACCTATTTGGTCTGCCTTCTATCCAATTTCTTCCTCAGCTTAATCTACTTAATGCTTTTATTAACATCTCTACTCTTTTTTTTTTTGCCAAGAACCAGAAACCTCTCTCTCTTTCTCTCCTCCTCTCTTTTTCTCCCTCTCTGTCCCTCTCTGTCTCTGTCTCTCTGTCTCTTTCTCTCTCTGAATCTCTGTCTCTGTCTCTGTCTCTGTCTCTGTCTCTGTCTCTCTCTCTCTCTCTCTCTCTCTCTCTCTCTCTCTCTGCTTTGTGTACAATAATTCTCCTCCCAACTCCAAGTTTTATTAACAGTAACTGTCCGTGGGCTGTGAAGACTGTCCAAATGGGCTGGTTATTTTGGACCCCTTCATTCAACAAAAAACTTGGACATATTCCTCACACAGATATCTTGGAAAATCCACTCATATAGGAAAACAAAGCAGTTCATCAGCCACAGCAGTATTTCAAGTCAGGAGAAATAAGTTGCAATGTAAATGCAAGACCATTATCTTTTCCAATAATTTAATTTGCCTAAGGGACACTACTTCCGAACGACCAAGAAGAGATAGGAGAGCAGTGCAACCGACAGCACACTACACAGCATGAGCCACTTGGGGGGAATTATAATTGCCGTTGACAATGCTTTTAACTCCTCTCCTCCTCCATCCCCCTCCATTCTTTCAAAGCAGACATTGCTGTCTGCATGCTTATGCCTGTGTGTGTTCTCTCTTTACATTAGAAGGAAATGACTACACAAGTGTAGTTAGTACAGATAAGAAAGCCAGTTGGCTGATGATTAAAAGCACCACAATGAGCTGTAAATATTCCATTTCTCTTGAATCACTTGGCACACTTCAATATTGTTTTCTAGACAATGAGTTTGTAACTGGAGGACTTACCAGCTTAAGAGCCACATGTTATAAGTAAAACACTGGACTCTCCCTAGTCCTCCTGGAATAGAATCTACTTCCTGCTGGGAGTGGAGGAAGCCATGATTGAATGTGTTTTGTTGACATGGGCACAGCCATGTCAAGGACGAATGTCTCAGACCCCTGGGAATGGCAAATAGTTCCCTGGTGAGACCCAGAGGTGTCTCAAAGCTTCTCTCTGGTCCAAATGTGAATGTTGACAGTGTGTGCAAAAACTAGCAACTGCAGCTTCCTCCTCCCAGATGTTAGCAGCCTGAGACTGCTACCTAGAGCCACTAGTTAACCTCCCCTCCTGTACTGTACACAATGAACATGCTGAGGTTCCAGTCTACTGTATAGTTGGTGCCACTCTATTAGAATATACACAGCCTACCTAGCCCGAGCTTTTCTGTTCTTTTGTCTGCATATCTGTCCTTTCTTCCTTCCCTTACTGCCTTACTTAGGTTTCTGGGGCCCAAGTCACACCTATCACATTAACTTTCAAACAAAACATGCTCAGACAAGCCTTTCTTCCTCTTGCCAGTGTCTAATGGAGATTACCCAAAGAGGGCATGACAATTCACGTAGTGTGCTGTCTCCCAGTTGTACTGTTGTTTTGTTACCTCGGTGTACCAACTCTGTTATTAGCATCCTCCTGGTTTTTTCAAAGCATTTAGCTTGAAGTTTATGAGGAAACAGTGGCCTCACCATTACTGTTAGGTTATTGAGTTGCTCCCTTTTACTGCTGTTGCCACCTGAGACTTTGTGATTGCCCAGCTATGAATGCCCACCACCAAATGTCACCTGCAATGCACTCTGTGCTACCAAAACCTCTGTCAAGTGGTCTATGTGTCATTGATCTGCTTTTTA
Organism: Peromyscus eremicus; assembly: GCF_949786415.1. Lineage (NCBI taxonomy): Eukaryota > Metazoa > Chordata > Mammalia > Rodentia > Cricetidae > Peromyscus > Peromyscus eremicus. The sequence continues at coordinate 43,885,306 of NC_081416.1, forward strand.
ACCTCTGCTGCTCAGGGTTCCAGCTCATAGAGAAAACCATTTCCTGTCTCATATTCCTGTTTGTAAGGGAAAGGCAGTGCATTCCCTACTGTTTGAACAGCCTATTGTTGAGATCAGAGCAGTTTGTCACACCATTTCCCACTCAGGACACTTAGGCAGCCTTGGGTGCTGGGTTAGGGTGGTTTGTGTATAACATCATTCTGTGCACTGAACCAGTGCCCTCCTCATTTTATACCCGACTTGTCTGGCTAGCCCCAGTGCCTTTCCCCAAGGCATCGGTCATGCCTGTCTAGCTCTGATCCCACTTACCCATGCCTCAGGAAGGCGTCACAGCATTTAACACTATGTCACTTCTTTTTCTAGCTTATGAGTGTGAGCACGGAAAGCATAGAGGACTAGAAATGGACATGATAGCAGAAGTGAGGCTGGATTTGCAGGGGTGGGTAGGGTTTGTGGGGGTGGGGGTTTGCAAGGCAGGCTGGAGAAAATAAGAACCCCACGCTTTCTCCATCAAGCCAGTTGAGATATTGAAAGCTCCTGATTAGAAAAAAGGAAATGTGAACCACCAGGCCGAAAGTTCACAGTGGATCCAATTAGGAAAGCAAAGTTGTGATCCAAAGGCAGAGTAACGCAGAAGCCTAGCGGCTGGGGAGACCATAGACAGCAGAAAATCTGTAGAAAACAAGAGCAGCCATCATGTTAGCAAATAGCCAGTAGCAAGGGAGAGGCCAAAAGACCTAGGTATGCAGCTCCTTCAGGGGAGCTGCCTCAGTTTCCCTCCTGCTGGAGCCAGCTAACCTCAAGTTAATGGGCCCTGGAGACCTGCTTGGAAGGACAAAGAGTAGATTGTGTTAGTTTGCTTTCTGTTGCTGTGATAAAACACCAGGGGGGAAAAAGCAACCTGGGGAGGAAATGCTTTATTTCAGCTCACAGCTCATGGAGGGAAGTCAACCCCGGAACTAAAGGGAGGAATCTGGATGCAGAAACTGAAGCAGAGGCTCTGGCAGAACACTATTTACTGGCTTGCTCCCCATGGCTTGCTCAACCTGCTTTCTTATTCTACTAGGACTACCTGCCCATGAGTGACACCACCCCAATGGGCTAGATCCTCCTACATCAATCACCAATAAAGAAAATGTTCCACATACTTGCCTACAGACAATCTGAAGGAGTTTCTCAGTTCAGGTCCTCTCCTCAGATGACTCTAGATTGTGACAGGTTGACAAAATCTAACCAGGACACAGCTCATCTGTGGACCACAAAGAGCAGGAAAGCAGTGCGGTGTGATGTAAGAGGCCTTTTCTTTAGAATGACAGGATACTGTGTCACAGTGTCTATGTGTACACATTTATAAAGCTGCACTGCCCATGAGAAGACACTTGGGAACTTCTAAACAGTTCTAGAACCTAAGCTAATTGGTCACAGGTCCAGAACAAGACTTACACATGGCCTTTTTCATACCTACTGTGGGTAGACACATTAGATAGGACTTTTCTCAGTATGAATCCCGTTCTCCTTCATAAAATTCCAAAATTTAAAATCCTTTTGTAAACAAGCTTCTTCATAAGCAAATCAGGGATGAACAGACAAATAGCTTATGCAGAAAGAATAATTTGGGCACTTAGGTCCACCTCTCCTTCTAGGTCTCTCATATTCCCAGATATCCACAGAAAATCTGAGGAATATTGCTTGCAACCTGGAATTCTCTCAGTAATTGTACTACTGATTGAGGATTAAGGTCAAAGATGGTATTTACTATCTAGAAAGGCTTATCATATCAGTGCCTTTTTGTAGCAGGAATCTGAATACACCTGTAGAAAAGAAAGACTTCTGGGAATGTCAGAGAAGGAAAAATGAAGAAAATAAATGTATTGAAGAGCTATAAAAAAAGGAAGCTCCTCATATTGAAACAGTTGAGACTCCGGGAAAGCCTTCTTCAAGTTAAAATTGATGGAATAACCAGTATGTCTGAGGGTCTTGGGAGGACTATTCAACAACTCAAGGAGAGTTTGGGATGGATTAAAGAAACCCAATATAAAAGCCAGGGAACAAAGAAATAACCTAGGTTCTTCTAGACCTTGTTCCTCGGTCCACTGCAAAATGTGACGAGTGGGTAAAACATTAATAAGACTGGTTATAAGATACTTACTGTTGTAGATGGACAGGTGTGTACCTTCAAGTTTGCTATACTATTGTAAGTATTTGATCTATTTTTAGTAGTAAAAATGTGTTCAAGAATGGGAATAGATTACCATGCATTACATCAATTGGCAGGAAAATGATGTTTCTCTGTCAGCACTGAGGCTGTGCTTTAACCTGATGCTGTTTCAGCCAGCAATAGCAGCTCCTCAGTTACTGGTTTCCTTCTCTGGCAGTAGCCTGGCCACTTGGCCCATGGCCTGGTGGGAATTCTGCTCCCACAGGCACTGGCTCTGTTGCTGCAGCCAAATACAGCTTTTAATTAAATCTCTATCATCCTATTTATCAATAAGACTCGGGAGTCTTAGGTTAGGGTGAAAACCTACTAGCTCAGAGAGGTTGAGTAGCAACTAGCTGACCTTCTCTCTTTGCCAGTGTCTGAGAGAGAGAGAGAGAGAGAGAGAGAGAGAGAGAGAGAGAGAGAGAGAGAGAGAAAGAAAGAGAGAAAGAGACAGAGAGAGAGAATCCTTTTGCTCTCCCAAACCAAAAAAAACCCATGCCACACAAAGTACCTCCCTACTACTTCCTGTGCATCTCTATTGTCTAATAGACACCCTCTGACTTTCTGTGTTTATTTTCTGTCAACTAGTTGCTAATTCAGCCTCCTGACCCAAGGTTAATTTTATTTAATTAACGCAAATGCAAACTTGGGGTTCACAGTGTGACTGAATATCTTGCAACAGGAAAACACTTATTAAACACAGTAGTGTCAAATATTCTACACTGGCAGGGCCATGAGTACATAGTAACCGTTGCAGTGATGACAAGAAGTATGGGAGCTGAATGAGCTTGTTCTCCACCTTCTATCATGTCAGGTTTGAGTTTGACTAGATGGGAACTAAATACTTCAGCTTCTGTCATGTCATTTGCCTGTTGCCACTTCATTCAGTCCGTTATTTCCCCCTGCAAAGCATATTTCTCAAGCTTCTTTGTCATCCAGCTTTGGACTAGCTTCATTCACTAAAGGGACTGGGAGGAAGGAAGCACCTAGGACACCCCCTTTGTTTACTCTGCAGCTGTCAGCAGCTGCTCTTCTTCCTGGATCCAGTTCCCCACACACCAGCATCCTCCATGGCTTAGCTCCCATTTAATAGTTACATACTTGCAATGACGTACTGCTATAGCCACCATTGTAAAGATAGAGGGACAAGCTTGACTTCAACAGCTGGAACTTTCAATGATTTGTTCATATCTTCCTTGGGTTTTTCAAAATTCTCTTCATAAGTGTCATCCATTCATCATTCTATCAAACAACTGTGAAAAAATAGGTACACTCGTGTGTTTCTTTGTTTAGATAGGATCTTATTAGCTTGTTGCTAAGTGAGAAATGGGTCAGCACATATTCTATTTCTTTTTCTAAATCTAAGTTTTGAGAAACTATACTCACACAAGTAAGTGTAGGAAGAACATGATTTTTTTTCTTTTAAAAAGCATCACTCCTTTGAACTCCTTGTGATTGTGTTCAAGGGACACAATGCTCCACTGTCAAAAGGATTTTCTTAGAATTATTTTTATTTTTAATTATGCATCTGTGTATGTATGCCACATGCATACAGATCACCATGGAAACAGAAGAGACTGTTAGCTTCCCTAAAGTTATAGTTAAAGGATGTTGTGAGGCACCCAGTGTGGGTTCTAGAAACAGAGCACAGTTCCTTTGGAAGAGCAGCAAGTACTCTTAACAGATGAGCCGTTACTTTGACCCACAAAAGTTTTTTCAAAATAATATATCACTGATAATTACGTTGGATCCTTACTTGATCTTGTTTAGCATTAAAAACAAATAAACTCTGAATTTAAAAAATAGTTATAGCCTAGGCACTTGGCTCATTAACTTTCCATAGATCTTTTTATGCTTATTTATTTTTATGTGTATGGATGTTTTATCTAAATGTGTCTGTATACCATATGTGTGTGATTGGCCCAAAGAGGCCAGAAGACGGTGTCAGATCTCTTGTAACAAGAGCTACAAATTGCTTACCATATAGCCACTTGAGAATGGAACCCATGCCCTGTGGAAGACTAGCCAGAGCTCATAACCACTGAGCCATCTCTCTAGCCCCTGCTTTCTATAATTCTATTTGAGGGAAGATAATCTTGATACACACATTTCATAAATTCTTATTGAGGATACCACTACTCTTCAAGTTATAAGACTCTTGTCTAACTTTAAAATGACCAGGCTGGCCTCAATATGTAGACCAGGCTTGCCTCTTACTTATAGTAGTCCTCCTGCCTCCCAAGCACTGAGCTGCAGATGTGAATCTGCACAATTCTGCAATGGAGATATGGTTCTCAAAAATTTTCTTATTTAATCACAAGCTTTAGACATACCTTCACTATCTGGGAATACTGAACTGACAGATTCAGCCTGTTCACTTAACTTGGGTCAAGTCTCTCTTCCCAGCACTCACAAATTCTCAGAAGAAATCTGATCCTATTTGCATTGCAACAACTGTAATATTGTGTTCTTAACAAAGTGTTTTTTAAAACAGAAAAAAATGATAGAGTGTATTTTATAAAATACACTACTAAAATTATTTAGGATTAAACACTATACAGTTAATCAAAATCAACTCTGTAATGTTCTTAAGATAATAGGTCAGTCTAAATATTGCTAATTTTCCACGTAATGAAAATATAACATTTATGAAGCAAGAAGCATAATATAAAGACATGGTGTTTGGCAAATTATATTCTGGTACTTCCCCTGGGAAGTAACTAAATAAGAATCAAATTTTTAAAAGTAGAAATAAATCTACTTATTCGTTACATATTCTCATCAAACTATACTTGTATACTTTATGAAAAAGCATGTACTACTGAAAATTAATCAGATTACTTGCCAACTAGCATGTTTTGTTATGAATGGGAAAAAGAAGTATCTATGGGATGAAATAAAATACAGATTTACTGTGCTTGAAATCAACATTTCAAAATGTATTTTGGTAAGATGGTTATTTCTATAAAGTAACATTTCTCAGATTCCCGAAGAAACTATGTAAGTTTTATTCAATTGATCTTGAAATTTTTGATCGTATTGTGAAATAGTCCAGTTATATTTTTTGAATAAATAACAGCAACATATACTGCCCTGGATTTTGGAAAGTGCTCTCTGTTCTTAGTAGTGTCTGTCATAAGGATAATTATGGAACATTGCTGCAATGAACTTGCACTTTGGTATTCTGAAAGATGCTTCAATGTCCAATATTTTTACTGACTTGCTTTGTTCTTAAGGGACCTTCCCTCAGATGTAACAGATGGGGAACTGAGAAAATTGATCACCATTACTACTGTCCTATTTCTGCTAACTATATAAATTCTGACTATGAAGGGATGGTGAAAATATCGAATTTTGAAGAACATGCTTCACTTTTTAAAAATTCTTATTTATATGCATAGGTGGTTTCCCTCCATGTATGTCTGTATGAGGGTGTTGGGTACCCTGGAACTGGAATTATAGGCAGTTGTGACCTGCCATGTGGATGCTCAGAATTGAACCCAGGTCCTCTGGAAGAACAGCCACTGCTATTAACTGCTGAGCCATCTCTCCAGCCCACATGCTTCACTTTTAAAAAAAATATTTTATCCTGTGAGATTATAATGTAACTACATCATTTTCCCCTTCCCCTTTCTCCCGCTAAGCCCTCCCATATACCCCTCATTGCTCTCTTTAAAATTCATGGCCTCTTTCTCTATAATTATTATTATATGCATACGTACATACATATATGTATATATTTATACGTCTAAATACGTAGACACACCCAGTTCAATCTGTATAATGTAATGTGTGTGTATGTGTTAAGGGATGATCATTTGGTATTGGATAACCAACTGGTGTGTTCTTCCCTAGGAAACACTGTTTCTCCCACTCTCAGCATTCCTTAGTTGCCGGTAGTCTTCTGTGTAGGGTTGAGGCTTCAGTGGCTTTCCCCCTGTCCACCCTAGATGTCTACTGCTGTCTTTGTTCAGCTCATGTTTAGGCAGTCACGTTGTTGAGACTTTATGAGAGTAGTTTCTGACATTACTGTGTGACATTGTTTCACAGCCAATTCCCAATCCTCTATTTTTTTCTCTCTTCTGGGATCATCTTTGAGCCCTAGATTCAGGAGTTGTTTTGTAGATATAGCCTTTGGGAGTACTTTGCCTTTTAACTGATTGACATTTTCTCTAATGGTCTCTATCTGTTGGCAAAGACAAGTTTTCTTGATGAGAGTTGGGAACTACACTTATCTGTGTATATAAGTAAAACTATTTAGAATGTAGTTAAGGATTATGCTGATTTAGTAAAGTGGCAGTTGTAGGCTCTCCTTCAAGATCCATGACCTCACTAACCCTGAGTAACTGGGTAGCTTTCCCATACCAGATATGATTTCCCTCTTGTTGAGCAGGTCCATGTTCAGAGCTATTGGTTATCACCAAAGTATGCACAGCACTACTTCACCTTAGGGTTAACTTGTGTCACTCTGTTCATTGTTATTATTTATAGGTATCATCACTAGTTAGGACCATTGGTTGCTCCCCTCCTTTGGAAGCTAGCATGGCATCTTCTGATATTAGTCCTTAGGGAGAAAGTTTTTAGATCAGATAAGTTCTACTGGATCCTATGTCCACAAAGCATAGTGTCTTCAGCAATAGGGACTCACCTTCCAACACTGGGGAGCAACAAAGGACAATGACAATAGTCTATAATTTTTAGGGACTCTCTTAGGTAACCCTGATCAACAATTAAGAGAGGACTTCTCAACCTCTTGGGATTTAGGTGGTCTATGGCTCTTAGCGGAGCATAGTCAGCCCAGATGAGAAAATTGCATTTAAACTAAATATGTATGTTTATATACAGACTTATATGTATTACAGGTTTTCTTCTATTTTTTTTCTTTTTAGCTAGATCACTAATAGTATGAATCTTTATGACTTTTTCAGACATCCTTACTGTTATTTTACCTTTCTCTGCTTTTGTATCTATCTTCCTCCCTCCTAATTAGAGACCCCCCCCCATTTACTCATGTTCCACTTTCTACCGCACTGTGTATAAACAGGAAGTTTTAACAAGTATTATGGTTTGAATATGAAATTTCCCTGTAGGCTCATGAGTTTGAACAATTGGCTCTGTTGACCTTGCAACATGGTCCCTGGATGACAGAGGTGGATCCTTGGAAGCAGAACTCTGAGAATTACAGCTCAACCCTGTGTCTGGTCTCATTCTCTGCTTCTTGGTCCAGTTAGCATGGCAGGAGGTCTGCTGCATACCTCCCCCATCACCCACTGAGCTTTTCCTATAGGCATACATACCAATGATGGACTGAAACTGTGAACCACAATAAGTCTGCCCTCCAAGCCTAGTATCATTCTGTTGCTGTGATTAAAAACACTCTGACTTGAGGTGATATTTTATTTGTGCTTTGATAAATAAAACTTGCCTGGAGATCAGGGGGGAAAGACCAGCCATTTTAAGTAAACAAAGTCAGGCAGCACACACCCTTAATCTGATCACTTGGCAGCCAAGGTCTCTGCGTGTTCAAGGTCATACTAGGGAACAGAGCCAAGCTTGGTAACACATGCCTTTAATCCCAGTACCAACCATAGAGACCTGGAGGTCTGAACAGACAGGCAGTGACAAGGAAGTGAGGTAGCTGGGCTAAGAGCCAATGAGAGGGCAGAAAAGCAAGGCATATAAAGGCATGGGTAGACAGGAAGTAGCTCGCATTTGGAAGCTCCAGAGTTCATGAGATAAGGTTGGCTGGTGGCTTTTCCTGTTTCCCTGATCTCTAAGGCTTTCACTCCTATGTTTGGCTCCATGTATTCTATTTAATAAGACCACTTAAAAATTTGTCTACACTGACCAAAACAACTTAGGGGATGAATGAGCTTTTTTTTTAGCTGACAGGTTTCATTGAGGAAAGTTGGGGAAGAAACTCAAGCAGGAATTTAAAGCAAAAAATATGGAGGAATGCTGCCTGTTAGCTCACTCACTGACCCATGGTTAGTTGCTTTTCCTATACAGCCCAGGACCATGGGCTCATGAAATGGTGCCATTCACAGTGTGCTGGACCCTCCTACGTCAATTAATAATTAAGATAGTATCTCAGGCATACCCACAGGCCAATCTGATCTGGGCAATTTGCTATTGAGAACCCTTCTAAGGTGACTTCAGGCTGTGTCAAGCTGACAATTAAAGCTAAGATACCTCTCCTAAGCTGCTTTGTCACAGCAGTAAGTCACTAAGATCCCAGGCTACCACCATCTGATTGAACAATAACACAGGCTCCTCTTTCAGAGCACACTCTTGAAATGTATATTCCAGCAAACATTTTTACATGGATAAGAAGGAAAGCTATTGTTTCTTCAGGTGAAAGTGTGACCTTGGACTCCACCTCAGCTACTATAGTTTTAGGAGAGAATATATGTAGACATTGGAGGCCTGAAACTGAAGGACTAAATCCCTGCATAAACCTAGGAAAATCAGTGTGGTCCAAGTTGAAGGCCTCAGGTATGGTCCACTTCATACATGTAGTGTCTGGGTCTAGCAAACGGCCCTGCGTGTAGCTATTGCTATTTGTATGGGTATAACATTATATGTGTCCTCACCAAGCTGAGGCTGAGGCAGGAGGTTTGCTGTGAATTTGAGATCAATCTGGAGTATAAAGCAAGATCTTCAACAAAACAAAATAAAGGAAAAAGGAAGGAATGGAGGTTGGAAGGAAGCTGGTTTCAGGCATGGCTTGCAAGTTTGACCTCAGAAATGATAGTGTGTAGTTCTAGCTCCCATACTGTTTCTAATTTTTGTTTTTAAAGACCTGCTGCAGCCATCCCTGCTGTGGTCCAGTAGACTGTTTTAAATGCCTTGGTCACAGCCACTTCCTGACTTGGATGTGAGCTGAAAAATTGCCCATTGTAAGGTGCCAGGGCACTTCCTTTGCAATACAATTAATGACCCCTTCAAGGGGTCATTACCCACATCATATTCATTATTCTGGGAGTTCAATTTATACACTGAGAAAAGAATATCTTTCAGATGTTAGCCTAGGTCATTTTAATGATTTTTGCTGTCTTATTCTAATTTTCAACTCATCAGAATTTTGTTAATGACCAAAGTAATACAATATATAAAGTATTCCTTTTAAATGGGAGGTTTAACATCACTTCTGTTTATTCATTCGCTTGTCAAATAATAACTTAATAATTGTGTATCAGGCTCTCATGATGTCAATACAAAAATGCATTAAAGGATTATGAACAACAGACATGGAAAACAGATGAATGGTTGCTGGGGCTGGCAGGGCCAGGGTGCTAGTGACACAGGGTGGCACAATGCATTAGTGGTAAAAGAACAGTTCTGAACCCAAAGGCAAATGCAAAACAGGTTGGCAAACTCTTTCTGCAAAGGGTATAAGATCGCTATTTGAAGAATGCGACACTTGGAGAAATAACCATTAGCAAAGGAGGGTTGTCTTTGAGTTGGTTCCCTCTGAAATACCTGAAAGGCTCTAACAGCTCTAGACAAAACCTCTCTCTTTGAAATTGCCCTTCCAGCATGAAGCTGAATGCCTTGGTGACAAAGAAAGAGGTATAGAAGACTACAAGGGGTATAGGGGAGGAAGTTAAGAGAGTATAAAAAGTGAGGTGGCTCCTCCATCTTGGACTGAAAGATAAGAAAAATAAGAATTCTCTTAAAGCTAAGTAATATTAAAGATTTGTATTAATTGCCCATGGGGAAAATCTGGCCTACTGATTGCTTTTGCAAATGAAGTTTTATTGGCATGCAGCCACGTCCATTCATTTTTGCATTAGCACCATAAGAGCTGAGTTAAGAAATTGTAACTGAGATCATCTGGTCACAAAACCTGACATACTACTGTCTGCCCCCTGCTCTTTTCTAAAGTGTTCTGCTGTTTGTGGTGGTATACACTTAGAATCCCAAAACTCAGAGGGCTAAGGCAGGAGGATTGCCATGAGTTCTGGATCAGTGTGGCCTAGATACCAAGACCTCATGGCAAACAAGAAATGTTTGCTGGTGCCTGTTTTGTATCCCCAGCATGCACACTCAATGTAGCTAGAGAAAAAACAACCCCAGGTGAAGTTCCCCACTACATGAGGTGGCTAGAAGCATTCTTTGGGCCCTCACGCATCTGGGGAAGGATGAAGAATTCATCCTTCAGCTATTTTCAAATAAGAACAGAGAAATTCAGAGAGTTGTTTACCTAAGGTCATACAAACAAAAGGCATTCTAATTTCTTGGTCAATTAGTTTTCAAATCCCCTTTGTTTCTTCATGCATTGTATAGAACATTACATCCAGCTTTTCCTTAAGGTAGGAGACAGTCTAAGTGATTGACATGTACAAACTGGCCATAGGCTTCTGATGCTCACTGTTCACCCATGTTAAAACTGCACCTCATGCCACTATTTCTCAACAGCTCATCCAGAAAACCCTTATTCCTCCAGTAGATTCAAACCAAATGCCAATTAACCCTGAAGTCTTCTTGAAGATGCTGATGTGGTCTTGTTCTTTCTTATTTGTATTTTATTTTCTTTAGAATAAAATCGATTTTTAGGTTTGAGGCAAGGGCTGTCCTTGAACTCAGCATGGAGCTGAAAATGACCCTGAACCCCTTGCCTCCACTGGGATTACAGTTGTGTGCCACCATATGCAGTTTATATGGGACTGGGATTGTGAGGTTTGGCGGCATGGTATCAGCTGAGCCACATCCCACAGTCCAAAGCGTTGCTTTTAGTCAAGCATGGTGGGTGGCATGTGCCTGTAGTCCCGGACTGGAGAGATAGAAGCAGGAGGACCAGGAGCTCCAGGTTGGCTTCAGCTACACAGTGAATTCCAGATCAGGCTGTGCTGCACAGGACTCTGCCTCAAAAATAGCCAAAATATTAAGTGAATAAATGAAGAAATTGGTAGTTGTTGCTTATGCCTACTCTGGCTGAAATCATTTTGTATATGAACCCAAAATTGGGTAGCTCTCCTATGTGGTGTTTTTTGTTTGTTTGTTTGTGTGTGTGTGTGTTTTAACAAACACATATATTGGAGGCATAGGAGAGGCCCTAAATAGGATAGCTACCTACATAGTATTTCTCAAACTGGCATTCCATACAAAATATTTAGACGAATGCTACATAAATTATTTCCTTTTTCATTCCTCACTAAATAACTTTGGGGCATGCTAACTAAAATCTGAAGATTGCCTGCTGCTGAACATTCCAGATGCACCACACTTCATTGACTACATCTTACAAAGCTCCCCATTCCCACTTCCCTCTGTTCTGAGAAACCTGTGACCCCAAGTCACAAGTGTTATATCCCTGACATCTCTACTGGCAACTCTGAATAATATTGAATTTCTTCTCCTTCACCCTGACCAGACTCATAGATACTTAACTCTCACCTAATGATGAAGCTGGAAACTCTTGGCTTGGTCCCCCTCATTTGTACTGATTAACCTCCCTGATTCTAAACTCAGGCAAAAGCTATGGCCAGTGACTAGTCTTTGTCCTTTCTGTCAGAAGAGTCTTGGTCATCTACATACAGTGAGCCACCTCTACTGGTACCAGCTTCACATACGAAGGACTAGAGGCATGAGAGAATGAACTAGCCAAGCCCAAAATAGGTGTTTAAAAGTTGCAATGTAGCTCCATGATAGAGCACTTGTTTAACATGGACAGGGCCCTGGGTTCAATCCTCAACCCAAGAAGGAAAAATTAAGGTTCATACTGATGCCATTTATAAATTTCTATGGGCCTATAAGTGCCCCCTATTCAGAATCAAAATGGCTGCTCCTATCATCTGCTGTCTCTATACTGAGAGAGGGGAGAAGCTGGAATTCTCATTATCTCCCTAAATCCTACTTAATCTCTGCTTTGACAGGGACACAGTTAGTTACCTCCTAGGAGTCCAAAGGCATTAACTATTCTGTAAAAAGTGTTGAGCATAGTTTGTGGAATGGAACACATTTTCCATAAAAGGAAGCTATTATCCTGACTGATTGTTTTAATCTCCCTCATTACCTTAAAGACAATAAAGACAGGGACCGAGTCATGTTTCTTTGTACCCTCCTAGTAATTAGTGCATTGTCTGGTTCATAGTTGGCTTAATAAATGTTTATTGAAGAAATGAAGTTGGTTATTTCACATTTTTCTTTTTCCTATGCCCTATGGACCCCATTTGGTTAGAGTAATAATTGCCATTTGAAGCAAGCATTTATATTATCAATCCAAATTCCATTAAAAATGCAACCCAGTATATGCAGGAGAAACAGGGTTTGAGAATCTCTCTTACTTGTGTCTAGTACTTTAGAGTTCCCATTCCAAACTCAATCAGACCATTGGCTGAGGCACAATCTCTGTCCACATTGTCACATACATATGGAGTTAGTGATACTTCAGCAAATCCTGCGAGTCTTGTGCTCAACTTCAGGTTCCTCCAAGTAGGACTGGAGTTAACCAGCTTTTGTTCACATCCAGATGATACTGAAGTTAGGAATTCTTCAATGCCATCTGGGAACAGGAAATAACACAGCCCAAGCTTGAAACTAAGCACACAAAAGCAGTTCCCATTCCTCGATGAAATTAGGGGTAGCAAATGCTTCTCCTTACTCTTGCATCCCTCTGTGCTGTCCCAGAGAACTTCTTTCAGTAATTGAAATCCTCTCATCCTATGTGCCACCCAATAGGGAGCCTCTATAGACATGTGGCTATTTAGCATTTGAAATATGACTCTTGCGCTGATGAACTGAATCTACTTTGTACCGATGAACTTTCAATTTAAGTAGTCATATAAGGTCAGGGCTTACCAACCGTGTAACTCGAGCCACAGAAGAGGATTTGGAAGGAAAAGCTAAACAAGAGAGGCCCATTGGTCCTATGCAAGAGCCTCAGTTTCTTAATCAGAAACACCTTAATAATAACCTGAATCTGTTAAGTTTTCATGAAGGGTTTTTTTTTTATTGTTGTAATCTGTAACAAATTATCACAAATATAGTATCGTAAAACAGTACAAATGCATTCTCTTAGAGTTCTTAAGTCAGAAGTTAATTTTTATAGATCTAAAATCAGGTTAGAGGTTCTAGGAAAGGCTCTCTCAGCTTCTAGAAGAGGCTGTACCCTTGGCATTGTTTGTCATTTCTGGGTAGATGCATACCTGCATGGTCCAGGAAAATTTCCCTGATGTAAAGCTTCCAGAATGAGAAGATGGAGAAGAGCATCATGAAACACTGCCATCAATAGATGACATTATTGTTGCAAACACGAAAATACAGCAGCTGCAGATATCTGCACAACACTGACCCTTCTGACTCTCCATCACAAACAGAAGAGGTACCCATGAAGCCACATCTCTTTCTGAGGAGCCAATGACTTATAACTGTTGCTGGCGGAAGGGCTATCATTTTATCTAAGGGCATTGCTATTGAGAGATTAGATAGAATTAAAAAAATGCTCAGAAGGGAAGGTAAGTGGGTATAGGTAATAGGAGGTGGATTAATAATAATACACTTGTGTGAAACTGTCAATAATTAAACAAACAAGGGAAAAGATCCTTAATTCTGTCACATCTACAAAATCTCTTTTGCCCAACAAGTTAACATTCACAGATTTTAAGCATGAGGACCTGGATATTTCTGGAAGGTATTATTTATACTGTAGCAAATAAATACTGCCACAGAAATGTCATATATTTTATTGATGCTATGCAAAATTCCTAACTTCCCACTTGAGGTCACAATATTTGATCTGTTTCCATATAGGCAGTTGGAAGAGTGATAATTTGACAAATTTGGAACTTGTGGCACAGACAGTTTTGGAGCAAATAGTGTTTTTCCAGAAATAACTTGATATAGAGTTCAGTTTTCTATAGAGTTCAATTTTCATCAGCAAGGGAAGGTAGAAAGTTCTCTCCTCCTGTGAAATGCATCCAATTGTCCTCGTTTGTGGGTGGAATGATTTCTGGTTACTAAAAGCCCCAAGTTATTTTAATAATTCAAATAGTTGTGAAAGTTAAAAATGCCAGGCCATTTGAATTTTCAGGTATGTGTAAGAGAAACAAATAAAAAACAAAAAACAAAACAGCATGACTAACTCGAGGCAAATGTGGGCAGAGGACCAGGAAAGGATGCTGAGAACAAATGTGTAAAGGTTGGACAGAAACACACTTGGAATAAGGGAGCAGTAAGTACATTTCATGTGAAATTGAAAGGAGTCATTTGTAAGTTTTCTTATAAGTCTGAGCCTCACATTTTACAGGTAAAGAAACTGCAACCTGGAAAGTAATCTAAAAGTCACATAACTATGGAAACTTCTCAGGTATTTTGGAATCTGCAGAGACCCAAATGATGGCAGAAGGTTGGTGTGAAGGCATGCACCTGTAATCCCAGCTACTTAAGAGACAGAGGCGCTGCCTGGGCTATGTTTAGTAAAACCTTATCTCTAAAAATGGGAAGAAGGGAAGGGGAAAGGAAGTTGAGAAAACCAAAGATAGTAGAGTACAGACCTGCGTAGTGAGGAGCAGACGGTAGTGCTGTCTGCACTGCCTGTTTTCTCTCTGGCTCCTCCTTGCCCAGTGCCTGAAGTATATGTTCTACTCATCCATTCCAGAGTCACATTGGTCTTCGGGTGCACCCTGACTCCTGTAAGAGGAAGACAGGCTGCAGGTATGTCATGGGAAGGAGTAGAAAAGGCAGCCTGGCCAAGACCACACAAACACGGCTATCGCATCAGCCTTTAAAACCAAGACCAGAAAAGTCCGCTTCTGGTGGACCCCAACCACAAGCCATGGTGAGCACATGGCTTACTGCTAAATGAAGATTCCCCCAAAGCAAAATCATAGACTTGTGAGAGACAAAGTCATGACTGAATATTTTGAAAAATAATGACATTCTTCTAAATAAAAGTTAATTATTAGATTTACGAGTAACATAATATACTTATAGAGGTTGAATATCCCTTGTCTGAAATGCTTGGAACCAAAAGTGGTTGAGTAGCCCTAATATTGTTTTGAGATAGTGCAATATGACATAAATTTAAAATCATTTTATTACTATCTAGCAATATTCTCACTGTGTCTCTTTTCTGATAGGACAAATAACCTTGAGTGTTGTCAAAACTATGTACCAAAATGGGTTATAACTATGAGCCTATAGCATTTTGGAAAAGAACTATTTGTATATACATATAAAAATGGCTTCTAGAGAAACATAACAGGCTATTATGATTGACTGACCTCTAAGAAATGAAATTGATAAACAAGGTTATGGGTATTAGTATTGGATTCTGTATTTCTCACATTGCGTTTTTGCAATAACACTACTAAATGTATTTCCATATAGATAGCATATTACTTATTTATCTTATGGCTGCAACAAAATATCTGACCAAAACAACTTAAGGAAGGGAGAGTTTATATAGGCTCACTGTTTTAGAATGCAGTCCAATATGGCTGGGAAATCATGGAGACAGTATCTTGAGGTGTCTGGTTATGTTGCTTCTACAGTTTCGAAGGAGATTGATGGATGTTCATGCTCAGCTAGATTTCTGCTTTTTATTCAGTCTGAAATCCCAGCTCATGGAACAGTGCTGCCCATATTTAAGATGGGTCTTTCTATCTTAATTAACTTAATCTAGCTAATCCTTCAAAGGCATGCTTAGTTAGGGTTTCTATTGCTGTGAAGAGACGCCATGACCACAGCAACTCTTATGAGGGAAACATTTAATTGGAGGTAGGTGGCTTTCAGAGGTTCAGTTTATTGTCATCATGGCAGGGAGCATGGCAGAATGCAAGCAGACCTGGTGCTGGAAAAGTAGCTGAGAGTCCCACTGCATCTTGCAGGTAACAGGAAAGTGGTCTGAGGGTCACACTGAGCAAAGCTTGAGCAAAAGAGACCTCAAAGCCTGCCCCCACAGTGACACATTTCCTCTAACAAGACTATAACTTCTCCAACAAAGCCACATCTCCTAATAGTGCCACTCCTAATGAGCTTAAGGGGGCCAATTACACTCAAACTACCACACATACCCAGAGGCTTATGGTGAGTCTAGATTCAAGTTCACAGTCAATGTATAAATTTCTTCACCAGAAACGATCATGTCCAATGTTGCCAACAGTGTAACAGAGGGCTGGTGAGATGGCTCAATGAGCAAAGATGCCTACTGCCAAGACTGGCAACCTGACCAAACCCCAGGACCAACCAAACCCCAAGATTGACATGGTGAAAGAAGAGAGCTGAGTCCTGCAAGTTGTCCTCTCTGACCTCCTTTCATGCAATGTGGCATGCACATGTCTACATACACATGCATACACAAACACTGAAAGAATGAATGAATGAATGAATAAATGAGTGAATGAATGGTTTTTAAAATATGACAGAACTAAGGTCTCCCTAGGTCATAATTGTTGAAGAGAATGATCTACTGAATTCACGAAAGAAAGAAATGATCTGTGTTGACATGCATGGAATCAAATACAGTGCTTCAAGCTGGACACAGCAGTGCACATCTGTAATTCCAGAAGCAGGAGGCATAGGTAGCATGATTGTCAGAAGTTTCAGGCTAGCTTGGTCTATATAACATGTTCCATGTCAGTGAGGGTTACATAGTCTTTTTAAAAAACACATTGTACAGACTCTGGAGGATACTAGATGTGGAACAAGGATGACTGGACTGCTACTCACATCACCAGGGAGGCTACCTGGAAAACAGGACCCCAAGAAAGACACAGGGATCGCCCAATGATGGAGAAATGGAAGAGATCTACATGAACAGCCTGGACATGAGTGGGGGTAATGAAGGGTGAGGGTCGAGGGAAAGAGAGCTTGGGGGAGCGGGAGATCCCAGCTGGATCAACAACAGAGAGGGAGAACAAGGAATAGGAGACCATGGTAAATGAAGACCACATGAGAATAGGAAGAAGCAAAGTGCTAGAGAGGCCCACAGAAATCCACAAAGATACCCCCACAACAGACTGCTGGCAATGGTCGAGATACAGCCCGAACTGACCTACTCTGGTGATGGGATGGCCAAACACGCTAACTGTCGTGCTAGAAACCCCATCCAACGACTGAGGGATCTGGATGCAGAGATCCATGGCTAGGCCCCGGGTGCAGCTCTGGGAGTCCCATTAGCGAGAAAGAGGAGGGTTTATGTGAATGAGAATTGTTGAGACCAAGGTTGGATAAAGCACAGGGATAAATAGCCAAACGAATGGAAACACATGAACTATGAACCAATGGCTAAGGGATCCCCAACTGGATCAGGCCCTCTGAATGGGTGAGACAGTTGATTGGCTTGATCTGTTTGGGAGGCACCTAGGCAGTGGGACCGGGTCCTGTGCTCATTGCATGAGTTGGCTGTTTGAAACCTGGGGCTTATGCAGGGTCCCTTGGCTCAGCCTGGGAGGAGGGGACTGGGCCTGCCTGGACTGAGTCTACCAGGTTGATCTCAGTCTGTGGGGAAGGCTTTGCCCTGGAGGAGGTGGGAATGGGGGGTGGGCTGGGGAGAAACAAGGGAATCCGTGGCTGATATGTAGAACTGAATTGTATTGCCAAAAAAAAAAAAAAAAAAAAAAAAAGCCATGGGGGGTGGGGAGAGGGAGGGGAACACATTGTATCAAGCATTCCCTATTGTGAAGACTCAATATACAAACCTAAGATGACTTTGTCCGTGTCTTCCTTCTACTAAATCCTGTCTTAGTTAGGGTTTCGATTGCTATGAAGAGACATCATGACCACAGTAACTTTTATAAAAGAAAACATATAATTGGGATGCCTTACAATTTCAGAGGTTTAATCCATTATCCTCATGGTGGGAAACATGGTGGCATGCAGGTAGACGTGGTGCTGGAGAAAGAGCTGAGAGTTTTATACCTTGATCTGCAGGCAACAGGAAGTGAACTGTGTCACTGGGTACAGCTTGAGTATAGAAGACCTTAAAGCCTGCCCCGCTGAGTGACACACTTCCTCCAACAAGGCTACACGTGCTCCAAAAGAGCCACACTTCCTAGTGGTGCCATTCCCTCGGGGGGCCATTTTCTTTCAAACCACCACATTCCACTCCCTGGCCCTCTCAAAGTGTCCAATAACAGGTACAAACTCAGAACAACTTAGTGATAACATGACGCAATGGAAGTAAGGCTCTGGGAGGCCTTGGAGGTCCCGTGACTCAGTCACTAACATGACATATTAGAGGCAAGGATCCATCCAACAGGCTTTGGAAGTGACTCACTAGTCACAGGACCAAAACAAGTCACTCCACTCTGGTAGCTGCTAAGTGAGAGGAAATATCACAACCAAATTGTGAACCATATAAATTTATCTTTAAAAAAAATCACCACCATTAATCCAAACAACCTAATGAGAAGGAGAAAGAATAGGATGAGAGAATCAGAAGCCTAGAACAGGTGAGCTGGAAGAGGATGGAGAAGGACTCAGCTGAGTTTCATGAATTTAGGCAGAATCACAGCTGCTGCATTTAAGGAAAGTGGGCAAGATCAAATCAATAAAGTTCACTGTGAATTCTGAAGCAGTCTGAAAATATGTACCAATTGGTTATCCAATACAAAATGGTCATTCCTGAAAACATGCATGCAAGTAACATGGTACAGGCTGAGCGGTTATATTTAGGAATATATATATGTATCTAAATATACATATATGAATGCAGTAATACTTAGTGATAAAAGAGATCATGAATTTGAATGAGACCAGGGGAGGGTATTTGGGAGATTTTGGAGGGAGGAAAGGGAAGGGAGAAATTTTGTAATTATATTATAATCTCAAAAATAAAAAATAACTTTTAAAAACTTAAGGTTGCCTCATTTCCTACTTATAACTTTTCCAAAGCCAGTTATTACCTATAGAGCCAGTCTATTGAAATGCTTTTTTGAAACAAAATAAGATAAAATCAAAGACATTTTGAAAACATTTTCTTACACACCAAATCCATTCACTGATTTTTATAGCTCTTATAAGAAATATAATGAGATTAGGGTATTCTAGGAAGAAGTTTAGATAGAGATAAGAGCACAGCTTTGAAACCTAGAGTCCTGAGTTCAAAATTTAGTGTTAGCAGATTAGGCAGCTCTGGGCAACTACTACAAAAGCACAGAATCTGTGCCAGAGTGATACCATAAAAATTAGCTGAGGAGGCTAGAGCAATAGCTCAGCCATTAAAAGCACATCCTGCTCTTCTAAGACAAGAGTTCAATTTCCACCACTCTAACTAGGTGGCTCACATCTAACTGTAACTCCAGCTCCAGCCATCTGACACTGTCTTCTGGCCTCCAAGGGCACTCATTCATACATAGACATAAATAAAAACAGAGATTTAAAATAAGATTAACTAGATAAGTGTAAAGTGCAGTCAGTACCCCACCTAGAAAAAAATTTTCTTCCCTCAAGAGTTTGAGAACACACACACACACACACACACACACACACACGAAGCTTAGGAAGCTTCATAAACAAAGAAGCAAAACATGTGTCCTGGCAATGTCTCCATAACATGAGTGCTGCGTTCCTTATAGGCATTTGCAGTGCTCAAGAATGTGGAGGGATGGGAGCTCCTACAAAGCACAGCACTCAGGGCCTCCAAGATGCCCTTTGCACTTTCCAGCAAAGTCCTATGTCCTTTTGAGTTTAATTATATACTACTGTGACTCTCCTTTAAAATACAATGAACAAATATCAGCTTCGTTCTTATAGAACAAGGCTATCCATCTCCAGTACGGGAACTAAGAAAGATGAAGAGGTAATAAACCTTATTATTATTATTATTATTATTATTATTATT
This sequence comes from Peromyscus eremicus, assembly GCF_949786415.1. NCBI lineage: Eukaryota > Metazoa > Chordata > Mammalia > Rodentia > Cricetidae > Peromyscus > Peromyscus eremicus. Next base: position 43,905,294 of record NC_081416.1, read on the forward strand.
ATTATTTCATAAGAATGGATGGGAATTTTACTCTCTTCTGACACGAAATGCGTCAGACAAAGTTGGGAAATGAGGACTGAAGATCTTAGCCAGCACCACTGACTGGAGATTTGCCATCCTTCTACCTCCCCCAAATCTCTTAGTATCTTGCAGAGAATCTAAGTGACCTAGAAGCTGTGAGTACAAGGAGAAAGTGGGGTCAGAAGACCTGCATTCTGGGCAATGACATGTTATATAACCTTGAGCCATAACTTTCTCATCCAGCTACAATAGTCAGGAGCTAGTTTATAGATTTAAGGATAAGTTCCCGCTTCTCATGATCCACTTATTTTTTTTCTTTTTTAGCTATGTTTTTGTTATGTATTCCCTTGATCACACCTTAAGCATTCTTGTGCTATGCTTTAAGCTCTGGCTTCAAAAGGATTTACCATCTAGAAGACTTTGGAAACTCCTATAAACTCTTTAGCCTCAATCTCATCACCCCTGAATGATACCAAACAGTCCATCGAGGTATTGCTTAAGCTCACATGCAGTGCCTAGTAAATATTAAAAATATTATTATTTCCTATTGGTAATATTTCTCCAAAATATTCTTTGTAGTCACTCCTTTCTTATGGCTTTATTTAAGCTCTTATAGCCTTGACACAAATGTCCAGGAATACATTTTTTATTTTAATTACCTGTTACTTATTTTGTGTGTATGTGCACATGGCCACATGCCACCTATATGAGTGAAAGTCATAGGACAAAAAGCTGTGGAAGTTGGTTCTCTCACTCTACCATGTGTGTTTCAGAGATCATATTCTTGTCCTCAGGCCTACCAGCAACCTAAACTACCTTGGCAGCCCCCAAATGGGTTTTCTTTATTGTCTCCAAATAAAAATGAAATATTTTAAGTATTTGTTAGGTTGTATGCTGAGTGTATACAAGGAACACTTGCTGGTTGCTACATTTTGATGAGGTAAAACAAAAATAGGTTACAAGCTATGATGTCTAACAGGGAGTCAGTTCTTTACTGCTTTAAAGTTCTATTCTAAAGTTTGTTTTCATGTAATATGATAGACAGTTAAAAAGGGGATGTTGCTTCCCCCCCCACCCCAACATGGAGTCCCTTGGCATAGTCTCTATGATACTTTAATTTCCAGCTATGAGAAAACCGTCCATGTACAAGGTCTATTGGTACAGGCTTGCAATTCTAGCTACTCTTCAAGTAGGCTGAGGCAGGAGGATCACAAGTTTGAAGGCTTACCTGGTCCTAGGGCAAGTTCAAGGCCACTCAGACATTCTGTAGCACAAGGGGAATAGAGGGCATGGCTGAGGGCAGCTTCTGAAGTAGCCCAATAGTAGAAATGCAATGCCCAGTGCAGGGCTGGGGATTTAAAACACAATCTGGCCACATGGTTGCTATCACCAGCTTCAGATATGAAAGATGTGCAGGCGAGGCCGACTTTAAATCATAAAACATGGGCTCTTTCTAGGACTCAAAATGGTTGCAATGGGGATTCTCCCTCCAAAAGAAACAGTCAAACAAAGAAAGCAGCCCACCATCAGACAATTCCATATTAGTTCCTTTGAGTGTGGAAAGTAGTGATTGGTATATTTTTCTTGTGAGAACTGAGAGATGAAAGAGGAGGCTCATAGTTTATCATTGTTTCCAAGGCTGAAGCCCAATTAGAGAAAACTAGCTCTCAAGATTCATTCTGCCCCTACACTACCTGCTCCCTGAGCCTTCTCTGGGGGTCGGCAGAGTCCCCTGATCAAAGCAGATGCTGTGTTTGTCTTCCATGCATGATCTGGTTATAGCTGAGTCATAATACCTGGTAAGCTCTTTGGGTCCGAACTCCAGGCCTCTTTCCTGTGACCATCACAGTCCAAAACATACAGCAAGTGCTCAGAAATGGCCTGTTCAGCTTTTTGTCCCAAAGATATTATTTCTTAGCCAATCTATATTTTCCCATCAATGGTGTCTCAGCCGTCAATCTAGAGCACAACCAGGAGAGACAAGAGCTGTTTTATTCAGTAGCACATCTCCACAGCCCTAGATGGCGCTAGAAACGCTGTAGGAGGGCAAGAAAGACTTGAATTTTACTAGAACTTTCAGGATGCCTGTGCTGGGAGCTACCCCCCACCCCCTCTTCCTCAGCAACACAGGAAGAGATATCTGTACTTCTCTCAATGATCACTGGACTCCTAAGTACTACAGGAATTTATCAAAAGACTATGAACTGAAGCCAATACTCTTGGTCAGGAATGAACAAACAATCAGTTCAAACTCTGCCAGCTGCCAGCTTTCGTACGTAAAGATTTACAGAAACACGGCCTGCCTATTTGTTCACATGGAGTCAATAGCTGCTTTCCGGCTGCAATCATGGAGCTGAGTAGTTACAGCCATCTGGCTTACAAGGCCAAAAAATGTTTACTTTCTGGCGTTTCACAGAAGAAACTTGCTGACCTCTGCTCCAGTTTAAACTGCAAGACTACAAGCGCCTCTGGTTTTGAAAAGAAAAAGGGAAAAACTCTCAGGTTCAGGAAAGATACTATTTCATGATACTTTAATGCAGGGAAACTTTCTTGATACGTTCTATATGAATATGTAAAAGCATATGCACAACGTTTTTCTACATTTAATTCTCTCAGCAGCTGGGTGAAGTAAGCAGGGCAATTTTAGCCTTGTTTCACAAATGCAGGAACAACCAAAAAAAAAAAAAAAACATGAAGTAGCATTTGCTAAGAGAGAAATTGTTTTAAGCTGGGTATTGTAGCTCATGCCTGTAAGAGGATGAGGAGTATAAAGTCATCCTCAGCTACATATTGAGTTCAAGGCCAGCCTGGGCAACATGAGATCATGTCACAAGAAGAAAAAAGAATGAGAGAAGGGAGGGAGAAGGACAGAGGAAGAGGGGCCTGAAGTAAGGAAGGGAATAAATTGATTTACAACTGGGGTCAAATCTGGTTCTTTCCATAACACTCAATATTTGAACAAAACCTAAAACTCCTGCCCAGCATCCCTCTTCCTCCTCCACTATAGGGCTGATTCCTGGAGGTCTCCAATGGTTTTGGAGAGTTCTATATCCTACATTTCCCCTTCTGGAGGTGTTACAGTTTTTGCTACTTAGTGGGTTGCTTCATTTAAGCCTTTTTTTTTTTTAATCATGATACAGCATTATACTGTCTTTGCTCCAAAACCTATCTGCAGAATGGACAAATTATGACAGCCCATGTTTCCCTCAGTAGGCTTTCATTGTCATTGTGCTCGGGTGGGAAGACAAGCTATTGGTATATTGTTCCATGCGTCTCTGTGAATGCACCCCAATTCAAATTTTATTACAAAATGTTTGGTCATTTCCTCGGCTCCCAGAGGGTGTACAAAAGACCCATACATCCATCTGAGTTTGCAGAAACAGGACAGGGGCCAGAATACGTGATGGAAGATCCTATCATAGCCTCTTCATTTCAGGCGCTCTCATTTTTTTTTCCCTAAAGAACAATGGTTCCTAGTGGTGCCATAACCAGCAGATCTTTTCTCTGTTTATCAGACACACACACACACACACACACACACACACACACACACACACACACACACACACACACTGAAGTCAGCAAACAAAAGCCAAGTGATTTGAGCACATCTCCTATGAACACTTTAATCTAGCAGGAAAGCAGAGAGACAACATCAGAGATAGAGAACAATTCAAAGCCAATAAAGTTGTGAGAGACTTGGGATCTGGACACAAAGGAGTCAGCAAACACCAGAGCATGATTCTGGGACCTTCTGGAGCCATGTGTGTCACCTGGAGAGTCTACAACACACAGACTACCACTGGGCCTCAGTAGAGCTGATTCAGTTGCCAGGTTGTGGTCCTGACTGGCTGCTTGCATTTCCAATTAGTTCCTAGGTGATGCTGCCTTTGATTCTGTGGCAGCACTAAATGAGTCATGCTGTGTCTGGAATCTAGACAGGAGGAGAACTTCTGTGATGTCAATAGGCCCAGGAGTCTCCCATTTGGAGGCTCAAAACACAGATTCGGATTTGGTAATTCTGAAGGAAAAGGACTCCACATTTCTAATAAGCTCCAGGCATTGCGGACTTGCCTGATCTGGCCCCAGTCGATTGGCCATTGGCAAGGAAACTCTTGCAAGTGGAACTGTTTGCGAGTTTCTATGGAGTTAAGCATGCTGCAAGACTTTTATTTTATATCAAGGATTTTGTTGTTTTCCTACTGGCAATCAATGCCTTTCCTGTCTTCCTCATTGCTCCTTTTCTTTTAAACTCAAATGTGCTCTTTCATCTACTCCTGTTAGCTATGAACACATCATCAAGTTGAGAGTGAAGCATCACAAACACAGGTTGGAGAGTCAGCTTATCAGATTCTAGTTTGGGCTGCAGTTCTAAACTGTAAAACAGTGGACATTTTACAGAATCTTTGGTCTCCGTTTCCTCAGCATCAAAGTGATGTGATTATCTGCCTCAAACGACCTTTAAAATACCTTGAAACACCCAAGAGTCCATCATGTTAAATACAGTAACAAGCATAGCAAAAAGAAATACTATGAGTGCTGCCACCTTTGGGTGGAACATGTAACTTCACCTGGATCAACCCAACTCTCCCAACCTGACATCTTGCAAAATTTCCATCCCCTGTAGCCCCAATACTTAATTAATGCTTATTCCACATGATTACAATTCATAGTGATTTTTCTTCAACATGTAAGTTCAGAAATAAACAGAGTGAGTTTAATTTGGATATCATTGTCCTTACATATATTGAAATTTTATAGCCTAATTAAATGATTTGTGGACCCCCCCTCCATTTTCATGATTTCAATGGTTTCAGAGAAACTGAATTACATCGATTTATAATGCATCTGAATTGAATTATTAGGAACTTAACACTCTCAAGAACGCACCAAAAATAATGGCTTTGGATTCAAATGAGCCTCATTTTGGCCATTCTCCCTTCTTACTGTGCTCTTTTTGGCAAGCTTCTTAACTTCCTTGTGTCACATATTTCCAAATTTCTCTAGCTTAATTTCCTTTGTTGTTGAAGAGTCAAAAAAATAAAGTAAAAATATTGTCAAGTCCTTCACCAAGTTGGTAGAGAGATTTCCCAGCAGCCCCTGAAAAGCAGCCTGTGATGTTGGAACACAGGTGTGAATGTCTACCTTCTCCATTTTATGGCTCAGTGTTACTATGGGAACTCCTGTTCATCGTATCTGCAATGGAGGTCAAAACTGTCTGTGTTGAGAATTAAATTGCCAGGGGCTAGACTGTGTCACCCCAATATTCATATGCTGAAGCCCTGACTCCAAATATGACAGGAGACTGTATCTGGAGGAGGTTGTTAGTGAGTAATTAAAGATAATATGGTTGTAAGGGTGTAGCTCTGATCCAATATGATTAGTGCTCTGATAAGAAGAGAAATTAGAGAGCTTTAAAGTATGTTCTCTGTAGTGGTTTGAATGTAATTGGCCCCCATAGACTCATAGAGAGTGGTACTATTAGGAGGTGTGTCATTATTAGAGGAGGTGTGTCTCAGCTCACTTCCTGTTGCCTGTGGATCAAGATGTAGAACTCTCAGCTACCAGCATGTCTGACTGTATGCTACCTTGCTTCCTGTCATGGTGACAATGGACTAAACCTCTGAAACAGTAAACTAGCCCCAATTAAATGTTTTCCTTGATAAGAGTTGCCATGTTCATGGTGTCTCTTCACAGCAATAGAAACCCTAACTAAGACATTCTCTATCACCCCATTTCTGAAAGCACATTAGAATGTGTTTGTCTACAGCCCAAAAGAATCCTTACTGGATATCAACAATTACCATGTGGAGACCTAGATGTTTTACTTTCACTCTCCAGAACTTAAAAAAACAAAACAAACAAACAAACAAACAAAAAAAACCCTCAACTTTTTATTGTTTAAGCCATCCGGTTTGTGAAATTTTGTAACACCATCCCAAACTGACACATAACTGGAGCAGGCCTTCCTTTGGGCCACCAGCCAGCTCCCAATCATGACAAAGAGATTTATTATTAGTTATGAATTCTCAGCGTTAACTTAGGCTCATCTCTTGCTAGCTCTTATAACTTAACCTGTTTCTCTTCATCTACATTTTGCCTCAAGGCTTTTTACCTTTCTTCCTTCTGTATATCTTCCTTTCACTGCTCATGGCTAGCTGGTTGGCAGCTGCCTGGTTTCTGGTTTCTCTTTCTCCCTCATTCTCTCATCCTTCTCATCTCATTCTTCTTGAGCCTAGATTTCTCCTCTTTATTTTCTCTGCTCGCCAGCCCTCTCTCTCTCTCCTTCTACCTAGCTCTTTATTAGACCTTAGGTAGGCAAGGTGAAACAAATGCAACACATCTTTACATAATTAAACAAGTGCAGCTGAAACTAATGTAACACATCTTTACATAGTTAAACATTCCACAACATATAGTATAACTAAATGTATGTAAATCCTGAATAGGATTTGGAAAAATATCAGTTTTCTCCTCTCATATTCTTCCCTATCCTGATATATAAAGTGCTAACTTTATTGTAATTATGAGATCAACTCCATCAGGCAATTTCTTGCATCTAGCAACAAGCTTCTACCTGCGCACTTTCTTCCAAGTGTACAATGATTTCAGGTTTGGAAATAACTGTGAATGAACAGAACACATATGCAAGGAAAACATGGTTGGGAATTTCCACTGACACTATCAGCATGGGGCATTCAGAGGGAAGACGCTTGGCAGACCCACCGTACTGGCAGCCGTGCCCAAGCACAGAAACCAGCACGCTTGGGCTTATAACCCACAGGTGGATTACAGTTCTCTATGATCATTCTCTTATCAGCGGAGGTGGCTGTGGTGCATCAGGGGAAGGACAGTGTTTAATCCTATGATGCAATCTAAAAGGAAGAAGCAATTTTCTCTCAGGAGGGGTACCATTGGGAGGAATTCCTGCCCCATGAAGAAAAGCCTGGGTGTCCCAAGGAGACATTGATTCTTTCAGCATCACCAGCAATAAGATCAGTGCTAAGATCAATATTCTTCAAAACATCCCAACAACATTCTTTGGCTCCCAATTACTTTCCAACTACATTTTTGACAACTTCTTTCTTGATTGTTTCCCTCAAGTCACTCAGCTGTCTGCTAATGCAAATATGGACCTCCTGCTACTCTTTGTTTTGTTTTTTAATTCTAGGAACCCCTACTCCCAACATCTGTTACAGGAAAACATTTCTCTGTGAGTGTTTTCATGTTCTGGTATGTTCTGTGACACAAGACACTAACCACTCTTGGTTCTGGACTGTCATTCCAAAGATGTTTGGGAAGATGACTCCTTCCAGAGTGAAGCCACAGAAAGTCATGTTCCATAGACTCGGGGTCTTTCTCCTCTGATGAAGTCCATGCATGTGCATATATCGTCTGTCATTCCATACACTGCTCTGGGAGGGTTAGGAATAATGCAATCAACATTTTAAATTGTCTTCCTGGCACTGTGCCATCCTTACACTTGAGAGAGAGTGGCAGGAAAATAGTGTATTCAAGACCAGCCTGGGTTACATAGCAAGTTCCAGACTATCAGGGACTACATAGTGAGACTCTTTCTCAAAAATTAAAATAAAATAATTTAAAATCCCAGTGCAGTGAAGAATGAACTGTTGCTTAATGCAGATCCAGGGGTTTCATATATGAAATTGGAGTAGATGTTCACTCACAGGTAAATCTTACACATCCCAGTTCTTGACATTGACTCCTTAACATTCAAATGGCACTCTTGCCTTTCAGAGCTTACTTGTGGCCAGACATGGAAGTTCATACCTATAACCCTAGCACTCAGGAGGCTGAGAAGAGTAAGATCAGATCACTTTGAGGCCTGTCTAGGCAGCATGGTAAGCTCTAAGCCACCCTGGACTACACCCTGGGGACCTTGTCTCCAAAGAATTAATCTAAAAGGAAGGAGCAATTTTCTCTCAGGAGGGGTACCATTGAGAGGAATTCCTGCCCCATGAAGTGAATCAGCCTGGGTGTCCCAAGGAGACATTGATTCTTTGAGCATTACCAGCAATAAGATCAGTGCTAAGATCAATATTTTTCAAAACATCCCAACAACATTCTTTGGCTCCCAATTACTTTCCAACTACATTTTTGACAACTTCTTTCTTGATTGTTTCTTGATTAATTTAATTTAAATTAAAGTTTAATATAAAGTTTGTTTCAAATACTTCTCCTGCATAAAGATATCCTGGTTTCCTTCTCCTCCTAGCTTTAAAATAGAGATGATAATAATATAATTTTTACTCATTTGGATTATTTTTAAAGTTGATGTACTTACACCATAAGAGCTATAATCATTAGCTACTGATATTCATTATTCTATACCTTCAGGGAAATTTGTGAAAAGTAGTGAGGTATTGTTAACAGATGACAGACCCAACTCAAACCCTGCGTCTACCTCTGGCTAGCTGTACGGCTTTAGAGGAATATCAGGCTTATGAAGAAGGCACAGCTGGTCACAGCGGCACACTCCTATGATCGCAGCAGCTGGAAACTTGTGAGGTAGGAGCCCAAAGCTAGCCTGGGCTACTTAGTCACACTCTTGTCACACACAAAAAAATAGGGATTATAATTCTTACCATTTTGAGGAAGTTCTAGAAATAAATATGATGAACACATAGCACATAACACATAATGAATGTTCAAATCAGGACGAGGTGAATTTTTGTGCTACCTCCCATTTGTATGATACTAATGTATACTATTCTATATTTCTTCTTCCCAACTACATTGGGAAGAAAGGCTCTAGTAAGAAGCCGGGCATGTCTTTAACCCTCAAAGCAGATAGATCTCTGTGAATTTGAGGCCAGTCTGTTTTACATAGTGACCAATGGCCATCCAGGGCTACAACAGTGAAAAATTGTCTTCACAAAAGAAAGGGAGGAAGGAAGGAAGGAAGGAAGGAAGGAAGGAAGGAAGGAAGGAAGGAAGGAAGGGCAAGGACAGAAAGAAAGACAAACAGATGGAGAGAGAGAGAGAGAGAGAGAGAGAGAGAGAGAGAGAGAGAAGAAAAAAGGGAAGGAAGGAAGGAAGGAAAGAAGGAAGAGAGACAGAAAGTTAGAAAGAAAGAACTCCAGTGGATTCATCTTGATGGCCCTCAGACAACACAAAGCAGTCAGTTTTTGAAAAATGTGTATTGAGGTCAGGTGTGGTAGTACACACCTGTAATCCCAGCACTCAGCAGGTGGAAGCAGGAGGATCAAGACCAAGTTTAAAGCCAGCCTAGTTTACACAGAATGTTTTAGGCAGTCCATGACTACACAGGGAAACCTTCTGCAACAAACACACATGGTGATCGCTTACTGCCTGCGTGGTAGACACTGCTATATGTGTTGAGGATCAATTGGGAGTGAGTAACGCAGAGCAAAGACAAAAAGCAGCCAAATGCTTACATTTAGTTTTTTGTTTTAAATAGGTATGTAAATAGATGGTTTTGGAGATTATAGTTCAGGAAATAAATTTACTTACATAATCTGAACCAAAATGGAAAACAGCTACATCAGGTAAAGTTAATGATTATAATATTTAATACTTACTTTTGTAGTATTTATTTATTTTATTGGCATGTATTTGAGTATATGTATGTGCACCATGAGCATTCAAGAGCCCACAGAAGTCAGAAGAGGGCATCATCGGATCCCCTGGAACTGGAGTTGCAGGAGGTTGTGAACCTCCATGTGAGTGTTGGGAATGGAATCTGGATTTGCTGCAAGAGCAGTAAGTGCTTTCAATCATTGAGATATTTCTCCAGCCCCAATACTTAACTTCTTTAAAATGGTCTTATTTTCTCTTTTGAGTATTGGCTTAGCAACAGTGAGAGAGTCATAGACAGCTTCTTAAAGACATTTTTATTTATGTGTATTTGCCTATGCTGGCTGGAGTTTAGGCGTACTATGTATGACCAGGTGGTTACAGAGCCCAGAATAGGCCTTTGAATTGCCCTGCAATAAAATGAACTGACAGGAAGTTGTAAGATGCTTGAAATTGGTGATGGGAACTGAACCAGGTCCTCTGCAAGAGCAGTAAGAATTCTTAAGCTCTGAGCCATTTATCCAGCCCCCAACCATGGGCCGTTTAAGGTTTTATTTGATTGTTACACAACTGAGTTGGTTTACACAACCTCATACAGTCACATTTATTCATAAATGCTATGTATTTATGCCATTTTCTTATGCAAGCTAATATCTCATACATCCCTGTGCATATGAGTCAACTTTCTCCAGAAGACAAATCTCCTGTTCAAATACGGTCAGCGAACTCAACTCCTCACCAGACTTTTGGCATCTAACATGGTATAAAAGGTCTCAGCATTGTAAGTATAGGAAGGGTGGGGGCATCCCAATGACATCATACTTTCATTGGATGAATAGGTTTTTCTCAGATAACAGCTATTTTTGAAACACACCAGCCAGAAGGGAAGGACCAATTTCAGAAAATCAACAGCCCCAGTACCCACTCATTCAATCATAGGCTTCAGGGCCCCTGAGAAAATCATCTTGCTAAACCATGGCTTCAAATGCTCTAACATTATGCAAAATGCATTGCTATCTCCCCAAGAGGTGTCTAGAAAGACAGAAACATAGTCGTAATTGTAATTGTATTTGCAACCAGAAAAATGAGTGTAGAGATGCGTCAAAGGGAGCTTTTCTTCTCCCTCAACACCACTGTGGATGAGACACAGCAGCAGCCTCAGATATTGCCTGTACTTTTTCTTGAGGGGGTCCCATTGACAATAAAATGTCCTTTCTGTGTTTATTTTTTTTATTAGCTCAATCAACACAAAACATAAGCAACAGCAGACACAAGACTCATTTTATATGTGCAAGGGAATAATAACAGCTGTCCAGAGAGTCACTGGAGTTCTAATATCTTATGACAAAAAAAGTGAAAGTGGTACAAATGTCAGGCTCTTCGGTCTTCTCCATCCTGCACATAGCACTCATAAAATTCTCCAGTAGGCTATTTCCAGACAAGGGATATCACACAAGTATTATCCAAATCAAAGTGAAACACACCTATTAGATTTTAAGGACCAGTATCATCACATTCTTACAGCTGGGTCTCAAACAGATCTCAAAGTCAGAGGTTATCCTGGGACAGGTATCGTGACATACTTCAGGAGATCCAGGAAAAAAAACCACAGGTTTCAGGCAGCTTTAACAACAACAAAAACAAAATAATCATTTCTAATCCTAATAATTCTATTTAGGGTTTAATTAATTAGTAGGTAGCAAGGAGCTCCCTGCAGTCACCAACTTCTGTTTGTTTCCAAACGCTGGAAAATCAAAATTGTAAACTTTTCTATTAACAAAGAATGCATTCTGATGAAACTCCTTTGTGTCAACAAATCTCAAAAAGGGATGCAGAAGCATGTAAGCAGCATGGATAAAATAAGAAACTTCAAATTATCGAAATTTATCCATCTTGATAGTGAATGGATGCTTGTGGGTTCCTCACTCTTTCAGGCACTTGGAGTAGGAGCTGAGGAAGCTGCTGTTGAGGTGGAAGCTCTCCTCACCACCCTTTGTGGTCCTCCCTTCCTTTGCTTCAATTGGCCAAAAGCACCAACACATTTCTTTGTTTAATACAAACAAATTTTGTTTCATTATCTGAAGTAACTTTCCAGTGAACTTGATACATGTAGTTCCTTTGTTTCAAATATTTCTGATCCTTTGAGGTGGCTAAAAATGATTCTGTCCTTGTTATTCCCATCAGGCTTCTCTTTAAGGGGTCCTTCTGGACAAAGAATGTGATGGAGAGGTCTCTGCTCTGGCCTCTGATGGTACCATGTTTCTGTATCCTAAGACTTGCCACGGTGTCCTGATTTGTTTTCCTCACAGGACTAAGTTTCTTGGTATAATGAACTGTGATTTAGTTATTTTGAAAATGCTGGAGCCTATTACAGTACTGGGAATAGAATGAACCCTTGTTAAATATCTGTTCAACCTGGGGGTATAGTTCAGTAGTACAGTGTGTGCTTAGCATGGGCAAGGTCCCATCCTTGATCTCCAGTCCCACAGAAAGAAGGAAAATAAAACTTTTTTATGGCCATTTCAGCAGTACATGCACAAAAACTGTAATAACTCAGAGAAGGTTAGTGTGGCCTCTATGCCAGAATGACATGCAAATTCATGAGCAGAACCTGTTCTTAAATGAAAAAAGCCAGACTCAGAAAGACAAATGCCAGAGTCCAGGGAGATGACTCAGCAGGCAAAGGCACCTAACAATCTGTGTTTGATCCCCAGACTCACATGGAATCAGAGAACAGTTTAAAGGTTGTCTTCCGATCTCCACATATGTGCTGTGGGAGGTGTGTGCACATGTTCATGTGTACTCACACGTACAAAACAAAACCAACAAATACATAAATAAATGTAAGACAAATACTGTGTCTTTCCCCTCATATGCAGAACCTAAATTTAAAGTTCTATGTATGGATTTGGATATATGTATCTTTATACGGGTGTGTTTGTAGGTCACGAAACTAGGAAGAGAAGACGACATCGTAAGGGAGATAGAATATGAAAACAGTAATGGAATACATTTCATAGGAAAGCTGAAGTTGAGTGGGGGCTGTGAGTAGAACGGGAGCCAGCTGAAAAGGGACATGGGACACAGAGGCTGGCAGTGGAGGAGGGCGGTGGATGAAAACAAAGCATGATTGTAGATGCTTGAAGATGTTATGACAAAGTTTATCACTTTGTATTTTAACCTGAAAAATAATTTAAAAGTCTTTGCCACTTAGGCCTGATTGCTTGAGTTCTGTAACCCATGGTGGGAGGAGAAAACTGGCTCCCTTAAATCATCCTCTAATACTCACAGACACCCACAGGAACACATCACCATCCCCAATACACACACTAATAAAAATAAGCTAATTAAAAAAAAAAGCATGGTATCACGTATCTCAGACTGCCCTCACATACCTGAAGATGACCTTGAACTTCTGAACTCTTTGCATTTACCTCTAGAGTGCTTGGATTACAGGCATGGGCCACTGTGCCTGGTTTAAGAAGTATGGAGACTGAATCAAGTACTTTGTGTGTGCTAGGTGAGCACTCTACCAACTGAGCTACATACCCAGTCCCCCCCACACAAAAATTAACTAAAATGTTATTACATCATTTTCCTACTTCCTCTTCTTCCCTCCAACCTCCCTTGCTCTCTCTCAAATTCATGGCCTCTTTGTCTTCATTGTTGCTGTTAGTGATGGTGGGGGGGGAGTGTCAGGGTAAGATGTGTGTGTGTGTGTGTGTGTGTGTGTGTGTGTGTGTGTGTGTGTGTGTGTATGTGTGTGTGTGTGTGAATATATATAAACACATCCTGTTCTGTATGTATAATGTTACTTGTGCATATATGACTTCAGGGTTGACTACTTGGTGTTGGATAACCAATTTCTCTGGGGAAGACTTTCTCCCGCTCTCATCACTCCTTAGTCGCCTGTAGTTCTTTGTCTAGTTGAGACCCTACTGGAGAGATTTCCTTCTTCTGTGTTAGTGTCTGTTGCTGTCATCTCTGCGACCTCCAGCACAACTGCTGCACCCAAGAGGCAGGTGTCACAGCAGAAAGATTGCAAACGAGAAACTGCTTGCTCTCCTTTCCTCCACCGTCATGCGCCCTACACCTGACTCACCCCCTTACCGTGGGACTTTCAGAATCAAGCTATTCCTGGCCAAGAAACAGAGGCAAATCTGTCCTATTCCCCAGTGGACTCACTGGTAACAAAAATCAGGCACAACTCCAAGAGAAGACACGGGAGGAGAACAAAGCTGGGTGTGTAAGGGTTCACACACAATGGCACAACTGTTTATGCTCAATCATGATCATCCGTCAATCTATCCGACGGCTGTTAAACCTGAATCATGGCCATGTGTTGATACTCCCCAATGGCACTGGCCATGCTTAACCTCTGGAGACTTAGTCTTGTTTAAATTAGGAATCCGATTTGGTTTTTTATCTGTTCCTCATGAGCAAATTGGTTGGTTCTGTAATAAAATATGTAGAACCATTCCAGGAGAAAAAAAAGAAAGAAAACTTTTGTTTCTTGGAAAGTTAACCCATTAAACTCTCAGGGAGACTGATTTTAGCATTGTGTTAGGGTTGTATAAACATTGTCCTGTGGTGGACATTGATTGAAGGGTATGTGCAGAAACCCTTTCTCTATTTTGGCAATCTGTGAACCTTAAATAATTTTGACAGAAAAATGTTTTTAAATATGTCTAAATAAAATAACTTCATGTAACATTAATTTCCTATAAATTATTCAAAATATTAGCATAGTTTTAAAAATTAAAATCAGTTGTCCTGTTTTCTCTTAAAGGAGAATGTGTCATATCTTCTGATAGTCTCTTGGAGAAATGTAGACAACAATTTATTCACCCATCTGCCTATCTTCCAAAGTCATTTGTAGATTTCTTTTCTTTTTATATAAAGATAATCTACAAACTGGATATGATGGCACATGCATGTAATCCTAGTACTAAGGAGTTAGGGGCAGGAGGATCAGGAGTTGTACACCAGCCTCAGCTATATAGTAAGCTCAAGGCCAGTGTGGGATACATGAGACCTTGTCCCCCCCCCCCCCCCCGCGCAAAAAAAAAAAAGGTTTCTTTCTTTCTTTCTTTCTTTCTTTCTTTCTTTCTTTCTTTCTTTTTTTCATTTATCATCCAAGGAGAAGAGAAAACATACACTTTAAAAGCAACCTATTTACAACAACATTAGCTTCTCCACCTTTAATCCCAGCACTCAGGAGACAGAGGTAAGTGGATCTCTGTGTGTTCCAGGTCAACCTGAGCTACACAATGAGACTCTTAAAAAAAAGGAGAGAAGGAAAGAAAGAAAGAAAGAAAGAAAGAAAGAAAGAAAGAAAGAAAGAAAGAAAGAAAGAAAGAAAGAAAGAAAGAAGGAAGGAAGGAAGGAAGGAAGGAAGGAAGGAAGGAAGGAAGGAAAAACCCAACCTGAGTCCTACCCAGAGGCCCTTTACCCATACTTGACTCAGGGTTTACAAACAGCTTTGACTGGAATAATACTATCATTTTCTGAGTCTAGGAATCATGTCAAATCCCATTCTCATATGGATAGGGGCTGGAGTTAATTATCTTCCCCTTTTTTTGCAAGATGCATCAAGACTGTAAGAAGAGAAACAGATATAGCAAAGAGAAGCCAGGCCTGAAGATGGGAACACGACGAGACTGAATAGCCGAACAACCTTCCCCTTCAAGCAATGTTTGACTGATCTTTACCTGACTGCATCCTCCAAGGTCTTTATGTTATTAACCTCTTTTCAGATACCCTTTCTCCCTCCCTCACCCTTAGCATGCACAGAAAAACCGTATTACAATTCCTCCTCCACACTCCATTAGCAGTGTGGCTGTCCTCTCTTACAGGATCTACGGCACATGAATTGTAGTTACTGGCTCACCTGCTTGCATTCCTCCTTTGGCTGTGATTGCGTTCCTTGAGGGTCGGCAGGGAGGACACACTATATTCCCCAACTATCTTCAGGGGAGGATGTGTGAAGAAAACAAAGTATTGGAGTATAGATAGGATTCAAGGGGTCAATCTCTTCTCAACCAAAACTTTTGTGATCTTGAATTTTCCTGGTGTCTTATTTTCCACCCAACTGTTTGGATGGGTGCTGCAGCTTATGTGATAGAATGCTATGCTCGAAGTCCTGTATTCAATTCCCAGCACCCTGTAAACTGGGCATGGTGACACATGTTTTCAATCCCAGCACTCAGGAGACAGAAGCAGGGGAATCAGATGTTCAGGATCGTAGTTACATAGCAATTTGGAGATCAGCCTGAGATACATGATAATGTCTCACTCAAATAAAAGTGAACTCTTTTATTATCAATATAAAATGCAAACTGTGCATTAAACTAATTGAATGTTCAGTTTAATAACATAAACATCATAATAACCTCAGGAGGATTTGAAAACTATATTTCCTAAGAAGACTCACCTACAACCCATACATAGTAAGTGGCCAAACAATCCAAGTTTTTTACAATCATGAACTCTTTTTGGTGGTGGTGATTGTGAGAGATAAAGGATCTTGCTGTGCAACTCTAGCTGGCCTTTGAACTGTGTAGCCAGGCTGACCTCAAACTCACAGCAAACTTCTTGTCTCAGCTTCTCAAGACTTTGGACATTGTTGGGTGTTTTTCTACCCAGGATGATTTCACCTTTGGCTGCAGAGGAGATAACTTGTGTTCTTTGGAATCTGTGATTTCCCAAGCTGAGCAAAACTCCCATCCCTGGGATGTTCTTTATCTGCCACTTTAAAGACAAAAGCTGCCTCTGTGATGTTCACCTACATAGAACAGATGTTTCAGTTGGCTTTACATAAACAAGCAATTCTCCCAAATCAAGACGTGCTCCCACCAGTGCACTTAATTAATACAGCAGCTAATTAACAACTGTTTATTGAAGAGCAGGCCCTATGCCAAGGATTGAAGATACAACAGCGAAGAAACAGATGAGACCCCTGCCTTCAAGAAACTCGAGTAATTCAGGGAGTATGATCACATTGATTGATGATAAACATCCAAGCATAGTTAAGTGATGGCCGAGGTAATAGAAAAAGGATTTCCTGCCTGGAGAAAATCACAGTTAGGTCTTTGCTTTATTGAGTGACTGGCTTGGAGCCAGAGAAAGCTCTAGTTGTAAGGATTATTGTTGGAAAGGTTTTGTCGTAATTAGGTAAACCAAGTGCTATAGCTGATCTCCAGGGCTATGGAACTAGAGACACTCTGAAATGGCATGGGCAACTTCGGGATTTCACCTACAGCCTACAAAAGAATTGTATTATTTGGCATGGAAGGAATTTCACCCTTCCCCTATTAATCCCTAAGGAGAAATATATGTTAATATACATAATGAAACCAAAACAAGTAGTTGAAAGGAAAGTAGGACATATTAATTTTTCTATGACAACCTGACAGGAGTGGTCACGGCCATCTTAAGTAGGTATTATAAGTAGGTATTAAAATTATATTATTATATATGCTCACACCGATCATGAAATCACTACTTGCTTGCTACAACTTTTACTTAAGCAAGCCCCACCTGAACTGTTAGTTACATGTTTCCTTTAAGTCAATTTACATTTTTACTTAAGTTCGATGCCACTGTGAATGAAAAAACAAAATCATTCTCCTAAAATCACAAAGATCGATACAGAAAATCAGACAATATTTACATTCTAGTTAGACATTATTGCCTGGTGAAAGCTATTAAAAATGTATCTTTCTTTTCTAAAAATTATGAATTGTTACAGAATGAGAACACACACACACCAGAGAGAGAGAGAGGGAGAGAGAGAGAGAGTGTGTGTCAGGATGGGGGGATGGGTAAAGGGTCTTAGAGACAGTCCCTAGAAAGAAGCATATTCTCCAAAACCATTAGAGGTTAGAAGGGACACTTTTCTCCTTCAGCGATTCCATGTTGTTTCTACGTCCACACATCAGCTAACATAAGGAAGAAGTCACACTTTGGGACATAACAGACTCATGACCTTGAGAATGTCTCTCTATTAAGTGCCTTCATTCTCTGGGACATACTTGATGTATCTGGGAAAGTGAGGAGAGACACAATCTGAAGTGCACTGCTGAGTTACTCAGTACAAGGCAGTCAATACTTCCCATCTCCTAAACCCTAGGCCAGATCCTCTGTCCCTCTTTTGTAATAGATACTTGTTAGCCTCCCCTCCTGTAGCCGAGAAACTCCCCCATTTATTGAAAACAGATTCTTCTTTCATACAATACATCCCAGCCATAGTTTCCCCTCTCCATTCTTCCCACCCCTCCCCAACCTCCCCTCTCACCTAGATCCACATCTACTCTTTTCCTCTTTAGAAAGGAACAATGTCCAAGAGACGGCAGTCAAACAGGACAAAACAAGATATAATTAGACAAGGAAAAAGCCTTCATATCAAGGCTGGAAAAGGCAGCCAATGGAAAGAAAAGTTTCGAGAACAGAAAAAAAAAAAGTAAGAGATCCACCTGCTCCCACTATTGGAGTCCCATAAAAACATCAAGCTAATAATCATAACATATATGCAGAAGACCTGATGCAAACCCATGTAGGCCCTGTGCTTGCCATTTCAGTCTCTGTGAGCCCATGCAAACTCTGCTTAGTTGATTGGGTGAGCCATGTTTCCCTGGTGTCCCTGTTCCCTCTCATGCCTACAACCTTTCCTTCCCCTCTTCTGTGGAAATCTCAGATCTATGCAGTGGCGGCGGAGGGGGGTGGGAAGCTGATGGAGACCTTCAATTAGGACTCTCTCTCTCCACATAATGTCTGCTTGTGCGTCTCTGCACCTGTGTTCCCATCTGCTGCTGAAGGAAGCCTCTCTGATGGTGACTGGGCAAGGAATCTATCTATGAGTACAACAGAATCATTTGGAAGCAATGATTCCTAGAAACTCTCTTGGACAACACAGAAACTACAGCAAAGAAGAAAGAAGAAAAAGACAAGAAGGAAAGGAGAAAGGAAGGAAGGAAAAGAAAAGAAAAAGGGCATTAATAGTTTAGATGCAAGATTGTAAAACATCGATAGCGAACTTCTGCCCTCTGGAGTTCTCCCATTGTGCTGTAAGCCTGTATTTAAGACCTCCTCCCTCCTTCAATAAATGGCATTCGGCAAAAAATAAAATTTAAAAAAAAAGAAAGAAAAGAAAACAATGGTTATTTCTTCAGGTGATCCTGAAAAAACAAAGGAAAATCTTAGCCCTTCAGCCCATACAGCACCTGACATTAAGGCATTTAGAAACAGGTAGTGTAGGGGCTGGAGAGATGGCCAGCTTCATGGGTAAATTAAGAATGTGTACTGTTCTTACAGAGGACCCAAGCACCCACATTGTGCAGCTCACAACCACCTGTTACTCCAGCTCCAGGGGTACCTAACACCATTGGCCTCTGTGAGCACCTGTATTCATAGCCCTACGTAGACATGCAGATATATATTTTAAAATATTAAAAATAAATCTTGAAAGAAAATATCCATTGTAGAAGCAAATGTGTTCAGCCTTGCTGGGATGTTACACTGTTCTTGTAGAACTTGGAATGCTTATAAATAGGGTATATTATCACTTCATGTACCAGACCAGTTCCTGCCACTCTCTCTCTATGTTATTTGGATCCATCTCCGGTCCTGTGTTAACACAAGACACATGAAGTGCTACCACAGGCCAAAACATTTCCAGGACTTACGAGTTTGTGAAAAGGAAGAAAACACTGAAGAGGCACAGAGTTCATGCTGAAGCTGGGAGGGAAACTGGAGGCCTCTTCGCTGTGTGCAGAGGCCTCCCTGCTTTTGTGGTAGGCTTGCTCAATCTTTCTCAGTAGTATCCTTTTTAGCTTTGTTCTGGCAAGGAATTAGTCATAATTTAATATAAGTAAAAAATAATGATCCTTTTAATCCACCTTAATTGTTTATGAAAGACCATTTAGTTCCGGATGTTCAAATGTTATTGTTTGCCTTAATCTGTGATTAAAACTATGCATAGAATTTCTATGATTTCAGAAAGAGCACTCCCTCTTGTGGAAACAGCTGTTTCTGCAGCCAGTTCTCAGGCATTCAAATTCCTGGATGATTAGAAACACGTTTTATAGGCAAGAGCCTGAAATCTAGAGAGGACACACGAACTTGACTGTGTTTATACCTGGCTAGTTCTTGAGTCAGAACCAGCATCCATGTCAGCTGTCTTCCACTTGAGATCTTTCCTTCCACGAGGTAGAAGTTTGGGGGATGGTCTCACTCATATGATTCTTCTTCCCTCAAGCACCCCACTTTCTGATGCCATTCTTTGGGCAGCTTTCTCCCTGTGAAATCATCTTGGTGTATTTTCTCTGTGGTATTTAATTTCCCAGAGCGGACTCCCTTACATCCTGCAGGAGTTCCAAGGTAAGATGAGGACTCTCCTCCTCCTTTTGGAAACAGCCATTATGTTTCATCCCTGGGACACTGCCTGATGTCCAATTCTCTTCTATTTGGCCGATTGTGACAATAGACAAGGACTTACACAGAGCACAAGCAGGTTCCAAAGCATACATCACAACCTGGCTTCCCAGAAAGGTAAAAATCATAATTGCTACAAACATGTTATAATGCCATTGAGTCTGTTACTCAAAATGTGCTTTGTGGACCAGGATCCCTAACACCACCTAGAAGACCCCTAAAATATGTTGACAACTTGAGAAATGCACTCCGGGGCCTGGTGGTAGAGTGCTTGCTTAGAATGCACAGGACCCTGGCACTACCCACCCATCCCCAATAAAAACATGCGCTCTGATTTAAGAAGTCTAGGTTGAAGCGTTTCTCACAAGCTTTCAGCTTATGTTGATGCTGCTGGGACATGAATTTCTCACAGACTAGCAATAATACAGGGCAAATTAAGTTTCCCATGCAAAAGCCAAGTATGGTGACTCAGGCCTGTAATCACAGTGCTTGTGATTGGGAGGCAGAAGCAGAAGGATCAGGAGTTTAAGGTCATGTTCAGCTATGTAGTAAAATGGGGGGGGGGGGAGAATGGTAAAAATGTTACCTACACAAATTGTAATATGCAAGCTCCACTTGTTGAGTGCATTACCGGGTACAACTTGAAAGCTATACATCAGGGGCTGAAGAGATCTTACTGCTCTTCCAGACAACCTGAGTTCTGTTCCCAGCACCCACATTAGGTGGCTCAGAACTGCCTGAAACTTTGCTCCAAGGGATCCAACATTCTTTTCTCATCTACGTGGGCACTGGTACACATGTGGCATTCACTTACATACACACATAAACATAATAAAAATAAATATTTCCTTCCCAAAAAAGTTTTTGTCAAAGCAAAGCCAACGACAAATGCTTAGATTTCATTAACTCAAAAGAAAGCCACCACCAACCACCCAAACCAACCAATTAAACTGTATTCACCTCTGTGTAGACTTTAGTCAGAAGTTAAGTAGGGTCAAACACATTAATTCTTGGATCCCAAAATACACTCATCATGCGTGACACTTACCTCTGTGCCTATCACGTAACTGCCAACATACAAATAAGATGTTTCTTTGTAGATTAAGGTCAAAGCTAAACTGGTTTACATACCCAGCCTACTATTTTCTGTAGATAAATCCATAGCTTGCCACGATACCAAAGACCTTCCAATAGTGACCTCCGTTAATCTATACCTGAACTGGCCATAAGTCAAAGAAAATTCAGGAAGTGCCATAACTTACTAGAACAAACAGCATCGTGGTACCTTACAGGATAACCATTGTGGAGAAGAAAGCTGAACATCGTAAATAAGAATCAAATACCAATGTAAGGATTCTGCTGCCATCTCAATAAAAGCAATGCTTGTAATTATTCTAATTTGTATGTGAAAAGATGCCTGTCATACTTAAAATGTTTTAGATGTATTAACTAATTATGAGCCCATTACCTAAGTTTTAGTCATCTGTGATGACTGAAAATAGATGAGTTGACTTTGGAAATAATCAATCACTTCTTTTTTTTTTAAAGATTTATTTATTGTATATATAGTGCTCTGTTTGCATGTATACCTGCAGGCCAGAAGAGGGCGTCAGATCTCCTTACAGATGGTTGTGAGCCACCATGTGGTTGCTGGGAATTGAACTCAGGACCTCTGGAAGAGCAGTCAGTGCTCTTAACCACTGAGCCATCTCTCCAGCCCTGCCAATCACTTCTTAATATTATGTATTAGTTCTCTGGTAATTTCACATGAGGAATTTTGATCCTATTCACCCCCACCTCCTCCCTAAACCCACCACTTTTGTCCTCTTCCTTTGCTTCTTCTCTTACAAGAGACTATATTACAGCAGATGTCCTGGTCCTCTAGCTCTTAGAATCTTTCTGCCTCCTCTTCCTTAATGTTCCCTGAACCTTAGTATAGGGGTTGTGTTTTAAATGTATTCACCAGGGAAGGACACCTCGCCGTCAGTTGTTCTCTCCATTTTGACCAACTGTGGCTTAGTGAATGATCTCTGTTTCCTCCCAAAAGGAAGCTTCTTTGATGAGGAGTGAACTACACTTACATGTGAGTATAAGCATAAATACTTAGAATGAAGTTAAAGATTACACTGGCTTGGGGGAGTGGCAGTAGTAAGTTCTCCTCTAGTTCCCTGGCTTCACTAGCCATGGGTACTTGACTGGGCTTACTACTGTATGAGGTCTGAATTGTCTCATATTGAGCAGGCCTTATGTCCAGTTAGGTAGTTGATGGTTACACTCAGGCTGTAAGTGCCACTATCGTGCCTTTCAGAATATTCTGGCCATTGTTGGGATTTGTAGGCACTGAGGTTGGATTGAACCATTGGTTTCTTTTCTCCCTTGGCAGCTTGCATAGCTCTTTAAGATACTATGAGAGCTAGTCCTCAAGGAAGAGGCTTCCACATCAGATTTAGATTACTTCCCTCAAGACCTGTGCCTGGTCTGCAGAGTCTTCAGCAATAGGGTCTTACTTTCTTTGTTGGAAGACACAAAAGGTAATAGCCTATATCGTTTTGGTGGTCTCTTGGGCTCCTCTGATGAGCAAATTCAAAGGAGGTTTTCCAAACCTGGCACTGTGTTTTTTGTTAGGTAAGTCTGTAGTTTTGGGGTGAAGCACTTTCACCCCAAGTGGTGTAACTTCAATTAAGCTGTGGAGTGGGGGTGGGGCATCCCAGAATCCCAGCAAAGCCTCTGGGATTGTGTTATAGCAAGTGCCCTGGGAAATGGCTTTTGAAATGGAGCAGTATGAGAAGCTGGATCTACTCAGCAAGCTGGAAAGGACCGGACGGACACAGGGAGAAGTGACTGGTAGTGCAGGAACAACAGAGGTTCAATGGATCCCATGGAAAGTTCCAAAATGGAGATGACTGTTCAGAAATGCCCCAAATAGAGGCAAGGGGCTAAACATTTTTACCTCTGCAATCATGGGATATGAACTATCCCTTGAAGAGCAGAGGAATCTTGATGAGGCAGCAACCTTGACTGGGGCAATTCCCAAGAGAGACCACAGTGTGAAAGGTACCTACACAATCCAAACACATTGGGAAGGAAGCCAAGGGAATGAGTGCCTTGGGGTGTATCTGGGTTGCACACCAAAGCTTGCATTGAGAAGGGTCCTTGCTGCTTCCTCAATCCTGATGATATCTTTCCGTTGAAGTTACTGTCTTACAGCATCTGCAGAATCATCTGAAATGAATTTAAAAATGCTTCTACCAAGTTCTTACTCTCTGATTGAATTGACTGTAAGTACAATCAGGGTTAAGCCATCCAGGCCTACTCAAATAGTTATTCTTAATCTGAAGGGCAATAAGGTCTCTTAACATGTGAAGTGCCTCAGGATCACACTTGGTTAGCATGGGACAAGACTACAGTGAACAGTGGCTTCAACAGCCCTTGCCCCAGAAGGATTAACCAGAGATGGCTAAGGTGTGTGAGGGAGGGAAAGAGGCAACATATGAGCATGTCCACTCTGCCTCCCCCATACTGCCATCTTTTCAGACTTGGCTGATGAGTTTTATTGGCTAAATTCTAAACCTTTGAAGCTTGTAGTTTGTTTCCTTTTCTTTCTGAAGACCATCATTTGTTTCTCTTCCTTCTTATTTTTAGTTCAAGGTCTGCCTTGGGTCCCAGTACAAAAGCTGCTTTTATTCACCTAGCTCTTATGATCCTAAAAGTGTTGGCTGAAGTATAGAATAGTGAGCACAGAATAAACACTTAGTGAGTTGAATTCAAACTACTCCACCCAAACATGCCAACGGCCATAAAAATTAAAGTTCCGTCAACATACACTCTCCGCTAGGATACCACCACCCATAGGGTGGTTTGTTTTATTGGCACTACATAAAGTGATTATATGTATGTGAGTTTATCAGGTATTCTGAGAAATTTCCAATATTCAGAAATTGAAAATATTACCCCTCAAGTCTTAATCAGCATAATGGTACAATTTAATTCCACCCCATTTACTGCATAGCTTCAACAATTAACAATATATGACCAACTTTTTCCACTAATAACCACAATTTCTCTCCTCCCGCTCCTCGAATCTGCTTTCTTTTGAACAATTCCCATATGCATCCTTTAATCCATAAATACTTCAGAAGAGGCTTACTTTTTAGTGTCTGTCAGTATTACTAATTTATCAGCTCATCTGCAAAGTGATGTGGACTTCATGTCACAAAGGGAAGACTACAGGATTATTCATTCTATGGGTAATTTTAGGCACTTAACATATACTTGTTGCTTAAGGAAGAAAATAAATTACATATGTTGTTTGTCTTTAGAAGTGTTAACTCTGTGTGTATGTTATACACAGAGTTATAACAAACACATACACATACATACTTGGTAGATGAGTAAAGGCAGGAAACAAAAGCTTATCATTGGCTACAGTAAATCTTGTGTCTTTGTGGAGGAAGAGAGGCCTAAGCTTTGGAAAACTCATTTTTAAATATTTTTTATTGTATGTATGCATGTTTGACAGACATGTGGATATAAGTATGGTGTGTCACTCTGTATGGCTCATATTAAAGATGTACACTATCACATCCAGCCTTTTTGTGTGTGTGTGAGTTCCTGGATCTAATTTGGGTCATCAGGCTTATATGGCAAGTGCTTTGAATTGTGGATCCATCTCACTGGCTCATGGAAAATGTTTTTTTTTTTTTTTCCTAGCACAGGCATCTTGAACTGAACTTTGAAGATCTACTACCAAATTCTGCAAAAATTGATTAAAGTTCTAGGTAGTAGCAAGAACTATGAAACTCCTATCTCATAACTGCATATTAATGCCCAGATGTTCGTCCATAGAAATTATTTAGTTGGCTTTCCTAAGGGAGACATTTAGCATCACAGCAATGTGGGGCTACAGTCAGAATTTCCAAAATGAATCAGATCAGGAAGGGGCAGTTGGTCCAGACATCTGTAATCTCCTTGGAGCCTGCACCAGCCCTTGTGCCTTGAATCTATAGTTCATGTAGGGAAATTCTTAGTAGATCCTGAATGGGAGGAAATGTGTGTACTGGAAGTAAATTAGAAGGTGTAGTTTCAGAAGGTAGCTCAATACTACTATTCCCACATAACTGTGAGTAGTTGTGGCAGAACATGAAAAAAAAAAGAAATTGATAGCACACTAACAAAACATTAAATTACAGATTTTTATTTTTATTTTTTTAATATGTGGTCCAATTAAGAATGCTTTAAAAAAAACTTGTAAGGGAAAAGTGAAATACAATGTCCCACAAAGGACCATGCTTGCATACTGTGGCTGTTTAATCCTTCATAGTCAATATATTAATAAAAGTAAGGTTTCTTAATTTTGTTGCAAAGCTACTCAGTGATGTAACGCACTAAAACACTTTTTATAAGTCAGTTTATTTTATCCTCACAATAAATTTGTGAAGTATATTCTAGATGTATTCTCCCTCTAGAGATAAAGATGCAGAGAGAAAACATTTAAGGAATTTAGTTAAAGTCACAAGATACCACCAAGTAGATCTGGAAGATTAATCTGAGTAGTGGTATTTCAGAGTCCACAGTGTTATGCATTCTTCACCAGTACAGATACCTTGGCACCAGTATGATTTCATACAAAGTCAGTTTCTCTCAGCAGCACTACAAGGATATCTGGGCATGGTGCCTCTATCCTGTAATCCCAGTCCTTGGAAGTGGAATCAGGAAATTCAAGATCATCTTTAGCTATATAGCAATTCTGAGGTCAACTAGAGTACATGAGACTGTGTCTTAGAAAGAAAAAGAAAAAGGAAGTAATATGAGGAACGTTTAGAAAATCTCTTGAGTTATTTTCAGACTTCGTGAGGCTCACTCTGGGTGAAGTCCTTGAACACTCATCTCTTATGAACAGAGCTCAGCTTCTCTACAGGTGTCCAAGTACCATTATCCATCACATCCTCCCCAAATTACAGAGAGTAATAATTTTATATGTGTGTGTATGTGTGTTGTTATTACATCTATACAATACTCTTTTGTGCCTGTGAAATAAACAGGGAGCTAAAAATAACACATTTCCAATAGATAAGCGAAATTAACAAAAATATTAAAATACAGTAAAAAAAACCCAAATATGTGCTTATGTATAGATGTATACATATGCATATATGTGTGTATCTATATATATGCATGCATATACATAAATATGTAATTGGCTGATAAGAGAAAAAAGTAGATATGACAAAACAATGATTAGGGGCTGGAAATGTTAAGGAGGTGTAAAATAGACTCTATTGTTTTATATCATAAAATATGTACTGATTTAAGAGGGAAAACACTTTATTTTTATGTACATTCATCTCTACCTTTAAAATAATTAAAATTTGAAATAAAGGATGTGTCATAAGCTTAAGAAATCATGTATTATCTATAAACTGTGCTGTGTTCCAATGTCATTGCTATTCCATTTTATTTTTATCTTGGAAGATTGGGAGAAAATTCTATATTTAAATTCTGTGATAAGAATTTCTAGTCTTGTCTGTATTTTGACCATTTATAAATGCTTTTAACAGTGAATGATATGCCCTCACATCCATGGCCTGTCTTCAAGTCCCAGAAGGTCTTTGCTTCAATGATACTTAGCTGAGATATTTGTACAAAATGGTTATTTTGTCCATATTTGCAGGAGGGTACATTAAGATAAAAGAAGATTGAAGATTGCGAAATAGTCTATGCTGAATTATGCGTTGCAGTGCAGAATCACACAGATTTCTTCAATTTTGCATAGACTTATACTTCCTTCATGCATACTAGAGCCTCCAAACTGTCTTTTCTTTAACTAATGCAGTGAAGAAATTAAATAATTGAAGTTGCAGGCAAGAAGTATTAAAGACTTTCAGCAGGAAAAGGGGGGAAAGTGAGAGGAAAGAAATGAATCTTTCTAGAGAAAATGATGTGAACCCATTAAGTGATCTCACTTTGAGGGGAAACCCTCAGAAATTAGAGCTGAAGGGTTGGGGAAATGAATTTCTTTTTGGAATGAAATTTGGGATCTTTGCTGCTGATTATTTAGTTTTAACAAGGCTCCTGGGATTAGTAATTAGATTGTAGTGTTTCAATTTAAAAAGCATTTTTTTTTTTTGAGACAGGATCTCACTATGCAGTGCAGTTTGGCCTTGCACTCACAGTGATCCTCCTGCCTCAACTTTTCGAGTGCTAGAATTGTAAGCATGTGTCACCGCACTTGGCTCAAGTAAATTTTAATGACTTAATTTGCTTCATTACTTACTTTGAGACAGAGTCTTATTTTGTAGTCCAGACCAAACTGGAACTATGTAACCCAGGCTGTCCCTAAGCATGCTGAGAGCCTCTCCCTCCTCTCCTTCTACAGTGCTGGGATTACAAGTGTGAGCCACCGTACTCAAATTACTTTATAAACCCATTTTTTTCTGGATGCTTGAATTGACTGAAACTTGTTCTTAGACTTTGGTTACTACAGGAGCCCCCTTTTGTGTTTTAGAGACTCTGATGGAAAACTGGGCATCAGACAAAAATCCTTGTGGAGGAGGTTCCAGGTATTCTGATTTCCTTCCCAAACCTAGTCTGCTGCATATAGTTAAGACTAGGAGATAATACATTTTAGATATCTTAGGGAGCAAAGCATTCCTTAGCTTTCCTTCTACTTTGCCCTAATCTAATTAAGAGCCCAGACCTCACACTTTGCTTAGAGTTGACTGTTAAGGGGAGTCACAAAGTCTTACAGAATCTGATTGAAGATAGATTGCTGTTCAGCCTAGATAATATTGATTAAAAGTAAAGTAAACAAACAAATAAACAAAGCAAACAAAAAAAAACTTCCTAATATCTCCAGAGCCCTAGTGAAGGTCACTGAAAAGTATATCAGATATTTGAATCATACAGTGATGTTACTCAACCCCAATCCTGAGAATCTGGCATTTAAAATGTATTTCAAGTTCTATTCTCTGCACAAAATTCCTCAACTGCTCCAGCATTAATTTCTTTGATGACCTTTTTGGATGACTTCTCGCTTGAAGTCAGCACTTGGCATCAACAATTTGAGAACCTGGTACTGTACCAATTTAAGCATTAAATGTTAATGGCTTAAACCTTTTGAAAATGTGAATTCTCATGTTAGTTGTTGAGCTAGCATTGGTTGACTGACTGAATGTAGTTGAATGGATAGATGGATGAATGGATGGATAAATGGGTGGATGAGTAGGTAGACAGATGGATGACTGAAGAGATAATGAAAGCAACTAGATAATTGTTAAGCATCACTAATTATTAAGATTTGAGGGATTCTATGGCTAGAGTGAAGATGATTCCATTCACCTTATTTATTGGAACACTTTACTTGTTAAAGATCCTTGTCCACATCTTCTTAGGATGTGCCTAATTTTGAGACCCAAAAGTTGTGAATTAATTCTGAGAAAAAATATCCAACATGTGTGCAATCTTTACTCCCGATACTCTCTGCAGTATTTTTATAACAGTGAAAAATTATAAACAATTTAAATGCCTAATAGAAAAGCTTAGTAAATTATTATACATCAACCCAACTGAGTATGGTCATTAAAATGATAATTACAAAGACTGTAGAGACATATTTGTACCATATATTATGTGAAAAACACAGGATATAAAGTATATGTGTGCTGAGTTTACAAGGTTATAAAGATTTGCTTTGTTCAGCCTGCTTCTAGAAAAGAGCTGTGTTTTAGCAGGAGCAATGCCACATTTCTCTTCTTTTCAAACTATTGTTAATATATTTCTATTATTTCATTCTGATGAAAACGAGGGTGGCAAAATTCAGAGTGTGGAAATATTTTAGAATAATGTGAGGCAAAAGTTTAAATTTTCCATAAAGGCAAGGAGATGACATTAAACATACCTCATCACAAGCATTTACTCTTTTACTACTACTACTACTACTACTACTACTACTACTACTACTAGTAGTAGTAGTATTCTAGGCTGGCCTCAAACTCTCCAAGACAGGATGATCTTCAATTTCTGATTCTCCTGCTTCTCCTTCACGAGTGCTTGGATTACGAGCATCATTTTGTGTCTTTTTTCCATCATTACAAAGATCTGCTAATAGCTAGGTATATTAGACGTGTGCATGTATGTTTGTGGTGTGGGAGAGTCGGGGTTTAAAAAGTGCCACAATGGGAAAACTGCTCTGATAGCAGGAGCCACTTATAGAAAAAACATGTCCTTGAAATCTTACAAAGGCCCTTTTATAAGAGCATCCATCATAATGAATTCCATCAGACTTCTCAGTTGTTTCTCTTAAACACAGGGTTTCATCATGAGAAATATTTCACAGTCCAACTCATCAGCCCATCTGTAGAATCTGAGTAATTAGCAACTCAATTCCACTTTCAGCCTTGATGCTTCTGGGCAGTGTTGATTTTGATATCCATCTGGGAGGAGAGCTGAGGATTTACTGGACACTGAGGTGGAGAGAGATGAGGGGAGGAGGTGAGAAGAAACTGCCTTCTAGTGACAGACATGAGGAGGCTCGGAGGGACCTCTCCAGACCCTTCTCAGTTGACCACAGAACTTTCCCACAGAATGATGAGTGAGCACAGAAATGGGATAGAGGTTCCTTTTGGGGGCTTATCTTGGTAGAGTGTTCATGAATTTGGAGTTTGGGGATTACTGCACATACAAGATTCAAAAAGCATGAGTTCTAACTCAACCATCATCACTTACTCGCTGTGTGTAGCTAGACAAACAATTCCACTAGCCACTTTCTACTGCTGTAGAGAAACTGGTAGCTATGGCAGCATTAAAATAATGATATGTCTCTGTTAACTTGTGTCACTGGGAGGAGCAAATGTAATAGCAACTAGAAAGGACTTTGAAAAGTTTATGTGAAAGCTGTCATTGTGCTCTGTGAGTATTAACCATCAGAGTCATGCAGGGTCATTCTTTATCCAAAGTGATTTACTTTTACCCTTAACATGGGGGGTTAGTCATCTTTCCCTTTTCTTTGATCTAAATGTTTGTGGGTAATTTTGCTTTGAATTTCTATGTAGGAAAGAGCCTGATCCCATTAAACACTGCTTGGCAGAGAGTTTATCATTAAACACACAGAGAACGAATAACAGGAAAAACTGCCTAGAAAGCCCAGTGGAAGTAAAGGGGCTACAGGATAATAGAATATTGATTAGATAATTTGCCTCAGTGTCGTTAGTTTCCACATATAACCCAAACCACTTCTGAAAGTTACATCTCTCAAATCATGAGAATCAATCTGCTAAACCCACAGTTCCCCTAGAATACACTTCAGCAGAAAAATTGTTTGCTCAAGTATTCAGGGTATTAATTGCAAAGTCAGTTCCATACAAATCGTGTTCTTTCATATGGCCAACACTATGGCCTTGATTATTTTACAGACCTTTGGGTGGCCACCTTTTCCACTGCAAGCTTAACTCTTCTCTTCCACCTGACAGCTCTTATTCCACTTCTTTGAGTCCTGAAGTCTAAACTTCAACCATCGCTTAAGATTTTTTTTCTCCTACTGCTTGCCCCAGCTTTACAGAATGTCAGTGTTTTGCATTGCTGACATTTTCCACAAAATTCTTTTCATTTTTCATGTTGTTGCCCAAATGTCAACATGCAAATATTCCATGAACTTGCCAACTTGTATCTGTATGGACACACACAAAAGGATGGCAAAGGCTGAGTAAGAAGTGATAACTGGTAATGAATATATTTCCTGTTTTCCCCAAAGTGGGTTCAGTCTTTGCTCACCTCTGGCAGTTTAGTATCTTTGTGAAACTTAAAACAGTGCTCTCACTTTTAAATACATAAACAAACAGTTGTGTGTGTGTGTGTGTGTGTGTGTGTGTGTGTGTGTGTGTGAGAGAGAGAGAGAGAGGGGGGGGGAGAGGGAGGGAGGGAGGGAGGGAGAGAGAGAGAGAGAGAGAGAGAGAGAGAGAGAGAGAGGAAGGAGGAAGGGAAGGAGGGAGGGAGGGAGGGAGAGAGAGAATTCTCCTCATCCAAAGCCAAATTGTGTTGCACAGTGTAATCAGGAAACTCAATCTCAACTTTACTGACAGAGGCAATATTCAGCATTTATAGAGGCAATTTACATTATAGCCTTATTTAACATATCTATGAAATAGGACAATGTTGTTTGTATTTGGAGAACAATTAAAGAAAGTCAGCCTTTGTCTTTTATCATTCATTTGACTCTGGGCTCTTGAACTGCTGGGGAGCTCAAGTAAGTCACTGGACTTAAAGAGGTAGCACTTGCCAGGTTTCAAGTTAGAATCTGATTTTCTCCCGTCTTTCTTCAGTATCTATTTTTGAGTAATGATAGGGATCTTATAAATACCAAGGAAGAATATCATGCACTTTAAGAAATCTGAAATCTGAGCTTTCTGCTGAACGAGTTCCATCGTTTTTTAGGAAAAACAACTTTATTGGTAAGTTAGTCTCAAGTGTAAAATAAGCCTTTGAAAATAGAACTTTGTTGCCGTTCTTGGTGGGTAAAGTGGTCACCATAAGTCTCAGCTAAACACCTCATCCAACAAACAGCTACTGAGAGGTTTGGCTCTTCAGGATAAATGGCTTTATTGTGAATCTAAGGGCTATGAGAACAAAGATGTCTACATTTTGTTTGTGTAGTACTAAAAGTCTAGGATGAAGGCATAGAGCTTTGCAGTGTGAAAACAACAATACTGTGCAGTGTCTGAGTGATGGCTACAACCTGAATACAACAAAAAGTGGAATTATGTCACACACAATGATAGTGATTGAGATCCATAGTTTTGAAAGTGATGGAACATAATAGAGTCACATGCTATATGATGTGCCCCCCATACAACAGTATGCTCATAAGTTTAAAGAGAGCTGAAAAATGATTGTCACCAGTGAGGTGGTAGCCATTACAACACCATAGCACAATGCATTCTTCATGTCTTGGATGCTGCTGGCATAAGGGAGCACCACATTCCAGGTGTATAAAAGTAGAGAACATGCAATTGTATGCACTCATAACTTTCCAATTGAATAATAACTAGGTTACTTGCTTATGCACATACTATACTTTTTATTGTTATTTTAGATTATTCCTTCTACTTAGTTAAAAAAAAGATAATTGAAAAACAATTATATCATGTTATGCCAGCATTGGCTTCATATAGCTCTTGTTTACCTCACATTGTGGTTTGAATGCAAATTGTCTTTATTGGCTCATGAGTTTGAATAGTTGAACCCCAGCTGGTCATGCTGTTTTGGAGAGTTATGGAATCTTTAGGAGATAGAGTTCTCACTGGAAGAAGAGAGTCATTAGGGGAGGGCTTTAAGATTTCTAGCCATGGATACCCTCCAAGATGCACTGTGTTCTTTCAAACTGTGAGCCAAAACAAAGCTTTCTTTCTCAAAGTTGCTTCTTGTCAAGTATTTGGTGAACAGGCAACAAGAAAAGGAAAGAATATGCCTTCTCTCTTAATTGTGCCAAGAGGACACAGCAAGTGATCAACCTGTAGTGTGTACATTTGTATCAGTTACCTCTTCACAAATGCCTTAAAGCTGCACGTGTAGGAAGGGGGATATTTATACAAGGTACTCATAAAATGTATTTTCCTAGTCTATCTTGTTTCAGATTAACATGTAAAAGTCACAGTGAGTGTGTATCATTTCAGAATGTCTCATTCGGCACCAATGAATTAGAGCTATTCTCTTAGAATGTGTTTCAATTCCTAAGGCACTTGTAACTTCTTCCCAACAAGATCATATTGTTGAATCAATTGTTATTAAAAACCTGATTCTCTGGGAGGATCCAAAGAATAAAAAAGACAATTAAATATTTGGGAGGGCAGACTCCAGAGCCATTAAAGAAAGAGTAAATCCTTAATTCCCGAACTTCGTACCTGGGGAAGAAAGACTGCTATGAGTTCCACAACAGCCTGGCTAAAGCGTGAGGCCATCTTAAACAGAGGAAGAGAATGGGGCAGAGTTTACTCTTATTGAAAAGTTCGTGCTATTGGCTTGTGGACCTAGTCTTTCTGATGGGTAAAATTCCATGATCTAAAGCTGTTCCTTTCATTTCCCCCATCCTTTCCCTGCCCACTTTCCCATCAATTAGAAACTCAAGTAGGGTGGTGGGAAGACAGTAACCTCATCTATCACTTCCATCATGAAGGGACACTGCTGTGGGCCAAGAGAGATGGAAACTAGAAGCTAGAAGCTAGGAAAAAACACCAAGTTGTCTCATCTCTTTCCTGTTTGAGAGAAATAACTCATCCACAACATTCACACTTCTATTCCAGTTGGAAAGCTGTGGAGGTTAACACATTAAAGATGACCTCAGAGGCACCAAAATGTGTTGATGTCACATTAAGGAATGAAAACACAGACTTCTTCTAGGAATAATTTGACCAAGAGTGAATTCAAAGGAACCTCCCTCTTCTCTCCTGTGTCTTCTGTCTGTCTGTAGTCGGAGGTTACTGGCCTGTCTGTGTCTGTTTGTCTTTTTTGCTGTGTCCAACAAAGAACTTTGCTCTGTGTTTATTAAATAGCACACACACACACACACACACACACACACACACACACACACACACACCAAAACAATAACAACAACAAAAAAAATGGCATGGGAAAGGAACGAAAGATTTTTACAGAAATCTTTAACAGAGTTTTATTCCGAGAGAAGTCATTTTACTGACCCCAGGTGACTCAAATAGCAAACACAACCACAGACATGTCATGTTGTCTCTAATAATTATAGTGGATATTTGTTGTATAAGGTGCTTCCAATTTGTTGGCTGCTTTTATCCAATGATTACCACAACAGTCACATCCATTCTTTTATTACTCTGGGTCGGGGGTGTGGAACAGCACATAGCTTAAATTAAAGCTCCGCATTAGCTAAGGTTGCAAATGCTCATTACATGGGAAATTCAAGGCATAGTAAGGCTGGTTACATTGTTTTCTTCAAGGCAAGTTAAATGTAAATAGACTGAGTACCTAGTAGCATAACAGGTTAAAACATAATAACCACAGAAGGTATTATTAACTTTGCTGCCAGATCTGTCTAAAGTTCAGGATTTTTTTTGGTGGTGGTGGTAGGGGTCTACAGATAATATCACAAAATTGCATCGCTACAGAAAGCTTTCTGAGGATCAGTTTGTCATTGCAGGCTTTAAATGATTGGAGAAGGTGGTCAATGTTGCCTATTTAGTCAACTTCAAGCATGTTAAAGAAATAACTATCGCTTCCTAAGGCACGTAAGGTGTGTCCCCTCTTAAGATCACAGAATATGTTTCTGTAGTAAATGTGACATCAGTTAACTTTTGCCTTGGGGATACTATGCATCATGGATCATATTTTTAAGTGGTGCTTGTTCAACACCTGAAACATCTGGGAGGGAAGTCAAATTTCTGTTTTCCTGATTGAATTTGTTTTACTAGCCTGAGTATATAAATTAAGTTAATGTTAACTCTTGGTTCATAGCACACTGCTGTCTGTCTTTGGCTCATGTAGCCCTTTCTGTTTTATTTGTATTGTTCTTCCATCTAACTTATTTTTCTTTGATTAGATTACTGTCTTCCAAAGTGGCTTTCTATTGAACTCCATGATTTTATCTATTAAATAAAATTTGATGATATGCTATCTAAAGTCTCCTTCAACTTTGATATTCTATGAATGAGACCATCTCATTGAAATATATTTGGCTCAATGCCTGGCATATAACAAATGCCTAATAAATGTGGCTTATTTGCATAACTTATTACTATTACCATTATTAAATCTGATGAATTTTTATTGCTATCCTTGAATTTCACATATTGGAAAGCTGTTTGGGATCATGTGACTTGGTAACTCTTCCACTGAGCTGTGAAATATACAGCTACATTTTTCCCCTTGGTCAGCTCCAAAGTAGCCATTATGAATTTATCATTGACTTACAGAATTTAAGCCTAGAAGAAATTTTAAAGGTTAATATTCATCGGGGAAGAAATGAAGTACTTATAATGCAAACTCTTTCCAGAGTAATTCCAGTTTGCAATGACAAGACACACCTTTTTCACATTGACACTGCTGCTTAAATTTCACCTAAAGTTTATTTTAGAGCTGTAAGGGGTCTTAGCAAGGAGGCCAAACACTAGTGGGGTCTCATTGTCAAGTCATATTTTATAGGCATTATAAGACAGGGTAGAAAATGTAAAACTGTCTGACTTCACACCATATGGTAGTTATAGAGGGAGCATCTATGGTCAAACCCTGAGTGCTATTCTTTGCATACAAAAAAGGAAGTGTTCATCCAAGCTTGGACTTGGACTTCTTGTCTAATGTCAATGATGGTTTTGTACTAGTCACCATTATGCCATCAGCTCCCCTTTCCTTTGGCTTCTGAGTATTTGTGATAAGGCTGTCCTAACCAGCATACCTAATGTTACAAAATAAAGCAGTCCTTTGCTTTAGCTCTTAGTCCTTATCTGAAAGCTGCATTCTTGGCCAAGGGAGACCCCATTCAAGGATGTGAAAGAGCTAATGAAGACTCTAAAGCAAATGGAAGTGTCTTTATCAAAAGACAGGGTCATATATATGTGTGTGTGTATGTGTGTGTGTGTGTGTGTGTGTGTGTGTGTGTGTGTGTGTGTTTGTGTGTGTTTGTGTGAGTCTTGTGAAGGTCAGAGGATACTGTGCTGGAGTGGAGTTCTCTCCTTTCACCATGTAGGCCCTGGGGATTGAACTCCCGTCCCCAGGTGTGGTGGTAAATGCCATCTCACCAGCTGGGTTTTCTCTTTTAAATACACTTATATCAAAGAGGGAAAATATGCCCTTTAAGAAACTAAACCTCAGTCCAAGAATTGGCTAACTAAGTGATATCCCCTAATTGCTACCTTTGTTATATTTGGGTATGCTAAGCAGGACACACATACAGAATGCAAGAGTGTTAGTGAAAAGAGAAAGGCAAATACATCAAAGGAAGATTATTAACGAGCAATTTTGTCATCCTAGGGAAGCAGTGCTTAGCCCCCAGTACACTCAGGCATTCTTCTTCATTTCACTCACAAGTTGAAGCCCAGAGGCAACATGACTTTCAAGAGAAGTGTTTTTTTTTTTTTTTGTGTGTGTGTGTGTGTGGTTTTTTTTTTGTGTGTGTGTATGTGTGTGTGTGTGTGTGTGTGTGTGTGTGTGTGTGTGTGTGCATGCTGTTGAATCTTAGAGAGAAATCTCCAGGACATGCTTCAAACTTGACTCTCAAAGTACTTTGGTCTGTGACCACCCTCCTGCCAATCAAGGTCCGACAAGCCCTTTTGCCCCACAGAGACCGAATCCACCCAATTCTGTCCCTTATAGAGGTGCTGAGATTCAGATCTTCAGATCTCTTGTTCTGTCTGGAACTCAGCAGCTTTCAGCAGCATGGATGCAGACGGTCAGGGTGGTAGTTAACAGATCAGTCTCTCTCTCCCTCGGTCCCTCCCTGCCCTCTTACTCTGGACTCCATGGTGTGGGAGATAAGAGCTGTGTCCAAAGGGACTGGCCAGTAGCCAGACTATACCAACATTCTAAAGCCAAGCGTGGTGCCTATGTTTCTCCCTTTACAAAAATAATGGGAGTAACAATGAGCCACATTTATTCTAGAGAATTCTGAGCCTAAATTCCACCAATATTTTGTGTCCTCCCTTCCCCACAATGTTCAACACAATCTGATAGGAACCATACCAGGTCCTCATGCAAATGTATTAAACCGCCCCCCCCCCCCAAAAATCAACAGAATACATGTCCTTCTGAGAAAGATATCCATTTTTCTCATCTACCTCTTGACCTGTAACAGGGATATTGTTTTTTTTGAGTTTGTTTGAAAGGTTAAAAAATATAGCGTATTTACACAATAGGCAAAAATGTCATAAAATGTATGCTCCAAGGAGTCAGTAGAATTAAGCTTTCGGGTATGCTTCAGATAATTAAGTCATCCTGTGATGAGTTACATCAACTAGTGTTTAGGCAGAAAGACAAGGAATGGAAGAAAAGGGGAAAGGGAGATGATTCAGGACAGCTGCTCCTTTTAAGGCTAGGTGAACCATTTCATAAGGGCTAGTTTTTCTTTTTACAATAAGTCACCCTCTGGCCCCTCCCCTGCAGAAAGGCAGGGAGGTGGGAGAAGCTTGAAGAGGGCCATCTGGGTTCCCTGCTGTATCTGAAGTCACTGTGCTTTAACGCAGACATGGTATTTCATCTAACTTTCTCTGTGGTCCTTTTAATATTACCACCCTTCGTTGTTCCCAAGGTATACTTGGGAAGTTGGAAAACTCCCCCTTGATGAGGAAAATGAAGCCCTAGGCCAAGCAACTCAACCAATGAATGGCCCCTTCCTTGGAACCCACACTTGCGCATCCTCTAGTATTCCAGATATTCATAGAACTATCTTTTCTCATTCCAGGCAAGAGATTTCTCTCTCCTGCTAGAGAGAAATCAGAAGGGCTGATCTCTAAAGTCAGCAGGCGACAGACTTAGCTTTGGCTTTTGTAAGAGTGGATGCGACTTAACTGTCCTGTGTGGCAGCTTCTCTCGGGAGCAGAATGTGCAAAATAAACAGTTGCTGAAAAACAAAGAATTAGTCGAGTGAAAATCTCGAGTTATTTGTTCGGCAATTGAGACACCAGTGACCTTACAACGCTTAGTCCAGGATGTTTAGAGCCGGGATGAATAAATCTTTACCATGCTTCACTCTCATCATCGTGTAAATCTTAGATTTTCCATAGTAGTGGCAAATTAATTCAAATCCATGCTGGCGGAGAGAAAGGATAGAAACCAAGACCCTAGCGGTGCTCTCCTCTCAACCCTTGGGGGAGACTAGCCTTGGCTGCCCCGCCACCCTGGAGGTTACAACCAGGAGAACCCGGAGGCACTAGGACCTGGGTGGCGCCTGGCTGAGCCGGGCTCCTGAGGGCGGAGGAGTGGAGGAGGGAGGCGAGGGAAAGGAGGGGTGCTCGGGGGGTGGGGTGGGGGAGTCATTTAAGCGGAGCGGGCGCCGCTGCCGTCGCCACTCACAGTCCCCGCGCGCTGCTCAGAGCCGGAGGGAGTGCAGCGAGCGGGCGAGCGAGCAAGTAGAGGGGGCGCCCGGCCGTTGTCTGAGCTCGGACCGGTCGTCTCTGCAGCGCTCCGGGGCCCCGAGGGGAGCGAGAGGTTGCCGAAGAGTGCAGGAGCAGAGCTAGGAGAGTCCTCCGCGGAGGCGCCAGTCCCACTCCACCGCCTCCTGTGCCAGCCGGGGAGTGCTCGCCCACCGCCCCGCCGGCCCAGAGCCTGTAGCCCGGGTCCCCGCTGTCCCAGGGATGGTCTAGGAGCCTGCAAGGGGCTCGCCGCTCCGTTCCTCTCCCGGGCTCTCTGCCTCCTACCGACCGCTCCCGGCTGCGCGCCCCGCCGGCCCAGGCCGGAGAAGTTAGTTGTGCGCGCCGCTTAGCGCGCTAGCCAGCGTCAGGGCTAGAGAAGGCGGCGAGGTGCGGGGACCATGGGCTGGGGCTGGAGGAACCGCTGCTGCTTCCCGGGACGGCGGGACCTGCTGTGCGTGCTGGTGCTGCTCGCCAGCTGCCTGCTCCCAGTGTGCCGGACGCGTGTCTACACCAACCACTGGGCAGTGAAGATCGCCGGCGGCTTCGCTGAGGCCGACCGCATAGCCAGCAAGTACGGATTCATCAACGTAGGACAGGTAGGTGGCTCAGGCACTGCACCTAGAAACTAGCTGTTGGGGGCTTCTGGTCCCCTCTGCTTGGACCCCTCCCCCTTTTCCAGATGTACTTCTGCAGCTGCAGCCCGAACTCTAGGGCGATGCTCTCGCTGGCGCGTTCCTTGCACAGTCACACACGCATCCCGAAGTTGCTGGGATCCTTGTTTAATTTGTTTTTACAAGCAGTGCGGGACAGGTAGGGTCTTTGGAAAATCTGGAGTGCCTGAGCACTGGCTCAGACTCGTCTTGGATCTTTGGACAGCCGGGGAGCGCTACTAGCTTGAGAAAACACACCCCTGCAAGTAATCGTGGCGGGGAAGGTACAGAGACCTTTGGGAGGCCAAAGAGTGAGAAGGGCGGCTGGACCCAACTGGGAGGGGAAAGCCTGGATTAACCTCTTGGGCTACAGAAGTGCTCGGCTCTCTCGGGAGCCTGGAGCGCCTCAACTGGAGCTGGGGTGGGAGGAGAGAGGAAGGAGGCGGGACACCAGGAGGGAAGCACGAATTTAGAGGGGTCCTGGCTGCTGGTTCGCCTGGCTGGGATCCAAGTGTGGGCCCCCGGAGCTGGGTGGGGAGGGACCTGGGAGACTTTGAAAGCCACTGGACGGATTCCCCTCAGGGAATTTGGGAATCTTATATAGGGGTGGAACGTGAGATACCCTGTTGCAGCGTGTTGTAAGAATGTTTTGATGAAGTTCCTTTGGTGGGTTTTCGTTCGATTTGTCATGCTGAGAGAAATGCCAATACATTTTTATGGGACCCTGGGCCGCGCTACTGGTTTGTATTCTGGGCCTAAATGCCCTGGATTTCGTCTTCTTTCCCATGTCCCTAACAGAAACCGGACTGGAGAGGGCTCTGTAAGCGTCCCTCCTAAGGACCTCACAACTTCCTTGAGACTGATCCAAGGAGGGAGTCCTGTCGTGACTCTGACATGACTGGGGTTGAGTGTAAACCTAAGGTTCCTACTCGAGGCCACAGGGGCGTTTTGGAATGTTCACACGGTGTTTTCAAGGCCATGGGACAGGAAAGTGACCATTGGTGCGGCTGAAGCAAGAGGGCACAGATGGTTTTGGGGACCATTGTCTTTGAACTCCGTGCCTCGGATAGCGGGGCAGCCCCCACCCTGCTCTGGCCACTGGGGGAGAGAGCTCCTTTGCCTGCTTCTAGAAATAAGCTGGGAAGCAGCCTTGAGCATTCAGAGGACAGGAGGGAGAGGTCTTGCTCTTTACCCTCCGGAGGGAGGGAGGATGTATTCCAGAGAAGCCAGTTTAGTGGAGGGCTGAGACCAGGGCAAGGGGCATGGTTTATGTCCCACCCCTTCCCTTGGTCTCCTAAAGAAGTTAGAGCACCCAGCCAGATTTTGTTGCCTGAATGCCTGTCACCTGCAGGAGAATTGCCTCTTGGGGTTCTAGTGACCTCTTCTGTGAAAGAAACACGGAGTCCATTCAGATCTTTTAACCAAAGCTTACAGTTGAGCACCGAATATACCTCAGTAGTGCCGAACGGGAAGGCTAAATAAAAGATCTAAGAACACATCTCTAATCTTTCAGGAGACACTTTCAGTTCAGCCAACATTCAGCATCCTCTATGCCAGCCGTATTTGGGAGGCTGAGTTCTCAAAACCATACTTCTTTCTTAATTTCAAAAACAACCGTGGTGCCCAGTTGACACACAGCAGATCAGGACACTGGGACAGGAGACTGACCCCAACCTGCGCAGCCATGATGGGGAACTAGAACTCTGGTCCAGGATGGCTCCTCTGTGGATCTTGCCGTTTAGAGAATCCTTCCACCTAGTGTGCAGAAGGGAAGAGTAAAATCCTCATTTCCCTGAGATCTGGTTGGGTAGCTCAGTAGACTGGAAGCAAATAGCCAGTCACTGCTCACTAATGCTTCCTTTAGAAGGACCTGGACTTGTTGATACCAGGAGGCTCCTTAACTTGCAAGGCTAGAGAGACACTTCTGTCCTCCTGGACTCAGAATAGAGCTTAGATTGCAGAATCCAATGGCCTTGAGTGAGAGGGGAACACGGTTAGCTCATCCAATTTGAACAAGCAAACACGTCAGTGTCCTATAACCTCTCCTGACATTTTACAAATGACTTTATAGTGAAGAGCCTTTCCGTGTCAAAAGTAGTACTACAAAAGTTTATACATACACAACATGAAGTACTATTTACTATGATTTTTACAACCCCATTGTGGAAATACAGCTCTCCCTGGGGTTATTGCAGAGGATCCCTGAATTGATGTAATAATTAGTGTAAAGAGATCTGCTGTTGTACAGTGTAAAACATTCTCGTGCAAATCAAAGGAGCATAAGCTTTTGGCTTAGGCGAGGTAAATTGAATTCCTGTGTGCAAGATCCTGGCACTGTAAAGGCAGAATATATTTCGTATTCATCCTTTACTGTGCTGACCTTTTAACACTTTAGGCATCCTTTTGTTTTTCTTTCTTTCCAGCAATAAACCAGCTGTGGTTCAGCTTAGAGCAGTAAATAATTTGCCAGTATCTCTGGAATGTTTTCATGTTTTGTGTTGGGGGCCCGGGGTGTTATCTTGTGTGTCACAAGAGCTTGTTTATTATTTCTGAAGTCATTTATGACCCTGGTAGCATGTCTATGTATATATTCCATATGATATTCTAGGCCAGTAGTCAATTTTTACCACAGTAAAGCTACAGTGTTGACTGTCTACTTAGAATATCAATGCAGTGTTTTGTGCAGCATGTTAGCATTAAAGGTAAGATTTCTGGCCTGGAGATTCCTGCACGAAAGTGAAGGTTGGTCCCTTTTCTGTTCAGGGAAGATAGGATGTTCAGAGTAACGGGAGAAGCAATCACACAAGCAAAAAGGACCCCTAGAAGGGAGCAGTAATGAGTGCTGTCTCACCTCTGGTTATGGAGATAGCATTGTGCTTTCTGTGTTTTTCCTGAAATGCTTCCATTTTATGAATGGTTTATGTTCAAATTCTGAAGTGATGCCTAGCCATAATCGTTGCTAGTAGTTTGTTATTATGTCAGCATATATCAAGTTTTGCTTGCTAGGTCAGCTGTGGGAAGCCTGGAGCTGGCAAGCTGAGCTCAGACTAGGAGCCCCTGAAGTATCTAGATCTATCAGACCCTATTGGGATGCCTAAGGGTAGGAGATATGCATGGCTGTTGGCCTGCTTGGGGAAGAAGAAGCCTTTGTCCTCTGTCACTAACTGTCACTAATTGTGTCCTCAAGTCTTTGAGTTAACAGTCTCCTGGTTAGGGAATTGGTGATGGAATAAGGTCAGATACATACTGTTAATTGTTGGTAGACTAGGTCTGTATAGAGAGGAATGCATTTCTGGTTATTTGAATCCAGGGAGAAGATCTCTTGTGAACAGATGGTTTGCAATGTGCAGTTGCTGTATTTATCCTTCTATGAATTGCCTAGAATCATTGATTCCAAGCTGGAGATTACCGATAGCAGTCTTCCTCACCACCAGCCCTGTCACGTTTTAAGCAAGCCTCCATAAGGGGAAAGCCAAATGGAAGCTATCCTGGGATTTGCTTTACATGGGGCTCCCCCAGGGACATATGGGTGTGGAGACTGTGGAGGTCACTAGCGAGGCTGTACAAGTGAGAAAGTCACTGACCTTAACAGCATGCTTGTGCCTCCATCTGTAAAATGATAAACCTTGAGGTAACAGAGTTGTTTAACTATGCACTGCTCAGCACACAGGCCTGAGGTAAAAGGTTTCTTGAATTCGAATCAGAGGAGGAAGGTTGAAATAAGTGAGACCTAAATGTTATTTAGATGTGTTAAATGGAGGACATTTTTTTTTTTAATGGAAGATACAAAATGTAGATGTCAGGTAAGTGAATTTTTCATGGCTTAGTTAGGTGAGTTTTGTACACAGGGAGAATGATTTTCTATTTCAACTAACCATTTAAGACAGTTTAAAAACAGTTTTATGTTGAGCTTAAACAATGAGAGCTGATTACCCTGGATGGCAGCATCCCCCCTCATTTGTCTTTGCTGCAGCACCTTAAATATAGGCTAAGCTTGCTTGAGATGTTAGGAAGGAAAGGACAGTATGGAAAGAGTGAGGGCTAGGGATGTAGCTCAGTTGGTAGTATTGTACAAAGAGCTGTATTCAGTCCTTAGCACCACATAAATTGGGCACGGTGGTGCATGGATTGGGAGTTCAAGGTCATCCTTAGCTATGTAGTGAATTTGAGGCCAGTCTGGGCTATGTGAGATGCTTTCTGAGACTGAAAATATGTGAAGAGTAATTATATTATAAAGCATTTTACCTTAGCATATTATGTTAAATCATATTTAAATTTAAGTGTTAAAATTGAATGTTATTTGTATAACTAAAGTCAGAATAATTTTCCAGATAAGCCTGAAAAGATCTTGAGTGGGAAGAACCTTATTCAAAGATGCTGCTGCCTGACTTCCTGATTAATTTTGACCTGAGAATAATAGGATTCTTAAGTGCTGGTGAACGTTGAAGAGTGAGTTCTGGGTATTTCTGGATAGCATAGAAGTAGGGGATGTGGCTAGCCTTATAGGTTGTATGCAAGTGGACTGAGTAACCGTAGTAAATCTGTAGGTATTTTAGGAGAGTAAATGAATGGTTAATCCCATTTGATCCCTATGTGATACATCTAGCCTTGTACAGGATAGCTCTTCACACCCAAGAAATCATCCCTGCCTTGGCTAGCTGCTCTCACATGCATATTTCTCATGATGAGACTGAACCAGAAAGTCCATGGCCTGATGATGATGGAGTATGTGTGTAGGGCTGTTGTATTAACCTCATAGACAAAGAATGGCTTATATGAGGCCTTTGGGGTTCTGTTTAACGTTTGAAAAGCATTTTTGTGAGCCCCAAAGCTGTTGAATTTGCCTTATCACAATCTTTCATGGGCTTCTTTCCAGAGGTTTTAACTTTAAAGGTCAGCCAGAGAAGCAGGATAGTATGCTGGGAAAATGTCCAGAGAAAGGGAGTCCTGACCCAGAAACACCCCTTGGGATGGGAGGGGTATTTGTGTTATTCGTTCAAGTTCTGTGAAGTAGAGCCTGGCTTCTTCCCAAGGCTGAAGTGTCTCCAGGTAGTGTTTTGCCTTGCGACCACATTACTCACCTCATTCAAGGTTGGTTCTATGACAAGCTGGCTTTGGCTTCCTGAATACCTATAGACATTCATGCATGTTCAAAAGATACAAATATGCATAGGTGTTTATATGTTGGTCCATTTTTGGTTTTATAAAAAATAAACACTGAACAGTTAAGGGTGAAATTACTTGAGTGGTGTTCTCATTAGTTTCTGCAGAGCACAGCTCTACATCTGAGAGTACCACAGAGAGCAATTAATATCAATAAACGTGTTGATTGAATGAGTCCTGGGAGAAAAATGAGAGCAGAAAGAAAACAAGAGTAGAAGTGTGTGTGTGTGTGTGTGTGTGTGTGTGTGTGTGTGTGTGTGTATGGTCTTTCCTTTTGTTTACTGACCTGGCCCTCTGTTCCTTGTTTTTAAAATAGGGCACCCCTGTTCAGTCTGGTTAGGGGGATTGCTGTTAAAATCAGGACTACTAACAGTGAAGATGAGTATTTGGCTAAAATAGTGCCCCAAGAGCATTTTGTGTTCTGTAAGGACCCTGGAGAGTGACAGGAGCTGCTCAAGAAAAAATGAGTGAATGTCAAGGTAACTGGGGTCTTATGGAGTGGAGCTGTTGTGATTTTCCAGCCTTCTGTGGTTCCCCTGTGGGATGTCATGAGGGACAAAAGGCAGAGGAGACAGCATTGTACCTGCTTTTGCCTAGAGGAGACTGAGGGCTATCTAAGCTTTTGCCCAAGAGCCATGAACACAGTTTGAGCTTGAGGCAACTCATCAACCAACTAAGCCTTACAGTCTCCTGGCTGGATAGGCCTGGCGTTTACCAATTATGCAAGACTTTTTATTTCAATAATCAAAATAGCATCTTTTTAATTTAACCCCACTGTGAATGTATATAAAAGAATAGTGGAGAAGTAAAACTTGAAACACTGGAGGCCTGTAAAGAATGCAGGGGGAACATTTTCAGGTACAGGTGTCTGGAACCCAACCACTGTCACTTAAATACACAAATATGCAAGCAGATGAAGACACAAAGGGATTTTTTTTTTTTTTTTTTTTTTTTGAGACAGGGTTGGTTTTTCTGTGTAGTTGTGGTGCCTGTCCTGGATCTCACTCCGTAGACCAGGCTGGCCTCAAACTCACAGAGATCCACTTGGCTCTGCCTCCTGAGTCCT
Organism: Peromyscus eremicus; assembly: GCF_949786415.1. Classification (NCBI taxonomy): domain Eukaryota; kingdom Metazoa; phylum Chordata; class Mammalia; order Rodentia; family Cricetidae; genus Peromyscus; species Peromyscus eremicus. Next base: position 43,950,269 of record NC_081416.1, read on the forward strand.
GGGATTAAAGGCATGCGCCACCCCCCGCCCAGCACAAAGGGATTTTATTGGTTGAGACAGATCTACATTCATAGTTCTGAAAACAGGTAAAATTTTTTTACAGAATTTATGTGGTCTATACTTTTTTTTATAACAACGTGTGTTCTCACCTAAACTAACTTCATTAACTACAGCATTACTTTGTTCTATTACAGAAATATTAATGAGTTTGACCCTAGGAGTGTTCACAATTCAGACAGAGGTGTATCTAAGGCAGTCGGCATGTGTGCCTCATAGTCAACTCTTAGGCACTTGTGTACCTTCTTATGTGAAGATGGTGAATTCTGAACATCTACAGCCAAGTTATTTTGTTTTTAAGAGAATGATTGTGGGCTTGTCTAGCTCAAAAGCCAGAGGTGATGGTAATGTCTGTGATGGCCTCATTTCTACGTGTGAGCTTCGTTCTCAGGCAAATGTTTTTTACAAGGCCTCAAAACTCACGTGAGTCGTAGTACTTCTCTTACCTGGCAGTGGCATTAAACCCCCAAAAGGAATATAGTGTGTTCTGATCATTGAATGGAGTCATGGCCCCCACATTTGGGCCAGTAATTTGTCTAAGGGGATAGAGGTTCATGGGCGGGTCATCTTGGGCCACATGTCTAGCTTTGAAGTGAGTGAAATGTTGATCTCTGCTAGGCAGTCCAACACTTGGGGAGGGGCAGTTCCCTAAAGGAAAATGAAATTCTATTACTAGAATAAGAGAAAACAGATGTGGGACAGGGAATGACCCCACTACTGATATGATTATATAAGGCCACGGATGCCTAAGTTAGTTCCATCATTACGGGGGAGGATTTGTTATACTGAAGTTCTATGAGGAGTGAATAAAGCACAACATGTTGCTTGAGCAAACATGGAAGTCTCCCCAGATTGTGAGATTGTGAGATATTTTCTGGGACTAGGGATTTTTACTTACAATTAGCATTTGGTGGAGCAGTGGAGACCTGCCCAGTTAGTATGGTGCAGTAATGCCTGGGGAGTATTCATAATGAACTGGAGGAAGCAGAGAATAATAGAGGTTATTATTAATAATGAAATTGGAAAGATTTGGAAGTTCCTATGGAAGTCTATTCAGTAGGTTTTGGTGACTAAGTGGAAGTGCATTTTGAGAGAGAGGGAGAATGTCAGGACAGCTGCAATTATAGCCTCGGGACCTGGAGAATGTGGACTCATTTGTACCATTTGGACAGTCTGCGGGAGCATTTTTAAAGAGAGAAATAGAGATTAAGCCTTAGTTTTAAAGAATTTCGTTTAGCTTATGTTTTAAGGTGCACAGCGTCATGTTTTGGCATATGGGTATGTATGTGTATATCTCTCTACATATGTAGATGTATACACACATAAAGAAAGGTACTAAAGAGGCAAGAAAATCTGTCATTCTTCATATCTCTCTGGAGCCCTTTAATTTGTTTATTAAAACTATTTTCTTTTTAAGATTTTCTTGTCTGTGTGTGCCTGTGTGGGTGTATTTGCATGTGAATACAGGTGCCTGCAGGAGGCAGAGGCATCAAGTTCATCTGGCTCTGAAGTTACAGATGTTGAGGACAGCTGCCTAGGGTGGGTGCTGGGAACTGAACTTGGGTTATCTGCAAGAGCCATACATACTTTTACTCACTGAGTCTTCTTCAGCCTATTTATTTGTTTAACTAGTACCTAAAACCTAGCCTTTTAACTGCCAGTTTTTTAAAAAAATAATACCGTATTATTCCTTTTGTATTCCTGTTGTCCATCAGATCGCTAAGTGTTTCATGCTGTACGACGCTGCTCTTTTTGACTTATGCGTATCATTTCCTCTTCCTTCTCATCCGTGGTACCTACCATTCTACTGTATTTCTGATAAGCTGGCTTTCATCCCTTCAGATTCTGCATAACAATCGAGATCATCTGCATCAGACAGAAGGGTAGGTGCAGTGAAATTTCCTATGAGTGCGAGAGTATTTAGCTCAGGCAAGAAGGAAAGATCCCTGCAGGTGGACTTTACCCCTCGCCCACCTCCACACGAACTGTGGAAGTTTGTAGGAAGCACACTGTGGAAATGAACTGCCAAGGGATGGCACATGGCTAGAGAGGGGACTGTGAATCAAAGATGGAGGAATGTCCTCATTTAGTCAGCGAAGGAAGAAGGCTGTGGATGATGGGGAAAGCAGAGCAGGAAGGTGCAGTTGAAGAGGTCCTGAAGGAAAGGACGTGTCCACCCAGATCTGCAGCAGTGAAGTGTTCTGTCAGGAGAATCCAGCAGGGTGAGAGTGAGTAGGGATGGGGTCTCCAGAGTTCTTAGCAAGTGCTCTGTTGTACAGCATGGGGGGGTTGGGTTGTGAGACCACGCAAAGCAAGTACAAAGCCATAACCTGCACATCTGCTTCTACTGACTTTTCTGTGTGCCTGTCCTCTCCCTCTTTTCCTCATCAAGATGCTGTAGTCAGGGTGTAGATCCAGGACGGAAGATCTTTGAGCCCTAATGCCATTACTTCTAAGCTGGGGGACTCTAGGCAATCGCCTTAAGCTTTCTGTGCCTCAGTTTCCTCCTGTGTGAAAGGAGACAATAACATTATTCCTCCTCACAGGATTGCTGTGAGGATTCATGGATGGACGCACCAGTGTTTGAAATATTATTAGGAAACTCATAAAAAAAGATAGGCCACTGTAAAATGAATTTCCAAATAGGAACATGTTTTTTCTTGCTGCTTGTACTTATTGCTCAGTAGGTATTGATTAAACAGATGAGTAAAAGAAAATGAACCATTGATTGGTTTTGCATCATTTTGTTCCTCATATCAGAGAGGTAGAATTTACCATGTGAGAAGGAAGGCAGAAAGGACTGCATGGGATCTGGGGAGCAGTAGTTCCCGAACACAGGAAAACTGTTTTGAAATGATTGAACAGTGTCTAGATGGAGAGGTAACTGATAAGGACAAAGGAATAGGGTGGGTGTAGGGCTGGAAATGAAAAAAACAATTGGATGGCTAGTTCAATAAGCTAATGATTAGAGCCATTCCAGAGGGATTTTGTTGTTTATTTGAAACAGGGTCTCTATCTATCCTGGCTGGCCTGGAGCTTGGAGTAATCCTCCTGCTTCTGCCTCCCTAGTGATGGAGTCATAGACATGAGCCACTATGCCCTAACCCAGAGGCTTTTTTAAGCTGCTCCCTATAGCAGTTCTGTTTGATGATAAGGTCCAAGGTGTGACACAGGTGGATGGAGAGAGAACTGCTGAGAGCTGGTGGGTTGGAAGGGGTCAATAAATGGAGGCTGAGATGCTGGAAAGGGTTATCAGTGTGGGTAAGATGATGATTGAAGTGATTTGTGCTGGTTTACCCACTGGGCTGGTAAACGTGAAGTTTGCCTCCCATTTCAATTCTCCTTGGGTAACTGCAGGCATTATCTCTGCCTTCCACTACTGTGTGGTATTATTTGCACTGCAAGTCCTGTACCAACTTAAGAGATAAAGACAGACACGCAGGTGATTGCTTTCAACCCCCAATGTGATTTTTTTTTTTTCTTATTTGACTTAAAAACTGAAGATTGCATTGAGCACTCAATATAAAAGAAACAGTGTACACAGAAATTGTAAAAGCAGAAATAATACTTCAAGTTGATTTCTTTTTTCTTTTGGTGTTATGACTTTTTCTGAGGAGACATGAACAGATGTCTCTTCACCCTAGGTAGGGCACACATGACGAACCAAAGAAACTATTCTATTTCAGTCTGTTTTATTGAACTGGTGTGCTTACTGGAGTTACTTATGGGAGCTTGAGTGAGGGTTGTTTGCAGCAGTGTGGATGACTCAGAGGCAGCCGCATCACCAAAAAGCCCATCCTAGCATGGGTGACCACTCAAGAAAACTGCACCCCTGAACTCCCTGTACAACTTGCAGACAGGCCCACTAAACCATCCTGCCTCTGACTGCAGATTGCTTGGGGAAGGCTTTTGTGAATCTTGTAACTCTTGTGAGTTTCCTGAGCCTAGTGTGTTTCATTAGTTTCTTATGAGCCATGTTCCTCCCTTAAGAAAGGACTGGTTCAGTTTGGAGGCAATAGCTATATAAAATTTGGTTTTGAGGGACAGGGACTCACAGTGGTGTCCAAGATGGCTGGCTTTTCATTTATGGTGCCCAGGCTGGCCTCAAACTCATAGTGATCCTCCTGTGTCTGCCTCCCAAGTGTTGGGATTACAGGTCAGGTGTACTCTACCACACCTGCCTTGAAGGATGATTTTTAAATGATATGTACTACGTCATATATAAGTTCCTTCAGTTTAGGTAGTCAGATAATCTGCTTTCCATCTCTGAACTATAACTTATTCACACGTCACATAGCCCGACCTTTATATGCATATTTTATGTAACATAGTGAAGCAGAGTTCTGAACATGTTGCTTTATGTATTCTTGTTTTGAGTTTTACTGCCTGGAGGATATGGATTTTAAACTTATTTATAGAGTGTCCTTTTTATAATGTAGAACCATTTTTTTTTCATGTCAGATGGGTAATATGCTGACATCAAAACAAGGTGTGAGAGAGGAATGCCACACAACGATGTGAGCATCCAGTCATCATTCTTATGAGTCAAAAAAAGATCTGTAATATAAAGCATTCTAAGATTGTTCTATACAATAAGTTAATCTTGTTTGCATTTGTATGTTAATCTGTATGTTAATTTAGAGTTAGAATTACAAAGGAAGCATTAAGTTCCTAGTGTAATTTTCTGTGCATTGTCTGAGTAGTTAATTCTCTATTGGGAAAATTGTATTTTGGATACCATGCCAGCATCGAAACTCAAACTCAGTTTTATTAAAGCAAGTCTTTCCATGATTTTCCCAGTGTTCCAGTCTTTCTTTCTCTCTCTCTCTCTCTCTCTCTCTCTCTCTCTCTCTCTCTCTCTCTCTCTCTCTCTCTCACACACACACACACACACACACACTCCCCCTTCTTTCTTTCTCTCAGTGTGTGTGTGTGTGTGTGTGTGTGTGTGTGTGTGTGTGTGTGTGTTAGTGGTGAGGGTGGTGATAACCATCAGTTTCAAAGCTCTTTAAGGAAAAACTTAATGGTGGGGCTGATTTTTTTTTGTAATAATATTCGTGCATAAAAGATTTGGTTTTCTATACTGAGACACTGGTACAGCTGTAAAAATATAACATTTTCTCCATATTGATATTCCCAGGCTTGTGTCTTGTTTTCTCTAATTGAAGTTTCTCAACCAAAATAAAGCTTGGTCATGCACACTACTTAGAGTACAGGGAGGGGGAGCTAATCCCAGAGCTTTTAACATTGTAGGCAAATATCCATAGCTGCAAAATTAGAAGGGTACTGACTGCTTATGCTGGTGTTACTGGAAGGTTTAAGGGGGCCCTTCTTCGGGCACCATGCATTGCTGAGGAAATTAAGGTCCCCTCTTTGGGTTTAGTCTCGTTAATAAGAGAATTTAAAAGTGGACTCAGGGGAACCTCAAGAGCGATTTTTATTAGAGTTTGGGAGAAAACAGCAGGGCAGGCAAGCTGTAAACTTTGGCAGTTGTAGAGTGTGTGTTGAGGGGGATTGGGAGTAGGATCTGGAGAGGAAGAAGAGAGGAAGCCATTCCTGGCTTTTGAGCTGAGCTGGCGTGTTCAGCAGTGGAGGTCAGCAAGCAGCCATGCTGCAGCGAGTGCCTATGTAGTGCAGGGGGATGGCTTCCGAGAAAGGAAGAAAGCCTGAAGGGCTAGAAAAAACACGCCTTGCTAGTGACCAGTATCTGAAAGACAGATGGAAAAGAAGAAAAAGTTACACTTTTTGGAGTAAGGACTAAGAAAATTGGATGGAATTAACAGAGCTACATGGCCATTTTCTACGGCTTTGTAAGAAGTGAGTTTTGGCGTCTTCTTAATCTAAACTACCCAGTCAATTTCTATCTTTTATCCTTTATCACTGGGACTGTTCTAGCTTCACTAAACTCTCTCTCACGTGTGTGTGTGTGTGTGTGTGTGTGTGTGTGTGTGTATGTACATGTGCACGTGTGTGTTGGGGATGAGAGTAAATTTCAATGCTTTCTAAGAAAAAAATTGTAGACTACTTAGGATTTGTTACAGGAACCTTGAAAATGCTATGTTAAATGAGTCAATCATACTATTCTGTTTATGCAAAATTCACATTTACAAATCTGTTAAAGCAGAAGGGAAAAGTTGATGAGGAATACTAATCAAAATGTCTTCTAATTGATTGCTGTGTCCTCTTTCTATTTGCTGAGAGAGGGTCACATATCCCGGACTGACCTCAAACACTGTGTAACACAAGGATGATCCTGAACTCCTTATCCTCCTGACTTTACCTCCCAAGTGATGGGATTTATAGTCATTTGACACCATTGATTCTCATTTTCAATATCTCTGGATAAAACCACTAGGTAGTGTATGTCTCATATCTACTGCTGTGATAAAACCCAGTGGTTCGAAGCAACTTGGTGAGCGAAGACTTCAATACAGCTCTCAGGTCACTCTACTACTGAGGGAAGTCACAGCAGGAACCTGGAGTTAGGAATTGAAGCAGAAGCCACAGAGGAACACTGCTTACTGGCCTACTTCTTATGGCTTGCTCAGCCCACTTTCTTGTACAACTCAGGACCACCTGCTGAAGGGCCACACTACCCACTGTTGGCAAGGCACTTCTACATCAACCATTAACCAAGAAAATGCCCTACAGACTTGCTTACAGGCCAATCTGGTGAAGGCATTTTCTCAATTAAGATTCCTTTTTCTTCCTAGGTATGTCTAAGTTGACAAACAACAACAAAACCCCCCAACAAGGACAGTATACTTGTATGAGTGAATTGTGTGCTAGATGGCATGTATCGATAAGATTGTGAGGACAATTCACCAGTACCTATTTGTCAGCCATTCTAGTAGACATAACCCTGTCACATCTGCTTGTTCATGTTAAGTTTATATGAGACTGGGAGGAGGCAAACTGTAAACTCTCGTGACATAAGTAAAGTAACTTGCAGGTACTGTTAGAAGGCAAAATGCATTAGTAGATTTAAAAAGTGAACATCTTTGGGATAGCTGGCCAGAGAGGTTCTCTCAAGAGGAAATGGTGAATTAAGTACCCGAATGTTAGGAGGGAGCTATCCACAAGGCTGCCTGCAGTGAGGTGGGGTCCAGGCAGAGGAGATCACACATGGAATAACCCAAGGAAGCGGCCAGCTGGTGTAAGTGGACCAAACCTAATGAGTAAGCTGTGGTGGAGCTTGAGATGGCTGCTAATACTTTTTTATTCTGAAGTCCCCAGTAGCTGTGGTATCTGATAGGTCAAGACAAGCTTTTAATGATTTCTTCCCCACTTGTCTTGAAATAGTTGTGCCATTTGTCCTTCCTACTCTGCCTTGTAAGAAAGCCAAACTGAGCATCGATCCCTAGATGTGCTCCACACTTTCCTGCGTCTGTACCTGTCTTTATACTCGGAATGCCCACCTCTCCGTTGCTCTGGAAATTCCATGTCATCTCAAAGTCACCTCTTTATCCACTCTAGAAATATAGCTAAAAATAATATATAGGCAAAATTACTGTGACCTTTTCGACTAATCCATCCCTATTTTGCTTCTCTTTGGGGATTTAGTACAGTTGAGTTTTAATTCCTTGGTTTCCCTCTCATGGAGGACCCAATTATGACTCCACTTTACAGCATGCTGCATGGTGTCTCACTCCATAAAACAGTCATTATATTGGTCGAATCCTAAAACATTTACAGACATAGTATGCAAAATAAATCTGAACACTAGAGAAAATTTATAAAAATGTCTGTAGCCCAGCCCACGAGGAAGGCTGGTCAGGGCATAATATGTTTGATAAAGGGGTGGAGTAAAAATCAGTGAAATGGGACTTTAAAACTCAGGCTTCCTGGAAAATAGCCCAATATTTATCTCTTACTGTTTCTGACCTTGGCGTTGTCCTCGGGGTCATTTTTTTTTTCTAATTTTTGATTCTTGGGAACACTATTTGTGTGACAAAATAAGTATGACAGTATCCAAGTCACCAGAGCCAAGTCCCAGTTCACCCTGGGAACAGGCTTGCTTCTCCATGAATCTCAGTGAGTCCTGAGAGCCTGCTAGCTGTGATAATTGTCCTGAAAATGGCAGTGTCTGTTAGGACAGTGCAAACCAGCGTAGAGCCTTCCCAAGAAAGAGCAGGCTGGTAATAAGAAAACAGTTTTGGGTCATAGGCAGACCACTATTGGTGCAGAAACAGTGGAATGGCAAACAGAAGCAGATCCAGCATATTCTAAGGTCCCTGAAGTTCACTGAAAGATAAGCAGTGAGATCTTGTGATGGCCATAGACATAGGGCAGGGCCAACTAGGATTGGTTGTTTTGAAGGGCCAAAACTCTGAAGTTAAATCTGCACAAGAGGGAGGTTTAGATTGCAGACTCCAGAACAAACAACATAAATTAGCCCTGTAGCTTAGACCATAAGGAGTGGCTTCTTAAATAGCCTGGGAGAGAGGAAACAAACTTAGGACAAATAGCACAAACATTCATTGGAGTTAACTCCCTGTAATTACAGAAAGAACATTCTCTTGGTTGAGTGACATGGCCAGATGCCAATCTCTCAACTGAGATGGGTCTGCCCATTTGACCTCCCCGGGGATGTCAGATCCAAGGCCTCAAATGACTAGGCCTTCAGGCTCAGGCAGATAGAACTGGGTTCCATGAAAGAGAGATGGGAATGAGTTTTCCCATGGGATGTGTGATTGAAGAGTAGAGCGATTTCTTCCTCTGATGTGATGGATCTCAGTACCAAGACTCTCACTTGGTTCAGACTTTTGTAAGCCTTACCCCGACCAACTGTCTCTTCCTCTCCCAGTCAGAGTTGATGCCTTCCTCCTCTCCTGTCCATTCAGAGTTCAAAATGTCATTCACCCTATTTTTTCCTTCTTTGCACATGGACTGCCATGTCCGTTTTCAGTGTCTGAACCCTGTGAGGCTCAGATCCTGCCTGCTTGCAAGGGCTACTTCCATGGATAAAATTATCTGTGGCTAAAACCTCCTGTGTTTAAACTGTTATCAAACCTTGCTTTTTTAAATTGACATTTAACATTTTTATCACACATGCAGGTTATCTTTCTTGTTTTCTTTCTTTCTGTTTGTCATTTTTCCTTCCCTGTTTGTGTGTGTGTGTGTGTGTGTGTGTGTGTGTGTGTGTGTGTACAGTAGTGCTGGGTAATGAACCCAAGGCCTTGTCCATCTAGGCTAGCGTACTATCATTGAGCTGTACCAGATGTTTTTGTATTTTTTATTTTGAGATAGGGACTCATTCAGTAGCCCAAGCTGGCCTTGAACTCACTCTGTAGCCATGGAAGAATTTGAACTTGTGACCCTCCTGCCTCATCCTCCAGAGGTCTGGTCTAGCCAGTAACTTCTTTAAAACCAGGGTTTCTGTCTGGTCCATCTTCAAATGCCATATGACACCTAGAAGGGTGCTCAGAAGTTAAAATGGCCTCAGAAATGTATTCTGAAATGGATAGATGATAAGTCAGGGAGTCATAAAGACCACCAAAGTCATTGTTACCCATGGTGTGAGAGTTTATTGATTTCTAGAGTTCCATGTGCACAAGTGACTTCAGTTGGCAAATGAAATGTGAACAGAAGTGACACCTGTCCCTTTATTAACAGTCAGTGGGTGACTCCCGGTGATGGTCATCTGCCTGAGTGTCTGGCAGACCTCCAGGTGGTGGATGCTTCATTAGTCTGGGTTCTTGAGGGGGGTCTCACGAAGAGCAAGCGCACAGTGGGCATGACACAAGCTGGAGATAAACTATTTCAACTGTCAACTGCTTAGTTTCTTGGGTCATTTGTTGTTGCAGTAGAAACTGTTTCATCATGATTAATACAAAAGCCCAATCTTAATAGTTTTCTTTTTAGTCTTGTACACAATTTAGGCTAAGATGTGCCATGGAAGGACAAAAAAGAATCGCTACAAGAACCCCTGCGATTTTAGAGCCAGTCCTAAGTGATCTACGTTAATAACTATGTGCTTCCCAAACCAGAAAAGCAGGAGACGGATGAGTAGGTCTTTGCACATATGTGGTCATGTGATTCCCTTGTTTAGAGGAGATTCGTACTTCCTGAAAGGAGCCTGGGAGACCCTGGAGCTCCGTTGCTCTACGTTGCTTTTCCACCGTCTTAACTATACTGAGATTTGGAGTGTGAGTTCAAATGTAGCTGTCAACCGGTTCAGAAGTTCAGGGATTTCCTCTTCCCTTTTGGGAAGGCCAATATTTAATGTGTTATAGGTTATCTTTTATTTTCCCCTATCAAATAAAAATTTTATTAATTTAAAAAATGTTGTTCTTGTAGTGCCATTTACTTGGAAGGCTGAGGCCAGAGGGTCATGAGAGCCTGGGAATTCAAGGCCACTCTGCAATATCATAACACGTCAGCTCAAAAGAAAGACTATTGAATAGAGGGCAGGACAGTCTTGCTTCTTGCCCACAGCTCCTGAGTGTGATTTCCCAGGGACCTTACTGTGCTGTCAGAGTTGTGACACCCTCTGCTGCAGAATCCACTTCAGTTTATGGTCCCTTTCCAAGGGGTGCTATGCTCTCCTGCTTGGAGAACTGCTCTCACAGCATGTGGGATCTTGCATTCCCTGATTTATGTGATGTAGACACAGTAGGGAGCATCCTAGATGTAAAATGCGATGGCCTGAGTCTCCAACTGTTGAATGGAGTCCAAAGCAGCAGATTTTTCTTCTTTGGCAAGACAGAGCTGAAGCAATGTGCAGGGATTTGGTTTACCGATTCCCAATCTGCTAAAAACTGCAGTAACTTAACATGGGGGGGCTCTGTGGGGGATAAGTGCTTCATAATGTGGAAAATACTCCAGAGGTCACGTGGCTTGCTGTCTTAGGCAAGCTAAATACTGTGAGGTTTAACATTTTTTGTTTTGTTTTGTAAGTTGACATATTGCATGTGGGAATGTGTGCCCCATACTCTTTCATTACAATAGGCAAAATTTTATTTTGTTCAAGCAAACACTGAAAAAAAAAATAAAGGCAGTATTGAACCTTGAAAGATTTTTTTTGACCACTCTAGCCCCTAGAGTATGGAGGCCATCTCTTGCCAGCGTACACTGATTTTGCTTTGAGTTTTCCCCTTTGCTTTCATTCTGTCCTCCATTCCTTGAAAATGTTTTAGAATATCCACACTTTGCTGCAGGCATCCCAAGCAGAGTACACTAGCATTGCACTTGGGACCTTTTATACTCGTAGGTGCAGTTTATCTTCTTGCTTTAGAATAAATTGCTCACAGCTCCTTGGCTTAAAATCACAATCCCTATTTATTTTGGGACTGTGAGTTAGTTGGTAGATTCCTTTGCATTTAGTGGGTCTGGGGGCCTGGCTAACCTAGGGTGGCTTTTCTCATGTGTCTAGTGATTGCTACCCAAGTGTGCAAATCCTTTTCAGATTTCTGTTTGTGTTTTGTTTGCAGACATCCCTTTTGTGGTTTGTTTGCAAACATCCCATAGGTCCAAGCAAGTCAGAGTGTTAATCTAAGCTTTAAGAAATGGAGATATAAGTTTCATCTCTTGGTAAGAGGAGGTATAATTAATTGTATCCACATTTTTCAGTGTATCAAGGAGCCTGCTATAGTTAATTAGACAGGAAACAAAAGTGTGCCAGATGATGGTAAGCACTAAAGATAGGAAATAGGGAAAGGAAGCTGGGATGTGGTGCATTCCTGCAGTTTAAGCTCTTGGGAAGTGAACCCAAGAGGATCAGGAGTTTAAGGCCAGCCTGAGCTACATGAGATGTTGGAATGAAAGTAAGGAAAAAAGGGACAGAGGGATGGAGGGAAGAAGGAAGGAAAGAAGAGGCAAATTCATCAGAGAAGGGAGAAAATAAATCAAAGGCAAAGAAAGGGGAATATCTGGAAAAACTTCTCAATTGCAAGTGGTTGATGAAGGAAATCTTCATAGAGAAGGTGTCTTAGTTAGGGTTTTATTGCTGTGAAGAGATACCGTGACTATGACAACTCTTATAAAGGAAAGTATTTAGTTGGGGCTGGCTTACTGTTTCAGAGGTTTAGTCTGTTACTATCATGGTGGGAAGCATGAGGGCACACAGGCAAGGCAGGATTTCTACATCCAGATTGTCAGGAAGAAAGAGTGACACTGGGCCTGGCTTGAGCTTTTGAGACGTCAAAGCTCACTCCCAGTGATACACTTCCTCTAATAAGGTTACACCCACTCTAACAAGGCCACAAATCCTAATTCTTTAAAATAATGCCACTTCCTATGAGCCTGTGGGGCCATTTTCATTCAAACCATCACAGAAGGTGAGTGAAGAAAGATCTAAACAAGGTGAGGGGATATATACCTGAAATGAAGGTCACGGGCCAGAGAGTTATCTTAGATGGATTTTGAGAAGCCCAGTGATCCAGAATGATCACAGGTGTGGTAGAAGCTGATGTTGAGGGGTCAAGCAGTTGAGTTGGGAGGTAGGGCACACCCCATCCTGCAAGTGCTGTTTCTCCCATTTTAGTGCATTTTAGTTATGCTGAGTTATTCAGTTCTGATTTAGTAGATCTGAGATGTGCTCAGAGATTAGCGTTTCTAATAAGCTCTCAGCTGTACCACTGTTGCTGCTGGGAGTGCTCCAGGGGTTTTCTCTGAGTGAGGAGGGTGCTCCTTAGGATGCCCTCAGTAGGTCCTTGTTTAGAATATTTAAGTGCAGACATGTAATATAAAGGGAGGCATTCTCACACAGTGTAGTGTCAAGAACACTGGATTTTGTTTGTGAAAGCTCCCATCATTGGAATATCTTTTTTATCCACAGAGCATTTTTGCTTTTCTCTGTTGTGAGCAACAAACAACAGGACCTAGCTCTGGATTTCTGCTCTTCTTAGTTTTCTGCCAGGTTTTTTCCAGAACATACCCGCTCAGCCTCCTTGCATTCATTCAAATCTGGGTGACTGGATGTCCTCTCACTTAGCCCTTTCCCACCCTGGTCCTTGCTCTAATGTCCCAGTGGCTGTCAGTCCTGGCTATATATTTCAAATACCTTGTGCCTTCAAAGATACCTTCTGAGCTGAGCTTGGTGGGCTCTTCCTGTAGCTGCCCCTCTTATCTATGATTTTCCTTTCTGATGTCTCAGTTATTCCTTGGTCAATCTTGCTCTAAATATATTAAGTGGAAAATTTCAAAAGTAAAAAATTCATGAATTTTAAAGAACTTACTATAATATGTTAAACATTCTATTTTATTATTATTAGCTTAAAAAAACTCTTACTGTGCCTAATTTGTAAATGGAACTTTATTGTGTGTTATAGGAAACCATAGTGTATACACAGTTGGACCATCTGTTCTCTCAGGCGTTCACCAGGGGTCTTTGAACTACCTCAGTGGGAAGAGGAGCATGATTTACAAGTCATGCTAAGAAACAGTGTGCTGCTACCCCATTCCCTCCATCTATCCACTCATCCACTCTGGTCCCTTTTCTTACCATCCAAACTCATGAATCATTAGCTTATTTCCAACTCTATTACATTTTGTGTTGAGATAGTCTGGTTATTGCTTAATTACTATCTTTTGTATTTGATTCGGGGGGTGAGGGTGGGGGTGGGGAGGAAGATCTGCAAATGAAAGATCGTGAGTAAGTACCTGGTGATGTTTTGTATCACATGTTTATACTTTCCTGTTATTGGTTCTGAGTGGCCCCATCCATACACCAGCTCACTAAGAATACTTCAGAGTCTTACCCAGGATATAGGACCCTGGAAACAGCCTCGAAAATCAGTTGCCTATTTCTGTTATTTCCCAATGAGCATGTAGATGGTTTTGTGTCCTGGCTCTGTTGGAATACAGCATGCTTTTGAGAATTCTGATCTTGTGTATCTCGATAGGAAATAGTCTACACTGTGCATCTCAGATTGGGGCTCCATCTTCACTTCTTTAAAAACATCTGGCCCTTCATTTTCTGGGCGGGCTAGGTGACATCTCTTTAGCACGGCTATATTTTGGTGTTACATTTAAGCATTCGTGGCTTTCTTGTTTTTTTTTTGACATTTATTTATTTTGTAACATACCAGAAGCCTCAAAATAGCAGAAGTCACCTGAGATCTGACTGAACCTCTCATAAGTCTTTTCCAGAGCTTTCTGATTCCTAGGAGACAACTTCCTTCATGTTTAAATCTGGTTTGCAAAAGTAGACCTTATTTAAGAATCCTGATTTGTTGCTTGCTTGTTTTTTTGAGACAGTCTCTTCTTCACCTCAAGCTGATTTAGGATTGCTTCACTCTTTACCCCAGGCTAACTTCAAACTTTTGGTAGTCCTTCTCCCTTAGTTTCCGGAGTGTTGGGATTACAGGTATGAGCTGGCATACCCGGCTTCCTATTACATGAGTTTTTTCATATTTTTAATTAGGGTGGTAAAATCCAATTAGAGTAGTAAATAATTGGAATTGCAAAATATTATCAGCAAAGTGTGTCACAGTCGGTTGTATTGCCATGTACCAGGAATGATTTATGTGCAACACTGATTTGTAATATATTTAAACTAATTATTAACTCAATCAGATGGATTGACTTGAATGTTATCATAAAGGTCTCTGGGATGTGAGCGTGACCAAGTACCATAAAATTTATTGCTTGAATATTGCTGGATCCAGTGATTCCAATAAGGCATTGCCTTTTGCCCCCATACCACCACAATAGAAATGGTGGTTTTGTACTATTAGGAAGAAAGTGTGTATATATATTTTAATTAACAGTAATCGTCTTGAAACAGTAATTGTCTTGAAATTAGTTTCTTTCAATAGTCTCTAACTTTGGAAGAGCCCTGGTGTTATTCTCATAAAATACAAATACCCTTAGGTAGTTAGACTCTTCTGTTTTTTTTTTATAGTTGAGAGAAATAATATCACGTAGACCAGTGGTCCTTAACCTTCCTAATGCTGCAGCCCTTTAGGTTCTCATGTTGTGGTGACCGCCCCCCCCATAAAATTATTTTCATTGCTACTTCATAACTGTAACTTTGCTACTGTTATGAATCATAATGTAAATAATTTTTAGAGATTTAGAGGTTTGCCAAAGGGGTCGAGACCCATAGATTGAGAACCACTGACTTAGACTTATATTCTAGAATGTAGAAACTAGAACCTAAAAAGGACATATAAATGGTTCACTGCCCAGGTATTTAGCAGACTTGAGCAGTAGCATATTCTAAGTGCTGATTATAAAAGCAAATGCTGAGCATGCCTTATTAAAAATGTTCAAGTTGCTCTGCAATCCCAGTGCATGGGAAGTAGGGACAGGAAAAGCAGAAGTTCAAAGTTATCCTCAGCTGTGTGAAGTTGACATTGCCTGGCCTACTGTCTTAAAGCACAACAAAATGGAACAACAACAAAACCCAAAGAATGACAAATAAAAGTGTTGAGAAGCTTCTCTGACTGTCTTGGTCCTTTGTTGGCTGCATACTTACATTCTGACAAAATGGCTCAGCAGGTAAAAAGCACCCATTGGGTGAGCCTGTTGTCCTAGTTCAAAGTCTGGAACTCAGGGCAGAAGGAAAGACCAGCTCCTGAAAGGTTGTCCTGCGACTTTCACATGGGAGATCACAAACATCATAAACACATAATAATAAACAAATAAAAATCATCCACATGTGAACTCACACACATCATAGACACACAATCATAATAAATAACTAAAAATAATTAAAGAAAAGAATCCCCATTGTTAACTTTGTATTTTGAATGGCTTTTGTTTTTTCAGGAGTTTGATATGTTCTGGGTATGAGGAGTACAGTCTGCAGGCTTGCACTGTAGGTCTAAGGCATTCTGGCAAGCGTCTCCATTTCGGAGGTAGTACTGTGTTCTAGGTCCGTGAAAATCTAACTCTTCCCCCCCCTTTCATTTGACTGCGAAAATATGATAATTTTTCCTCACTTTGGTAGAGGAACATGGTTAAAGGATAGTTCACAACTCTCCCCTGATAACTGTGTAGTGATAAGCTAAGAAACTGATCAAACGCTTAAGGGCATGCCCATTTTGCTTGGTCCCTTGAACCTCTTTCCAGGGAAAATCAGAAGGCTCATTTTTGTGGAGGCAGATGTCATCTTTTCTTTTGGATGTAGGAAATATGACTGTACTATCATGAGGTGCTTTTACTTGTGACTGCAGACTTAAGGTCCACAAGTTGAAATACTTGGGATGGTCTTGTGGTTTGTGAAACTGATAGAAAGATACGGGACTGCATCCATCATGGTGAGCAGTAGAAGTTCTCTTTATAGTTCTCTAAGGCAGCCACTAAAGTAGCAGGCTAGAGGCAGCAGCACTAGAGCTAATGTAGTCACTGTAGAAATTCAGTTTAGCATGAGACATTTGAAATGGGAGTAAGTGCTCATAGCAGCAGGAACCATTCTCCACCCCAGGTCTTTATCACTGTAGTTTATTGGGGCTTTAAATCTGTTTCACAATTTAGTTACAGAACTTTGGCGTGTTACAGCTGAGGGTGGAAGTTGTGTTCTTCCTTTGAATTCCTTGCATCTACACTGGACATGCAATTCAGCAATATCCAGTATTTTGAACATTAACACAGTTCGTGGGTTAATCTCCAATCCCGTGGAAGCCTCAGATAGCAGCCTAAATGAACTTACTTTTTCTCCATTTATCTAGATATGAGGTATTTGTCTAGATAAGCATATGTCTTCAGTTAACTGCAAAAATGTGTAAACATTGCAATGATTCTTTTGGTAAAACACCGTATTGAGTTTATCTTTTATGTCAACAGTAAGTACTTAGGAATGATAGAAGAGAGATACTTAAAACTCAATCTACAAGGCCAAATGCATTTTCCTAAACATCACTTCTGACTTTCTCGTAGATAGATACAAACATTTGCTTAGTGGCATAATGGTTCTTTAAGGTCTCTTTTTATGTATTTAATATATATTCATGGCCAAGCAAGCTGCTGAGATAAAAGGTCAATGGACATTTTATGTTAAGAAAATAATAAATAAGTAAATAGAAGTTGGGCACTTGATCCAGGCATGGGAATTGCTGAGATAAGATCATCCTGAAATTCATCATGTTGAAATCGAACCTTCAGGAAAAGCTGGAATGTGACTCAAAGCAGGAGCTCCAATATTCTTTAGGCTTTGCTTAAAGTAGTGGAAACAGCCCTCAGTGTGGTGTCAGAAACGCTTTGTTGCTATAGTTGCTCCTATTGTAAATGTAGGTCAGTGAGAAAATGTAGTGGGCATCAATTTTATTGTGTGGGCAGTGGAGACACTAATCCTTTCCCTGTCTCTTTCCCCTCACTGACTGAGTGGTAAGTTTATTTGGGGTAACCATTGTGTCATGGGCTGTGGAGTAGATGCTGCCAGTAGACCAGCATTCTCAAACTTAAGGAGACAAACAGCCTGAGCAGGGAAAGCAGTCTAGAAAGGCCACTTGGGAGATGAGAAAGGACTTTGGCTTCTGAGGAAATGAGTTTTGAGGCAAGGTCTAAACTCCGAGAAGGAAGTGAGAGACCGAAGCATAGGGACTTCCTGGTGAGTGGAACAGCTAGAACACAGGCCCAGAGGCTGAGGAGGAGACCTGTGGGGCTGAGTGGGGGTGAGGGGAAGTGAAGGCATTAGGAGGTAATGATCTGAAGACAAATGGGAGGAGAGCTGGTAGCCTCTCTTAAGCCAAGTAAAAGCAATTTTGGTCATTTCATAAAAGCAGAAAGTAAGCAAATTTTAGGTGTGATACCGTCTTTTCAGATTCATTTTTTTATTGTGTTTATTTAGTTTTTTCAGTGCTGGGAATAGATTGCATGATCTTCTACATGCTGACAGGGTTTTCTAATGCTAAGTGAAATCCCCAGCCATCTGACACCATCTTACATAAAACAAGTATGAAAGAGCACTTGAAAGACAGGTAGTTCATATTGCTGTTAAATATGATAGGATGGTTAGAAAGAAGAATAAACATGGCCCAATGTGCTATTTGTCCTGTTGATGGGGTGGTAAATGATTTTATCTTCTTGAAACAGGGCCTCACTATATACCTGTGGCTGGGCTTGAATTGACACCATTTTCCTGCCTTCCCAGTACTAAGGTTATAGGCCTTTGCTACCATCCTTGTCTTAGGGGCAGGATTCTTAAAGTGACCAGTTGTAAATGGTGCTGGAAGAAATGACCCCAAACATTTGACATTTTGAAGAATTTGGAGGAGCAAGTGTGTACAGACCTGAGGTGTCAAAAGATCTCTCTTGCTAATATTACACCTAAATGGATGTTCAAAATCAATTTTTACAACCTATATTCCCTGAAGAATCATGATAAATAGCATCCGATGGAATCTATGTGGTCGATTTGATTGTTCTCCTGTGTAGAATTAGGAATTCCTATTCCATGGCTCCTGTGAAACAGGGCTCCAAAGAGACAGTGCTAATTCAATGCAGATAAGGCCTCGGGCTTGATGAACTCTTATTAGATTTGATGGAAAACATTTTTCTACTAAAAGGTACCCCTGAAGAGATCAACATATTTTACTTGAAAGAGGATGGAAAACATGTTCTGAATTTTATGGTTTGAGGGACTTGTTGAAAAATTTAAAATTGAGAAGTAGAGGCCACAGTGCAGTTCTTATGGTGGGTCTGATGGCCACGGGAAGGCAACTTTAGCCGTCCACACTTTCAGTGATGCCTGTGTGCAGCACGTGTGGATTCCCTTTGCTCTTGTGTTGGTCCAGTGAACTGAATTTTCATCAAGATACCCGTTAACAGACAACTATGCTTTGTGGTACTGTTTATTTGTTTGTATGTTTGTTTGTTTGTTTGGTTGGTTTTTCAAGACAGGGTTTCTTTGTGTAGCCCTGGCTGTCATGGAACTCACTCTATAGACCAGGCTGGCCATGAACTCAGAGATCCCCAGCCTCTACCACCTGAGTGCTGGGATTAAAGGCCTATACCACTACCTCCTGACTTTATGGTACTGTTAACATTAGTAATGTTTTCAGTTATCTCCCAGAGTTGAACTTGGATCAAACTCATGCTGAAATTGAATTTTATTTTAAATGTAGATTGGGGTGGTAATATTAGAATTGAGTAAAGCCAGAGGTTAATAAAGGTGGGGTGAGGAGGAACTAGGGAGATGGCTCAGTGTGTAAAATGATGTACAAGTGTGCGGACCTGAATGTGCATCTCTAGAACCCACACAGAGCATCTGTGATCCAAGTGTACTTACAGCCAGATGGGAAGGGGAGAAAGCTCTGAAAGCTCACCAGCTCGCCAGCCTCACGTAGGCAGTGAGGATCAAGGACAGACTTAGCCTCCAACAAGGTGCAAAGGTAAAACCAGCATCAAGATTGTTCTCTGACTGCCATACATGTGCCGTGACATGTTTGCACCCGAAGTCATACGTAGAAACGTATACAATCACATACACATACATACTGTATACATACGCATTATACATACTCCCATTTTTTTAAAGGTAGAAATGGGCAAACGTGGAGCACATTTGTACATTTGACTGCACAGGCCAGGCTAGCCCACACTGCTTGCCTTCTGTTGTGAATGTTGCAGTCACTCTCTCATTGGTGGCACATCCTTATCTCTTGACTGGAGTTGGCTGAGCCCAGGTTGACTAGATTCTGGGGCGGGGAGGGGGGCGTGTATGCATTTCTGCCAAGCCCATGGGTATGAGTGCTGTTGGCATGGGGCCATTGGCCCTGCCACTCCCTGCCTTACAGACTTTTCCTTGTTTTCAAGACAGTTATATTGGGTATATAGCCAGTGGCTCTTAGGAGTCTTCTCATCTTTTCTTTTTTTCTCCCAGAATTACCAGCCATTTCCTTTTTTTCAGTTCTCATCATGTTGCATAATCAGTCACATTTTGCTGTGAGGAGAGCAGTATTTTACTGAGAGTTGTTGAAATATTTACTTCATTCCACAAAATGGGGCGCTTTACATGCTGCACATGATTCTCAAGGCTGTTGTTTGAATGGTGTAGATTCGATGCTGAAGAGGCCGCCAATGACTGTAGGAAAGCTTTTCGACTGATTTGATGATATCATGAAATTGAAGCAAACAACTTCACTTTCTGCTGTTTGCATCTGCGTCGCGGTATCAACCAGCTCCCTCTAAAAGTGGGGGTTCTCCCCATGGAGTTTCTGTAAAAATATCAAATATACTGAAGGATCGTTTGCATGGAGTACTCTTGCATAATGTGATGGATGTTGACAAGGGCCTATAGTGGTGTAACCACCACCATGATAAAGATAGAGAGAAATAGCTTGGAAATTTCCCCAATGCTGCCTCGCAGTCAGCCTCTTGTACTGGGGGTATCGGTTAACCTGTTTTCTGGTCTATTTTGCCTTTCAAAGGATACTTGCATGGTCAGATGCATATCTTTGTTTTGCTCATATCCTTAGGACTAGGAACTCCCTCCCCAGTGCAGGCCATAGAAATTACAAGGCAGACTATAATCTTCTCCGCACTCCTGTCTCAGAGCTCGCTGTAAGGAAACTCCAGCCCAGTCTGATTGTAAGACTCCTATTTCCAAGTAGGTCTGTCCCATGCCTTGGGGAATAAATGTTGCAGAGAATCCCCGTGGAATCTGAACAGAAGGCCTTCTAAGTTTCCCCCTTTGCCTGTCAGCGTTTGATTATACCCCTTTTATCCAATCATGTATCTACATGGTTGTCCAGACTTCAATCATGATGATGCAATAAAATCTGCATAAAACCCAATAGGACAGGGCTCCTAGAGCTTCCAGATAGTGGAGTGCATGTGTGTTCCTAGAGGGTGGTGCTCCCACAGAGTACAAGCACTTCATGAGGCTTCCGCATAGCTCCACCTTGCATCTCTCCATCTACATCCCTCATCATAAACTAGTAAACTTGAATTCTGAGAGCTGCTGTAGCAGATTAATAAATGCTGAGGAGAAAATTGGGGGAACCCAGTTTGTCTGTCGATTAGGTCTTGGGACTGGCTCCTGAAGTTTGGGGCAGGACAGTCTTGGGGGCTAAACCCTGATTCTGTTGGATCTTATGCTACCTCCAGTTCAGTAGTGCTAGGCTATCATTCAATCAGGAGGCCCCCAGCTGGTGGCTGCTGCAGAATTGCTTGCTCACTTGCTGGTGGGAGAGTGCCCTACACATGTTGAGCCACAGAGGTTGTGTGATGAGTGTGAGAATAGAGGAGGAATGGTCTGTTTTTCATTTGTTTATTAATTATACAAAAGAATAGATTCATTATGGTTTTTAATTTCATGAATAGTTTGTATTTACTGACCCGCCTTCTCATCTTTCCCCACCCACTGCTCTCTTTTGTACTCTTCCACCCCCAGAAGTTCCCTTTTGGCTTTTATGTCATGAATGCTCTGTTTACCCTCTCCCACGTCCTTAAAACCTATTTTTCCCACTTTCATGGTCCCCTTTTGTACTGCCTAGTTTTATGTCAACTTGTTATAAGATAGAGTCATCAGAGAGGAGGGAGCCTTAACTGAGAAAATGCCTCTAGAAGACTGGGCTGTAGGCAGACCTGTAGGGCATTTTCTCAATTAGTGACTGACTGGGCTAGTGGTCCTGGGTTCTATAAGAAAGCAAGCTGAGCAAGCCATGAGGAGCAAGCCAGTAAGCAGGACCCCTCCATGGCTTCTGCATCAGCTCCTGCCTCCAGATTCTTGCCCTGTTTGAGTTCCTGTCCTCACTTCTTTTGATGATGGACTGTGAGTAAAAGAAACCCTTTCCTCCCCAGGTTGCTTTTAGTCATGGTATTTCATCACAGCAGTAGTAACTCTAACTAAGACGCCTTCCTAGCTTCATGACCTCTACATACCCTCATATCCACATATACATACTTGTAAAAATTAAGAGCTGGGATCTGTATATGGGAGTGAAGATGCTGTTTTTGTCTTTTCTAGTCTGTGCTACTTTACTTAATAATTTCCAGATCCATTTTCCATTAAATTTTATAATTTCATTTTTATGACTAAATAAAACTCTAATATATATATATATATATATATATATATATATATACACACCTATATATGTATATATACATATACACACACAATGTTTTTATTATCTATTCATCTGTTGATGGACATATAGGCTGACTCTACTTCCATGCTCTTGTAAACATAATATCAATAAACAAGGATATACAAGTATCTCTGTAGTGAGATTTAGAGTGCTTTGGGTATATGCCCAGATTCAATCCAACTCCAGTTAAAATTCCAATAACATTCTTTACAGAGCTATAAAAGCCAATCCTTTAATTCCTAAAAGATCACAAATAGCCGAAGCAATTCTAAGCAGAAAGATCACTGCTGCAAATATCATAGTACTTGACCTCAAATTATATTACAGAGCCATAGTGACAAAGACACCATATTACAGAGCCATAGTGTCAAAGAAAGGCACCATGATACAAGCACACACATAGACATGTAGACCACTGAGACACAATAAAGGGTCTAGAAATAAACCCATACAGTTATGGCTACATAACATTTGATAAATGTCTCAAAAGCATGCACTGAAAAAACAACCCAATTTAAAAATAAACTGGTACTGTCAAAACTGGATATCCACCTGCAGAAGAATGAAATTAGATCCATACCTCTCATTTGAACAAAATCAATTCAAAATGGACCAGAGACTATAACTTAAAAACCTGATATTTTGAAATTAATGAATGAAAACATAAGGCTTTTTTTAAATTCAGTCCTATCAGTAGAATAATACAGTGTGCAGTCCTATGTGAATTTGGCTTCTTCTGCCTCCCAGATTAATTCTTGATGAGGTAGTGGCTTCTCTTCATTGACTAGTAATGTCCATTTTATGGGGGTACTAAGTTGCTTATCCACCAAAGCTTAAAGGCATTGGGTTGTGTACAAGTTTTGGTGATTATGGCTGAAAATGTTACATTTATGTACAATGTTTTGAATGACTGAGGTTTTTAATTTTTTTCTGTTTTTCTGGGGAAGTATTTAGAAGAAAGATTTTTAGGACTTACATGGTAAATGAAGATTTAGTTTCATAAAAGCTGCCTTGAAGTTTCCTAGTTGTCCTCAGGGGCAGCGACAGTGCCACGCTCCCCTGACATCCTTACCATTATCTGCTGTTGCCATTTTGCAGTTTGCTTTATTCTGTCCCAATAGTTCTGTATCTGTGACATCTTGAATTAATACAAAAGGCCAGAGCTGCTTCCACCTGCTGGACCCCAGGATCTGTGCACATAGGAGCTTCTCAGGTGACACTAACTCCTACCCTCTCCTACCACTGCACCTGCATTGCTGCTCTACTCTGGTCCTGACCTCCTCTAGAGGGGGTCACCCCTGTGAAGTACCAGTTCTACCTGTTCCCAGTAAGGACCCAGGAAAGACACATAAGCACCTCTGAACAGCTTTACCAGAAAGGGGCTTCTCCTAACAGGTTTATTAAATAGAGGTGACAAGGTGCTGCAGGGTCATTAGCTGCCCCACTGAGCCTCACACTTCAGTCTATCATACTTTAAACTCTCATGGCTATTACATGCCCAGTCTTCCCATTTATGGAGAAAATGCTTTATTGAAAGTATTGTAGTTGGCCAGTGAGAAAGCCCAGTGGGCAAAGGCATTTGCCATGCAAGCCTACCACCTCAAGTTCCAGCCCCCAAGCGTAGCTGGAGCTATCTTCAGTCCTGCCCGGGCCGGCAGCCACTCAGACTCAAATAAACACACAGATGCTTGTATTATTTAAACTGTTTGGCCTAATGGCTCAGGCTTCTTGCTATCTATATCTAATATCTTAAATTAACCCATTTCTATTCATCTGTAAGTTGCCACGTAGCTCATGGCTTATAGGTATCTTAACATCTTCTTATGGCGGCAGCTGGCAGCGTCTCTCTGCCTCAGCCTTCCACTCCCCAGAATTCTCCTCTCTCTTCGTCCTGCCTATCCTATACTTCCTGCCGAGCTACTGGCCAATCAGCGTTTTATTTATCAGCCAATCACAGCAATACATTTATAACACAGAGAACATCCCATAGCACCCAAGCTTACATACAGTTTGGGAGAGTGCATTCTCTCCTTCTGCCATGTGGGTCCTGGGGGCTGAGCTCATGTCATCAATGTCATCAGGCTTTAAAGCAAGTGCATTCACCCACTGAGCCATCTCACTGGCCCATGAGAAGGCTTTTTTGGAAGAAATCTGCCCTTAATTCAGATTGTGCAAGTCCAGAGACTTGGCATTAGTGAGTTTTTTGTTTGTTTGTCTGTTTATGACCACATAATGTACTAATGGATAGCCAGAGTTGAGAATTACTAGTCTTAAAGACAAATGTACTGTAACAGAGGCTAACTCTAGCAATATTTCTACCTGTCAAACTATGTACTATTTCCGTTTGTTTTCATGTGTATGTGTCTCCAATTTCTACGGTGATCAGTAATACCAGTATAGACCAGTTTAGACTGTGTGCTGATCTCTCCTGGCCTCTCTCTGTCTTGAGTAAGTCTCAATCAGAGTTCCTCTGGCTCTCTCTGTGTCTGTGTTTCTGTCTATGTCCCTGTCTCTCCGTGTGTGTGTGTGTGTGTGTGTGTGTGTCTGTGTGTGTCTGTGTGTGTGTCTGTGTCTATGTGTGTCTGTGTATGTGTGTGTGTGTAAGTCTGACTGCATATGCCTTGGCAGCATGAAGAGGTTGTACAGTCCCCTGGAGGTGGAGTCATTTGGTGTGGGTGTAGGGAACCAGACTCAGGTCATCTGGAAGAGCAGTAAGCTCCCTTAAGCACCATGCCATCTCTAGACCCCCTAAAAACAGGCTTAAATTTTAAAAAAGCTAACTAAATATAGTATTATTAAATGATCTTTTCGGAAGAATGTAATTGGAGGTTACTTTATATTAAGACCACAATTATTCATTTTAGAGAAAATCATATTGCAGAAAATGAATGAGAGGTCATTTCCAGGTCATTCCTAAATAACTGTTACAAACATACTGGAAGTTGAATGTTGAACTAATTCCTCTTCAGTGTGAAATATTCCGGTTTGGTAGTAAAGACATAAATTTCAGACTTGGAGCTGACAGTGGGGTTGATAGAAGCCCGTCAAAGTTCTCTCCACACTGGCAGGGCTTCTACATGGCTCCCTCAGTCTGTGGTGTCTTGGGATCTGTGCTTGGCATGTAGTAACACTCAATAAATAAATGAATGTCTAGACAGGCTGTAATTGTGTGGAGTATAGAAAGTGAAACAGCATTCCAAACAAATGCAAATTTCTATCATTTACTTCTAGGAAATTAAAATATAGAATGGTGAAGAACCAAGTTTAAAAGCATTTATGTGGACCGACTGGTCCACTCTACTAAAAATACTCAGTTTTAAACCATCTTGCCAGAAATATTGGCCAAGGGAGGTTGTGGTGTCATTGACTCCATCCTGGCTCCACAGTGCTAGAGTTGACATGTGCTATGTTCTAGACTCCAAGCTTTCTGCAGTGAAATCCCAGATGTTGGCTCTTCTGGAAGAAGCAACCTGCAAAGGCTTATTACACAAGGCAAATGGAGAAGCTTGGATGTTCAGCTGGGAACAGGAAAGATCCAGTAAGCTGTGCTGTCTGGCTGAAGAGATAGAGGGTGCTCAGTGGTTCTTGACTTAAACAAGTAGATTTATGGTGGTTACTGGGAATAACTTTCTAAAAATTAGACTGCCCCAGAAAATATAGTACCTTGTAGGTTACAAAGAGTGTGCTCTTGTGTGTGGGATGGAAAATCAGACCAGACAACTGCGGTACTGCTTAATCTTTGTCAATTTGACACAAGCTAGAGTCACCTGGGAAGAAGGAACCTCAATTGGAGAATTGCCTCCGTCAGACTGGCCTATAGGTATGTCTGTAGAGCATCTTCTTGATTAATGATTGATGTTGGAGGGCCTAGGCAACTGTGGATGGTGCCATGTCTGGGCAGATGGTTCTGGCTTGCATAGAAGGTGACTGAGTAAGCCATAGAAAGCAAGCCAGTAAGCAGTGTTCCTCCACAGACTTTGCTTTACTTCCTGACCCCAGGTTCCTTGAGTTCCTGCCCTGACTTCCCTCTGTGACTCCAGGAGTGTGACCTGGAATTGTAAGATGAAATAAACCCTTTCCATCCTAAGTTAGTTTTGGTCATGGTTTTTATCATAGCAATATAAAGCAAACTGGGCCACTAAGTAAGGACTTTCCCAGCTCCAAGATTCTGTGCTTTGTTTTGGGGCAAAATTTGTGTATAGTAGAACAAACTGTAGACTGCTCACTTGAACTTGGGTTGCTTCTACTTGTTTGGGTTTCCTTGGTGAGAATTGTTATGTGTTTCTTGCATGTACAGACATGATGTTTATATTTGTTAACCTGCTTTCAAGATGGACTATGAGGGCTTAGATTCTTCCTATGGGCAGCTTGGGGACAAATAATGAAACCTCATGCTGGTGAGGGTAAAAGGAGCTGGGATGGGATGAATGTGCCTATGGAGATGGGTGTGTGCCTATGGAGATGGGTGTAGTTTTGCAAAACCCTGTGAATAACTGTCAGATACAATCAGAATTCTAGGACTTAGCATGTAACTCAGTAGAGTGTTTGCCTAGCATGCACAAAGTTCTGGGTTTGATCTCCAGCACCTTGTAAACTGGGTGTGGTAGTGTTCACTGTAACCACAGTTTTTGGGAGGTGGAGGCAAGAGGTTCAAGGTCATCTTTTGGATATGTAGGGAGTTTGTGACCCTGGGTACTTAAAAAAAAATCAAAGTGCTCTGATTAGGAAATACTTAGATTTTTGAAGTCGGATTGACATGATATTCAAATTCTTGCATAGATACGTACTTCCTACTTTGGTCATGTGACTCAATCTCTCCTTGGCTTAAGCTCAGTTTCATTGTCCATGACATTAGAACAGTTCTTTTCCTTTGCTGGGCTCTGGAGACGTAGAAGGTAGATACAGTACTCAGTAAGTACCAGCCTTCCTAACATCTTTTATTGTGTGATGGTTTTGTATCATTCACAGGAGCTGGGTTGTAGCACATTTGGTAGAGTATTTACCTCCCATACAGGATGCCTTGGGTTTGATTCCCAGCACTGCTTAAACTGGGCTCATAATCTCAGCAAGCAGGATGATCAGAAGTTCAGGGTCATCCTCAAGCTACAGAGAGTTTGAGGCCACTCTGAACTAAGGAAAATGAAAAGCCCATTTACTAGTCTGTTTGGGATTCTGTTTATTTGGAGATTAAACAAGATGATGCTAAAACTCAGAATAAAACACCTGACCATCATTAAGCTCCTAATTGTATTGTCACAACTACTTGGAAATTGATAAGTGAATACCCAGGGAGTCCTGAAAGCTATAAAGAACAAAAAGGACCACATCTAAGTAAGTTATCTGCTTGGGCTACTTTTCTGTCTATGGGCATCTAAGAGGCTTTCTGTCATTGTCGTAACAAATTGCCACAACTTAGTGGGTTTGAACAATATAATGTTATTACTATCTTGCAGGACAGAAGTTCTAACTGCAATCAGGTGTCAGGGGACATGTGTTCCTTCTAGAAGTTTCAGATGAGACTGCTCTTCCATGCCTTTCTAGCTTCTCAGGGTCCCTTCATCTCTGGGCTTGAGGCCCTTTCCACCGTCTACACAGTTCAAATTTTCAGACTTCTTTTGTCATTTAGGCATTCTCTTTTTCTCCCTGACTTTAATTTCTTTGTCACATTTCTTCTCTAACTACATTGTGGCTCGTCCCCCTCTTTTATGCTGTTTTGAGACAGGATCTCACATAACTTCAAGCCAGCATCAGATTTGTGTAGCTCAAGATGACTTTTAACCTCTGGATCGCCTGCCTCCACCTCTCAAGTACTGGGATTATAGGCATGGCCTGGCTTCTATTCCTTTATAAGGATTTTTGTGATAGTGGTAAGCCACCAGAGATCCCAGAAAAAATTCCCCCATCTCAAGATTTATAGCTTAATTATATATATTAAGTCTTCTTATCCTATTAGGCATCTTTCCCCAGGTTCCAAGGATTAAGACATAGATGCTTTGGAGACCTGTTATACAGCCTACTATACCTGCTTATCTTAGAGAGAGATTAGATATCTGAAATCATCGGGAGTGCACATCTTCCCTTGAGCATACCGAGTTTTTTTAAAAATACTGTAATGGTACAGCTCTGAATTTATTTGCTCTAATGTCATTCTCTGAAGAGCTCAAATGCTCAGCCTCAGCCTGAAGGAACTGAGGAAGAAATCACAAGAGAAATTTGAACAGTAGACTTGAAATAAAAGTCAAAGAAAGGTATTTGTGTGTTGTGGTGTGTATTGGCATCTGTGAACTGGGTGCCAGGATGCCATGCTTGCTTAAGTTAGACTGTGTCTGGAGCATCATAGCCCTTTGAAGATACCATCTAGCTTCCTGAGGACAGCAGTAGAGATGGGCAGGTGCCAGCTCTCTTGCCCCCATGGACTACAAGAAATTCTCCCAGGTTCTAGGAAACAATGGGCAACACTTTCTTTTTGTATCTTCTCAAACTGTTCTCAGAACACACCTCCCCATATAACTCTCTTTTTGTTGTTGTTTGTTTGTTTTGTTTTTGTTTGATAAAGATAAGCTCTCACTGTGTAGTTCTGGTTGTCCTGGAATTCACTGCGTAGATCAAGCTGGCCTCAAACTCACCGAGACCCACCTGCTTCTGCCTCCCAAGTGCTGGGATTAAAAGCATGCACTGCTGTGCCTGGTTTCTGAGTAACTCTTAAGTTTCTTTATCACTTACTTTTCTCATTGCTGGAACCAGATTCGTGACTGAAAGCAAACTAAAGAGGGTGGGATTTATTTTGGCTCACAGTTAAAGAGATTTCAGCTTGTTCTAGTAGGGAAGGCCTGCTGGCTGGCATTGGTTGTTTTGGGGCCAGTGGCCACACTGCAGGGCATTCTCCTCCTTCATCATCGAACACTCTTCTATTGCAAGTGGGGCTAGCCTATATCCTTCAAAACCTGCTGACAGTATTCACACTTTTGCCAGTTGTGACTGCCTCAAAGCAGTGCTACAGAGTAGAGACCAGATGTCTGAGCACAGGTCCTGTGCAGGCTGTTTCACATGTACTCGTGACTGCACATTTGGTTCAGCTGCAAAAATGTTATTTGCCACATCTTTTTGAGTAGTTAAGGGAGTACGTTTGGAATTAGGTTGTCCAGGCCCGGCCAGGCTCTTGACTGCATGCATGGCACTAGGCATGCCCTTAATCTAGAGGGCTGATGACAACTGCTGTGTTCTGTTGTAATACTAGGACTCACTGGACCTTTGTGGGTCCATGCACCCTGACCCAGTGCCTTCAGCTAATTAAGCAGCTTTGCTATCAGTACTATTTTGGCTTAGTGACATAAAGAAGTCACTAACTGAGGGGTAAGAAAACAGTTAAATATCAAGGTAGACTTTGGTGATTACAGAGATTTTAATGGTAAAGTGATCGTTTCAGATGTTTGCACATGATATTGCATTATGAAAATTGTCTATACAGGGGTAAATTCCCTATTAGAGATGTGACCCCTGTTACTAGTTCTTTAAGGCCAGGGGCCATTAGTTCACTTATTTAATTGATGCATGTATTAGGTATGTCTGGTATATTAACAGAGACTAGAACAACCTAATAGTGAATAAATACTCCAGTGAGGGAAGAGAAACAATAAATGGAACAAATGAAGAGAATGCATGGTATTAGGTGACAATAAATATTAAAGAGGAAATAAATCAGAATATGAGCTATGTCGAAGGGCATGGGACTTTCATGGGAGAGGGTGAGAAAGCCTACCCAAGAAGGTGGCATTTTAATAAGGACCCAAGAACAATGGGAGAAAGCAAGTCAGAGATTTCTGGAAGCTACCAGACCAAAACCAAACCAAACTAACCAAACCAACCAAACAACAACAAAACAAAAAATAAGAACAACAAAAAAAAAAAAAAAAAGAAAAAAAAACACACCAAACTAAGCCAAACCAACCAACCCAAAAAACAGGTTCAAAGGCCTTGAGGTTAGGAGTATTCTTAGTGATGGAGTAAATAAATCATGGTCTTTTCTTTTGCTCTCTTTTGAGAGTTGCAGAAGGTACTAGAAAGTAAACAATTACAGTTATTTGAAGATTCTCCTCTTTGGAGAAGTGCTATGTTAACATCATCCCTATGACTTTAATGAAGGGCAGACACTACATCTAGACATTGCCTGTTACTTTCTTTCTCTCTCTTTTTTCTTCCTTTCAAGATTTATTTATCTTTGTTTTATGAATCTGAGTGTTTTTCCTGAGTGTGTGCCTATGCACCATGTGTAAGCCCAGTGTCCGTGGACGCCAGAAGAGGGTGTCAAATACCCTGGAACTGGAGTTGCAGACAGTTGTTAGCTACCACGTGGGTGCTGGGAATCAAACCCGAGTCCTCTGGAAGAGCAGTCTGCGTTCTTAACCACTGAGCCATCTCTCCAGGCTCTCTGTTACTTGCCAAAAAGAACTGGAAGTAAGTGTAAGGAGTGGAAGCCTCAGACTTTGGGTGGTGGGGAAGGGATGGTTGGTAGGAACTGTTTCTTTTTTGCATCTGAGCAGGTGGAGAGAGGAAGACATCACAGCTTCTAGTGTCTGGCAACTTCTTGTTTCCAACCTGTTCAGCAGATGACAAAGAGAGAGTCAGAATTAGAAGATAGAGTGCTGTGTAACTTTCTAAGATCACAGGTTATTGAAGCATGACTTACATGTTCCCAGTACAGCCATTTCTATGTGAGGTTTGATGAGTGCTGACTAAGTGTATCCCAGTGGTGTCCTGACAGATTGGAGAAAGATGTACTCTTCAGGGACAAAGGAGAGTCCTCTCTCTCTCTCTCTCTCTCTCTCTCTCTCTCTCTCTCTCTCTCTCTCTCTCTCTCTCTGTGTGTGTGTGTGTGTGTGTGTGTGTGTGTGTGTGTGTGTGTGTGTGTGTGTGATCACTGGTAATGTCAAGTGACCAAGATGATGTCTCTGAACATGGGGTTAGAAAAAGATCTGGTTGGATCTGGTGGTAGTTGGTGGGCAGGACAAAGTTCTGAGGAGCTGATTCAAGCAGTTGGATTAGCGTCAGAATCAAGGCAAGGACATTCCTCACACCTCTCCAGGTCACTCCAGGTCAGCTCCTCTGCCAGGCTGCCCTGATCCACTTCCTGGATTCCCCAGATAAAGCTTACTGTGTGTACCTGCCATCAGCTGTGTATTTTGAAAGTCATCGTTCAGGTTAGTTTTTGCCAACTTGACACAAGCTAGAGTCATCTTCGAAGAGGAAATCCTCATTTGAGAAAACACTACCGTCAGACTGGCCTGTAGGCAATCCTATTTTCTTGATGACTGATTGATGTAGAAGGGTCCACCCCACTGTGGGCAGTGCCATCCCAGGACAGGTGGTCCTGGGGTGCAAAGAAAGCAAACAGCAAGCCAGGAGGAGCAAGCTAATAAGCAGCACTCCTCCATGGCTTCTGCTTCAGTTCCTGCCTCTAGGTTCCTGCCCCAAGTTTCTGCCTTGGCTTCTCCTGGTGATGGACTGTGAAACAAGTTAAAATACCCTCCCAAGTTGCTTTTGGTCTTGATATTTATTACAGCAATAGAAACATTAACTAAGACATTTCTGCTTTCTTCTATGATAGTAATATCAGTTCAGCAGTTTAGCTTCTTTCGCCCTCCAGTTGCTGTGTCTCTTGTTTCTCTGTCTTTCTCAGTAGGATCTCATGTAGGCCACACTGGTTTTGAGCTAGATATGTAGTTAAGGCTGGCCTTGAACCCTGAACATTCTGTCTCCATCTCCTGTGTGCTAGGATTACAGATGTAGCGCCATGCCCAATCTGAACAGCTTTCAGCTAAATGGGTATTTCATAACCTATTTAACCCTTTATTAATCTGCAGTTAGAACATTTCTACTTTGTGGCTGTTATTAAGATATGGGCTGGGGCTATTTGTGTGTGGATTTTTTGTTTGGAAATATATTTCCTTTAGGTGAATTCCTAGAAACAAAATGTCTAGATTATGAGGCAGGTTTTATAAAAAACATTGCCAAAAGTTTCCAGAGATACTGAACTCTTTTCCATTCTTCCTGGCAATTTATTATTCTGATGCTCAGTGATTTATTAGAACTTGGCCTTGTCTGTCTTTTCTGTTCAGCCATTCTGATATTGTGCAGTTATTAGGATTTTCATTTTCACATATTTTTTGTGTGCTTATTTGGAATATGTCTGTTGTCTTCTGTGCAACGTCTATTTCAATGTTTGCCCATTCTAGGAGTTTAATTTGTGGGGTGGAGGTATAATAAATTACTTTTCAAAAAGGAAATGCAGGATTTGGGGAAGTCTGTTAACTGAAGAGATAAGAACGAAAACCAGGCAGACAGGTAGCCCAGGAGAAATGATAGGTTTATCATGTACTGGTGCTTCTAACTGGGTGGCTGCCGGCTCTGGTTTGCCTGGCACTGTCCAGTTTCTTGCATGTAGAACATGTGTCCAGCCTGGGCAGGCTTCTGCAAGGTGAGGGTTCCTTCTGCAGAAATACAAATCTTCTGCAGAGAGATGCTGGGCTGGTAAGTATGGGTGTGAGTTTTCACTGTGAGTATGGGTGGATGTATTGGTGGCTAGTTATCTATGGAAGGCCACACAGCTCTTTACCAGGAGCAAAGCCAGTGTTTATGTCGGGCCCAGCACACCCCACTCAGCTAGTTGTACCTTACCTGTGATGGGAGGAGTCAGGGACATGGGGAAGTTTATCATCTGCTGTTAGCTTAAGCAATTAAATAAATTGGACTCATTTATTCTGCTTCACTAATTCTTTTCTGACCAAATGCAATTGTACCTGGAAAAACCAAGATGCAGAGTTTATAGTCAGTCATACATGCCTTATTAGTATAAAATAGTTCGAAAAATTCTTTCCCCAGAATACACTTTGTTGTAGAGAGTGTAGTTATGAGAAAATTCTGAGAGGCTACTACTAAAGATGAGACTTTCAAAGGCTTAGGAGAACTAGGAACAAAGGATGAAATTCATCTTAGCAGAGCTGCCAGGCAGAAAACAGTGTGTACAGCTTTGTAGAACATGCACGTCCAGGGCCAAGGCCATTACTCTTTTTCCTTTCCACAGTGGTATGGAAGGTTGGGCCTGGCCATATCTCATTTGTTCCTGACGTATTTATACAGTGTCCCTGTGCCAATTATGTAATGTCCCCTATTTTGGCCCCTGTTGCTCTTACATGACATGAACACAGTCATCTTTTGTCTTACATTTCCCCAAAGAACCTGGATGGAGACTTGCTTATAGATAGATAATATTATTGTTTTGTTTTCATGTCTATTTTTAATAACTCTCAACATGTTACAGCATTTTTCTTCTTAATGTTTATTAAATGCCCTCAGCAGGCTCAGTCCTATTGAAAGAACATAAAAGACACAATTCTTGCCAATAAGGGACATTCATATTAATAAAGGAGACATAAATATGCTTATATATGTATGTATTTTTTCTTGGAAAGCAATGGACTGCTTTGTTTGGATGAGACAAAGTAATTGGATCAATGCACACAGTTCCTTCTGCTGCTCTTTTGCAAACAACAGCATCTCAGCTCACAGTTGTCACAATCACATGACCTTGGCAGAACTGGTACTCCAGTTAAGGCCAAATGAAGCCATTTCTGTTGCAATCAGCCTCAGTTGGATAGACCTACTAGAGACCAAACCATATGGAGCTCTATTGTATGTGATTTTAGCAATTCAGTGACTATGATGTTTAGATCACAAGCTCTTCTGTGATTATATGTGTGTTGAGCTGTGAACAGACACATGGCAGCCTCAGTGGAACATGCAGGCAGGCGAGGGAGCCAGTCTTAGACTGATATATGTGCCAATCAGGGTTAAGCTCCAGGCACATTTTAGGATTCCCAGATGATATAGTGGAGCTGTGACCTCATTTGGGGAGTGACATAAAAGATGAGAAAGAGGAGTTGAAGGTGGGGAAATGGAGGAAGTGAGGGTGCTGTTGGCAGAGGTGTCAGTAGAGATGGCTGAGTCATGGCACTGAAGGTATAGGGCCAGCACGGCTGGAATCCAGAGAATGAGGAGAATGCTAGACTGCAGAGGGAGGCCAGGCTCGATCCTGCAGCCCTGAGTATATTCATTCAATGAGTTAGCTAAAGCATACCTAGTCATTCCTGTGTAAGTGTGTTTATATGATCTTCCTATTTGGATTGACTTTTAGAAACAAATTCATGAAAGAGCATTATGGATAGCTAATATTATTTGAGAACAAAAGAAGCCACAAAGACTTTTAGACAGGGGTATGATGTAACCTTGCATCTGGGTTGTATTTGTAAGTATCATTCCAGCTAATATAAGAAAAAGTATTTGAGGGATGAGAGTGGTACAGTTCCGTGAGATGATCAGAAGCACCTTGTCAATCTACAGGCTGGCAGAGTGGACACAATGGCTCATCCAGGAGCTTGTGGCTCATTTTTGCCAGTAGTCTATGGCTCTGGAGCTATGCAACAGGACATCTCTGAACTGACTGTCTACAGGATGGCAGGGTGGACACAATGGCTCATCCAGGAGCTTGTGGCTCATTTTTGCCAGTAGTCTGTGGCTCTGGAGCTATGCTCTGGAGCATCTCTGAACTGACTGTGTAAGGGTATAGCTAGTTTTAAAGACATTCCAGTGTATCCAGTTTGGAGTGGTCAGAGGCACCTACTACAGAGAATGGATTCTATGAGCCACTAATTTGAAAGGGGTTTATGTTAATAGAGTAGAGACAAGCCCTGTGGTAGTGGTGCAAGCCTTTAATTCCAGCACTTGGGAGGCAGAAATAGGCAGATCTCTATGAGTTCAAGGCCAGCCCTGTCTACAAAGTGAGTTCCAGAACAGCTAGGACTATTACATGGAGAAACTTTGTCTCAGAAAAACAAAAACAAAAACAAAACAAACAACCAAAAAGAGTAGAAATAACAAGGTCAAGCTTTCAGTGCAGCCCTTGGGTTTTCAAAGTCATATCCTGGTCCACAACCTGAAAGCTAAGGGATAAGGAATCTACTCTATCTTGTCACCACAGGTACAACTCTTTTACCATCTGCAGTTCCTTGCCAGCTCACCAAAACAACTATGGCACAGGAAAAAACAAAACAAAACAAAACAACAACAACAAAAAAACACTATCACTATGATGTACCAGGCAGCTAGGAAGCAGATGGCAAGACCTCCACTACCGTCCTGAGCAGGTCCTTCAAGAACAGGCTGGGTTGATGCTTGATTTTGCTTTATGTCTGGCTGGTACAACCTGCACCATGTTTGGTCACTTGCTGCATAAGTAGAGTTTAGCGTCTTAGCTGTGTGTTATGGGGAGACCCTCCAGAAGGATGCTGCACTGCATCATTTGAGGCCATTCACAGATTCCATGACAGAACCCTGATGTTAGTGGATATTTACCAAGCATATCACACTTAATCCCAGCAGAATGTGTTTGGGTATTCCCAGAGGCCTGGGGTCCTTTGTTAGTCAATTAGAGCTAATGATATTTAGCTTTCAGAACTCTTGGAGATTAAATTAAATCTGATAATATGCAGGAGAGGAACAAGATGCCTGACACAAGTTCAACTTTTGATAAAGGAGGCATCAACCAAAAAAACTACAGCGCACCACTACACGGCTCAGTAGTAGAATCAGAACCCCCAAGAGAAGGACAGCATTGCTTACTGCCACATGGTTTGGTGGCCTGGGTAGAAGTAGCCTTTGTACTGGCCACATAGAACTTAAGGAGTGTCTATGCCCTGGAAAAATTGCTGGCATGCGTATGTATGCTATTTCAGTTTTTTTTTTAAATTAAAAAATACATACATTTTTATTATCTGAGAACTTCATACATGTATACAATGTATTTTGATCATTTTCACCCAGACTCCTTTCCCCCAACTCCTCCCAGATCCCCCCTACTCTCCTTATTCCTCCCAATTTTGTATGCTGGTTTTTGTTTTTTAAGTACCAAACCAAGGATCAAATTTGTGCTGCCCATATTTTCATATGCGTGGAGCCATCCACTGGAGGTTGGCCATACTCTTAAAGAAATTGACTTCCCAGTAACTCCCCACTAAGAGATGGAACATGGGCATACCTTTCCCTTTCATGCTGGAACATTGACTGTCTTAATCTTGGGCAGCTCTTGTGTAGGCAACAACAGCTACTATGAGTTCACTAGTAAAGCTGTTCTTTCATATCTGGAGGACACTGTTTTGCTCTGGTCCTTCCTGACCTCTGACCCTTAGAATTTTCCTACCCTCTCTTCTGTGATGGTGCCTGAGCTTTGGGAGAATAGGGTATGATATAGATCACCCATTTATACCTGTGCACTCCATAGACACTTACTCTCTGGACTTGTACCAATTGTGAGTTTCTACATCACCCTTGTCCACTTCTCAAAGAGACATCTCTAGTTCTTTTTTTTTTACATTTTTAATGAGTTTTTTAAATAATAATAAAAAAGCTACTTGCATAAACAATAAAAGGAAGGTCCCTCTTCTTGGTTTTTGAATTTTATTTTAAAAATATTCTTATAACTTTATACTGTACAACTATAAATTCTTCCTTTGTTGTCTTTGCAATAATCAGGCCGTATATAGGCAGGGTGTATACCTTTCTTTAGTCTTAACTCACTATATCTTGGAGTTGAAGCTACTTTTATTTGTATAGAATTAATGACCTCTTGATGGCAGCTGGGTGTTTTGAACATTTACAAAGTTTACTCTGACAGTTTGTTCATAGGTAACTATCTGCGAAAAGCACCTTTAGAAATAGAAAGGTGGGGTTCAAGGTTAGATGCAGTTTAATCTCTTCAAATCACATCTCATCTTATACTTTTGGCCAGTCTGGTATAACCACCCTTGCTGCCTACATACCTACAGCAGTGTGTCATCGGCTCTTTGGGTTTTTCCTATTGAGGGCTGGGAAGTAAAGAGCTAATAACAGCGTAGGCCAAAAGTAATCCTGACAAGGAAAGAGAAATGAAAGATGAATTAGAAGAGGTGAGAGAAGGGAAGCTAATAAGCTTCCAACAATGACTGAATGCCAAGCGGTGACTTGGCCAGACATCTCATTTTCTAACATTCATTATTCCATATCAAGCCATAAATACTCTCTTTTCAAAACCTCATGTATGTGTGCA
The DNA here is from genome assembly GCF_949786415.1 of Peromyscus eremicus. Taxonomy (NCBI): domain Eukaryota; kingdom Metazoa; phylum Chordata; class Mammalia; order Rodentia; family Cricetidae; genus Peromyscus; species Peromyscus eremicus. Next base: position 43,987,442 of record NC_081416.1, read on the forward strand.
CACACGTGTGCCTCAGTGCATGTGGGGTGTTAGCAGACAATCCTGGTTTGAGGCCGGTTCTCTTGTGTACTGCTATGTATGCCAAGCTAGCTAACCCAGGAGTTTCTGGGGGTTCTCTTGTCTCTATAATTCATCTCACTGTGGAGGTGCTTGAATTACAGATGTCTACTATAGCATGTGCCTTTATGTGGGTCCTTGGGATTTGAACTCAGGTCCTCATGCTTTCCTGAGAAGTACTTTCTGCACTGAACCATCTCCTTAGTTCCCCTAAGCTATCTTAGTCTTGAGTACTTTGATGACCAATGTCTGCCCACAGTACCTCCTGTGAACTTCTCAGTTTCCTACTGAGGAAACCAACACACAAAGAGGCTAAATGGTTTATCCAAGGTCCAAAATCAACTTAAGTTGAGACAGAGGATCCAGTTTAGAACTCCTAACATACTGATTTAGACTGGGATGTCAGTCTATACTTGAAAGGCCACAAAGGGTTTGAATGTGTCCTCAGGATGAATTTCATCCACAGGTCGAGCTTAATAATTGGATTGAATCCAGCCATTTCCTGTAACACAGAGTTTCTTTGTAGGGAAGTTGTGATAGTAAACACACTGACATTTTCCCACTGGTGATGAGTTGTTCCTTCATTTTGTTTTTGTCTTATGTAGCCCAGGCTCTCCTTGAATTAATTCACCATGTGCCCAAGGCTGACTTGAACTCCTGATCTTCATGTCTGCACTGTGCCTACTTGTGGTCAGTTCTTCAAGGTTCCTCCCCAGGGAACATGTGTTCGTTCTACCAAACTATTATGTTTACTCAAGGAGAACTTCACTAAGCTATGTGTAATAAAAAGCTTAGGACTTTTGTTTAGAAAATTATGCAGCCACTCTTGAATTCAACCCTTAAAGCTTCAGCATTTTAACACCTTTTGGGATATCCTTCTGGGCAGGCCCAGAAGTGGAGCTGTGACCTGTTAACTTCTTCCTGCTCCCCTTGCTGAGGACCACTGAGATGGAGGACTCACTGGGACTTCCTTGGCTATATATTTCACTTATTATTTGAGTTATCTGTATAGATCAGGGCGTTTTCCACTTGAATCAAAACTTTGAGGCTTTGAGCTTTCTCTCAAGTTTTAATGATAGTGCAATGTCACAAAGTCCCCATGAGGAGACAATGTCAAAATGACACAGAACATGTGGTGGGAATGTAACACGGAGACAGACCTTAGAAAACAGACTTGTATTATGAAAAAAGTTAACCTGAGCCAATGACATTTTAATTAAGAAAGCCCAAGGTCTACATTGGACCAACTGGACAACATCATCACAGTGGTCATTCCTTTAGTGCAGAGCCGTGAGTGTCCAGAGAATTAGACATTTATTGTATTTGCCTGAAGCAAGGAAAGTGTCACTGTTAAAGAATGGAATATGAACACTGCAGTGGTCTTAGAAATTAACTAGCCCAAAATCCAATATTCCAGAAAAGGAAACACGGGCTCAAGAGTACATGCTGTTCAGCTGGGGTGTCAGCTAAAATGAGACTCTAGGCACAAGCCCTGCCTGTGTGGTTCAGTTCAGTTCTCATTGGGTGATGCACAGTATGTGTGTGTGTGTGTGTGTGTGTGTGTGTGTGTGTGCATGTACGCATAGGTATACAAAAAGGTCAGAATTGACCTCCCTCAATTGTTCTCCATTTTAAATTTATTTATTATTATTGTTTCATGTGTGATTGTATGTAGGGAGTGAGGAGTGCATGTGTATCATAGTGGGTGGGTACATACCAGAGGACAAGTTTGTAGACTTGTTTCTTTTCTTTCACCTTTATATGGCTTCTAGGTATCAAATTCCAGTAGTTGAGCTTGCCAGGCCAAGCGCCTTTAGTGTGTCATCTTGTCTGTTCATCTCCACCTTATTTGAGACAGTGCCTCTCAGTGTACTTGGAGCTCACTGATCAGCTAGACTAGCTGACTAGTTGGCCAGCAGGTCTCAGGGATTCTCCTGTCTCTGCATTCCACTCCCAGGCAATGGGGTTGTACACACTGGCATGCCTCAATTGTACTTTGGTGCTGGGAATCCAGACTCACGTCCTCATGTTATGTATCAAGCACTTTACCAACCCCTTTGGCTACAAGAGTACACTTGTTGAATGTTCTGTTCAATTGTTTATCGAAGTGGGCTGTTCACATTTGCAGACCTACTGGTTTTAACTGCGAAAGAATGAAAATGAGGAAATGAAATCATGTTAAGGGACAAGGACAAGATAAAGTAGATAAAACCATTTATCCCCAGAAGCTGAGCTCAAAGATTGTTCTAGAAGTTACCACTCTACTTGAGGGCTGTGCCTACTCTCTGCTGATCTAAGTAGTGCTGCTATCTTTGTGAATGATCATCTGCTTAAGACATGTTTCAAATTAACTGTATAAATAACCTGTCGGCATCCTTCATTGTCTATTTCTCACAGCAAACAGAATGCAATGTGTTTTTATTAACTAGAGAGCTATTTGACTTTTCCCTCTTTCCCACATTTGGATATAGATTGATATAGCATTACTTAAAATGCTGCATATAAATTAAACATTAAACAGGCGATATGGAGAAGCTAACTGCCCCAATAGAATCTTTAGTTCTGCAGTCACTGCCTGAAGGACACTCATATTTCATATCGGATGTCCTTCTTTTGAAAAGTGACCAAAAGGTTCAAGTGACATTTAAGTATATCAGGCAGCTGCATAATTTATGGACCTTTTTGCTTTGTGTTCTTATTTGGATGAAAAACAAGGAAACAGGCTGTCTTCAGACATTAACATGTTCCCCCTGTGCTCTTCCTCCTACCTGTCCCTGCAGATTGGTGCACTGAAGGACTACTATCACTTCTTCCATAGCAGGACCATTAAAAGGTCTGTTCTCTCGAGCAGAGGAACCCACAGTTTCATTTCAATGGAACCAAAGGTAAGAAAAAACCAGTTGGACGGGGACCAAGAAGAGATGGTTCTGCATTTTTCATTGGTGATAACATGAGGAGCCAGTGACCAAGCATGAGGCTCCTGTTTCTAGATCTGTCATAGTATCCTTTGGTAAAGTATCTGCTCTCGGGCAACAACACTCAATGGCTTGATTTTTATTGACATGCCACTGCCATCCCAGGTGTGGAGCAGCTCAGGGGTAGCCATAGATATGAGCTTTTATGTAGAATTGAGAGAGGCTGCAGCTTGAGAAGACAGGTCAATTGAACACGTCTAAAGGAAGAAGAACATGCCATCTCTCATACGCATGCAGCTTGAGGTCCTGTGAGCTCCATGGGTATGAGAAGACAACTAAGACACTGACATCAAATTAAATAGCTGTCTTTATTAATTAAGTTGGAGGAAGGGACTGACCTCATAGAATTAGCTCTCTCAGACGTGCTAAGTAATGGAGAAACAGAAGGAGCTGTGCCAACTTACCTTAGGTCCTCTGTGGGTTCATGGTATATAATTCAGTGATTAAGTTATTTTGCCTCTTCCCCTTCATTGTGATTTTGGTTTGCCATAGAACTCATTCTCAAATAGACTGGCAAACAAGTCCCTACCAGCAAGCATAGCAGCCTCAGCTAGAGGCTCTTGGAAAATTCTTGTTAAAGATGCTCTTATATGAATTCTTGTGCAATCCAGTGTGTGGTTTGGAGTCTTGCCTTCTGCTATGGGCCATGGTTTAGTTTACTCTGTGTCTTAAGCAAGGTTTTTGTGGCTGTGAAGAGACACCATGACCATGGAAACTCTTATAAAAGAAAACATTTAGTTGGAGCTGGCTTACAGTTTCAGATGTTTAGACCATTATCATCATGGTGGGAACCATGGGAGCATACAGGCAGACATAATGCTGGAGAAGTAGCTGAGAATTCTACATCCAGATAGGCTGGCAGCTGTGGTGATATTGTGTTCCCCAGTATATTGTGCATCCTAATAAACTTATCTGGGGTCAGAGAACAGAACGGCCACTAGATATAGAGCTCAGAAAATGGTGGCACACACACCTTTAATCCTAGCATTCAGGAGGCGGAGATCCTTCTGGATCTCAATGAGTTCAAAGCCACACTGGAAACAGCCAGGCATGGTGACACACACCTTTAATCCCAGGAAGTGATGGCAGGAAGCAGAAATGTATATAAGGCATGAGGACCAGGAACTAGAGCCTGGTTAAGCTTTTAGGCTTTTGAGCAGCAATTCATCTGAGATCCATTTGGATGAGGACACAGAGGCTTCCAGTTTGAGGAAATGAGATTAGCTGAGGAATTGGCAAGGTGAGGTTAGCTGTAGCTGGTTCTGTTTCTCTGATCTTTCAGCGTTCACCCCAATACCTGGCTCCAGGTTTGTTTTTATTAATAAGACCTTTTAAGATTTGTCTTAAAAGTCAAGACACACTTCCTTCAACAAGGCCACACCTACTCCAATAAGATCACACCTCCTAATAGTGCCACTCCCTATGAGTCTATGGGGACCATTTTTATTAAATCACTACACTCTGTTTAATTTTTCCCTGGAATATTATGGCACAGTATTTATGACTGAAATTATATCTCAGTAGTTAGAGAAAACACATATCTTTCAGGATCCTCCTTCTGTGTGGCATAGGGTCACTCAGTGACCTATAGATAATGTATACATATTTATTTCTATTTAGACTAATTTTTCTGAAAAAGAAATATGTTGGGACAGTTTGAATTTGCTATGTTTTAAAAGCAAAGTCACAGGTTTTTCATCTGTTAAACAACTGTCTTGAATATTGGCAATTAGTACATTTTTTTCTTTTAAGCCTCAGGTGCAAATCCACATGAGTTGGAAAAGTTGGTTTGAGAGTTACAAAGGGAATGTGATGAGACTTTGTCTACCTGAGGAACAATTTACCATGTAAGGAGCTCTTCCCATCCTTAACGTTATCTCAGGCATCTTGGTTTTCTTTTTTCTTATCTCTGTGCATGAAATAGCTTGCATATGAGCCAGGAGAAACCTTGGATCCTGGGACATCCAGTACCTGAACACCACGCTCCTCACCTAGTCCAGGGGTGCAAGACTAATTAGGCTAGCCCAGAGGCAGCTGTGCCTTTCTACTCTTCCTCAATAGAAGGAATACCCAAGAGTAGGGCTACACCTTAATCTCCACCTTGCAGTTCTCCCAGTCACTGCCACTCAGATAACCACAAAGGTGGAGTTCCCTAGCCTTCCCATTGTATTTCTGTGGCCCACTGATTCATTGGCTATTTCTGGGTCCCCCTAGTGTCTCCAGCCCCGTGTTAGGCTCTTGGTGTCTCCCACAGCAGCTTTCAGAGACCCTCCAGATAGGATGATGCTTCTCAGAGTTGGGGTTTGGGGGAAAAGGAGATAGAAGGTATTGTTTTCCTCCTCCAATCCCCTCAACAAGCTTAGGCTCAATTAGCAATTTTTTTCTCTCTCCAAAGGTAACAGAACTCACCAACCTTTTTATTTAGAATGAAGGTGTAGAGAGAGCTTTCCAGATTCCCCATGTTTCCAGTCTCCCTTCTCTTCTTATTTGTCCCCACACAAGCATATTCACACACATACACATGGGCATTTTCAGAAGTGAGTTACAAATACATTCCTTTAGTTCAAACTCCTATAAATCCTGATAGCTTGAAGTCAGGGATCATGATGCCTCCAGAGGTTGCTTTATTGTACAGGATTCTTTTAGCTATCCTGGGTTTTTTTTGTTGCTGTAACAAAATACTTGAGGCCAAATAATATGAAAAGAAGTTTACTTAGCACATGGTTTTGAAGGCCAAATAAACAGCACAGTATCATCTCTGGTAAGGGTTCCCATGATTGTGTTACCGTATTGATGGCATGATGGTGAGAGTGTGGAGAGTGTGTATGAGAGATTTTACATGGCAAGACAGGAAGCCAGTGAGAAAGACAGGCAGGCTCTTTAAAAATAACACTCTCGTGGGACTTACTAACCTCTCTCACAAATCCCTCACCCCTTGAATATCCCATTAGCGACCAGGCTTTCAGTTCATGAACCTTTTGGAACAAACCACACCCAAGCCATAGCACTACATAAATTTCCATGTGCATTACACTCTTCATTCTGAGTTAGCCCCATGAAAGTACAGAATGAATGCTCTGGCATGCCAGTCACTCCTTAAAGTCTGGTAAGTGCTTGGCATGCCAGAGCACAATCACATCTGTGGGACTGGACCATGGGAAGTGGCTTTATGACACTGGCAATGTTAACTTCATGTTACTTTTAACTACCACCTTCTCAAGAAAGAGAAAATAGCAGGTTGAATTGCAGGGGACACACACAGCAAGTAGACTGGCTAAATTGCATGGCTACTTATGACTTTATTTAGAGGGTTCCAAAGAAGGAAAGCCAAAGCAGCAGCCTGGTGAGAATAAACCTCTCGATTGGTGAGAATAAACCTCTCGATTCTAAGAAAGTGGTGTGGTCAGCCGGGGCACATGAGCCTTGAGAGCAAGAATAGCCTTGATTCCCGCAGTCAACATTCCGTTGTGATTATCATTTTAAATGACAGGGATTCACAGACTTCTGAGAGGAGAGCACTAGATAATCATAACACAGCTGGACAGGAAGGGCTGGCACATTTGACAGCAGAGGGAGAGTAAGTCTTCCATTCTTCTGTGTCTGTGTGTGTGTTATACACATGTGTGAAGACATGCTTAACTCTGCTTGGGTGTGTAGAATCCAAAGGCCAAAGCAGAGTGTCTTCCTTCCTTCCTTCCTTCCTTCCTTCCTTCCTTCCTTCCTTCCTTCCTTCCTTCCTTTGTTTTTGAGATAGTATCTTATTGAATCCAGAGCTTGCTTTACTTTATTTTGGCTAGACTTCCTGGCCATGTCTTCATGACTTTACCCACATGATACCCTAAGCCATCATGCCTTTTTTTTTTTTTTTTTTTTGAGTGATCAACCTTTCTCCAGAGAACCAAACTCTTCTAAAACAATAGGCTGCTCCCACTCTCAGGGCTTCTTTCTTTTTAAATATTTAATTTTTAAACCATGTGTATATGTATTTGTCTGGGGGTCTGTGCAGGTGCCCACAGAGTGCACAGAGGGTGTTGGATACCCTGAAGCTGATGTTACAGGTGGTTGTGAGCTACCCTACATGAGTACTGGGAACCAAATTGGGTCCTCTGCAGGTGGTGTACCAACACTTAAATGTGGAACCACCTCTCCAGCCCTTCTGAGAGTTTATTAATTGACCTGTGTATCTATCTTTGCCAGCCACAGTTCAAAGTTATGAGAACCTGCATTCAGATCCCTGGTCCCTAAATAAAAACCAAGTATAGTGTCTGAAACCCCAGTCCTGGGGTGGGTAGAGTTGGCTGAGCCCAGGGGCTCTCTGGCCAGCAAGTCTGGTCAAAACAGCGAGCTCTGGGTTCAAAGAGCGACTATCTCAAGAACGAAGGTAGGGAGTAGTAGAGTGTTACAGGGGCCACCATCTGCAAGGCCACGCTTGTCCTGTCGCCAAGGCATGTGTAGACTGGAACAAGTGAGCAGGGAAGATAACTTCCTTTCATTTTTCTTTTCCTTATCAAGAAACAGAAAAACTTAAGTCACAAGTTTTCAATTAGAGATGTAGGGCTTACTGAGTTACAGAAAAACAAGAACAAAAAACAAAAAAAACCTCAACCATCCAAGTATAAACTGCCCTTAAGTTAGCTACTCATGACTAATTGCATGAGAACAGCTTTCTTTCTTCATATTAGATCTTATCTGGAAGGTTCTGCCTCTCTATCTTTTGTATTTTCTTTTTCCGGTTCTTTTCTCGTCTTTAGATCTCTTACAGGTTGGATTGTATCTGAATGCAGGACAGACACAGTCTGTACTACAGACTAGGGTGAGAAGAAGGAGCTCTTCCTTCTTGAGTCATGCAGCAATGCCTCCCTCATCACATATATGGATGCCTGTCTCATGAAGGACTGTTCAGAATAGTCATCTTGCTTTCACTCCTGTCTCTTTCCTGTGCGATCCTGGCACACCTTCCACTGCTCCCCTTAAGAGAGTGTTTCCAGATCTGTTGGACTGTGATAACCAAGTGCACACAAAATAAGGCAAAATGCCTCTGTATTTGAAGAGATTGAATTTGTTAGGTTTAATCTGCTTACTTTCATTTCTACGCACTGTACCAACTTTTGCCTTCCTGAATCATGCAGAGTGGTACGTCAGTAGTGATGCAACAATTCCATGAATATGTGAACCCTTGGCTTATTCTGCTGCAGAAAAACATTATCTCTAGGTCAGTGTGGCCCAGGCTTAAGTTCAAGGCTTGAAGTCATAGGCAAACTGCCCCGTTTGCTACATTTGTACATGAGCCATTTCCTCTGATAAGAACTAAGCATTCAAGAATTGTCTAACAGTGAGGGGCTGGAAGATGGGAGGCAGAAAGAGACAAAGATAAACCAGTGGAAGAAGGGAAATTCAAGTTCCGTTGTGTTCCAGCTTGCTGCCTTTTCTCCTGATTTGGGTTTCAGATGTGTGCTCTCCTTTATTTTTTTTTTATTTTTTATTTTTTGCTTCAAGATTGACAGCTGTATCTCTCTACACATTATGGAAAAATTGCACACATCAACTTTGAATTTGCCAATTCCCATTTCACCACACATTCATTTTATAATTCCAGAAAACCCTTTCACTGTCAGTTGATCTTTAAGTGACCCATGGAGGCCACCAGCACATCAGTTAGCTCTATTCTCGACCTGGGAAGAATCCCCCAATAGATCGAATGCATGCAATAAGCTGTCCACATACTTGATCTACCAGGGGACTTTGAAGATAAAGAAACCTGCAAGGAGTAGTAAGTATACCCATACACCCGAGGTCAGCCTCAGAAACTGCAGTGGGTTTTGTTCTGTTTTTTTTATCTGGGCTGGTGCATCTTAAACAAGTAGTCTTACTCTGAGTTCCAGTGCCTGCTGCACAGGGCCCCCCTCTCCTCTTTCTTTCTCTCTGTGTGTGTGGAGCAGGGTGTGTGATGTGGGGTGTGTGTGGGGGGGTGTTGTGGTGTGTTGTATGTGTGGTGTGGGTGTGTGTATGCGTGTGTGGGTGGGGGGGCAGTGTTCTACTTTCTATTTTAAATATGATAATGACATAATAGTTCCATAGGCTGATTTTATGAGTCTCAGAACATCGCCTAGATTTGTGCTCACTCAGCTCTGGAGTGATCTGGGATGTGCTGTAGTTAGTGGCTTTGGCCTCGTATTTCCACAAGGCTCGAGTGGCTGTGCTATCTTGGGATAGGGACCTGAGGCTCTGTGTTGTTTCACAGTCTCCTCTAACCATCACTCTGCACCGGTGAATGAAAGTGTTACTAACCCCCTTCAGAACACTTGGAGAAGCAGTGGGGGCTTGGATCTGTCGTTGAGCAAAGAGGATATGGGGGGTCTGAGGGTTTGAGGAGTTATCTCTTGTTTGAGGCTTTGTGCTGTACCCCCATTTTGCCAGCTATGAAATCTAATCATGCTAGGAACCCGTCTTTAGCTTTTGAAAGCATTTCTGAGTCTTTGAAACAGCACATTCTCCTGGGAGGAGCATGGCAGCCATACGTTTGCACCACCTGATGCATTTGTGGTAAGGAAATAGCCAGCAGAGCGAGAGGGATGTGAGGAGCGTGGTGGGTACGGAGTCCACTGTGTTCCCCACCTCCCTTTTTCCTGTCTTGCTCCCTCCCTTCCTGTCTTGCTTCCAGGTTTCCCAGATGTCTTGACAGACAGAACACAGAGGGTCAAATTGTACATTTTGTGGATAGTTGATGGGGAAGTTGAGCTCACAGCCAGAATCCCTCATAGGCAGGAATGAATTAAAAAAAGATTGCTCAGCCATTTTGGCAAGGCTGCCAAATATTTATAAAAGGGTGCTTGGGGATAGAGATTTCGTTTGAAAGGTCATAAATTCAATGCTTACAATATGAGTGCAGGTAACAAGATGTGAGAAGGCATGGAAGCCAATCTCTGGTCACACAGCTGAGTGGGAGCCACTCTTGCAATTGGGAAGGAACCGCTGTGCAGCTGCAGCTGGGTACACCCACCCTTGCTGCCAGGCCAAAAGCACATGTAATTCCCCTTTAATAGCATTTCCCCGAATTAAATGTGGACAAGGCATTCAAAATTATTAACTGTTTCTGTGAGCCAAAGAGAGCAGATTGGAGGGTTGTCTTGACCCGTGACCCCACAGGTTGGCTCTTAGGATTCATGGAAAAAAGCACAAATGATGGATGGTTCCTGGCCTTTTTGTGGTTGCTTTGTTCTGACTCTCCTCCACAGTGGGACTCAAATGTGGTTTCCCTCTGTATCTTAGGGCTTCAACTGAAATTACTTATAGTCCTGGAGATCAAACCCAGGACCGTGCACAGGCTAAACAGACATTCTTGCGCTGAGGTGTGTTTGCAGAACTAATGTCTTCTAGGAGTGTGTAGGCAGTCAGCAGGTCACTCAGGACCCCTAGCGGAAAGAGATGGGCAACTTACCTGTGTTTCTTCCAGCTTTCCACTGGCCTTGCACTAAGATCTCTTAGTACCCTGGAAGAATGCTTAACAGACTCGGAGTGGGTAGATAAGTCAAAAGCATAAAGATGAAAAGGAAAAGAAGTGATGGCTATTAAGAATAAGACAGATTCAGTGAGGAAAGGTTGCACAATCTCCTCAGCTATTTGAAGGAAAGTAACGAGCTGTAAAACCTGGGTTGGTTTTTTTTTTTTTTTCATAGTGAATAAAATATTTCTAAGATGTTAAAAACATCATATTTTTAAAGCAAGATCTCACGATGTAGCCCTGGCTGGGCTGGAGGGTCAACAAACCATCTTTAAAAACCCAAACCATCTTAAAAGGTCTAAAACCATAAATAAGCATTGGATCTAAAAGGTAGAATAATAAAACTCTGACATTTTTTGATCGGGATTAAGAAGAGAATTTTGATTGTAACTGTTTTGTTGAAATCTTAGACAAATCATAAAAACAGAAATTAGCAAATAAGGGATGCATGGATACAGCCCAGAAAAGCCCCACACCACTTCACACCCAGAGCCACTCCAATCGTCTGGCCATGGACAGAAACCACTCCAATCATGTATTAACCACCGTGTAGTAAGTGCATCTGAATTTTGTTTCTGTGCACAGATTTCTCAAAGGTCAACCAATTCCTACAGTAAAAAAAGAGACAGTGTGACAGGGCAAAAAGAGCCTTTGAATTTCCATTCTATCTTTGAAGGGTGAGCTCTTAGCTTCTATCAAATCCTTGTGTTTGAAGTGCCAGCATTGCTCAGGCGTGTCCTTAAGCCCATGGTCGCATAGAATAGCATGAGTTCTACACGTAAGAAAAGATAAAATTGTAAGTTAAATCCTTACAGCAAAATACTAAATGATGATATGTCTGGACATAAGAATAGTGAAAGATCTATGAGAACATTTGCAAAGTTTACAAATTCTGCAAAAGGAATGTGAGATATATTCTGATAGAATTAAAAATGACTTGTCTGTTTATGACTATAGTTATGTATAGAATATAGCTGAAAATATAAATAAAATAACTTTGATCTTCTCACACTCTATATTTTTTCTTTAAAAAAAATTCCCTGCCTTTCACGTGACACCATGTCCCATCATTTGCTCCTTCTTGAGATTTGCCATATGTTCTGTGACTGTATTCCTTAGCTTTCTTCTTTCTTTTTGTTCTTCACTAACAAGATCTCTCTAGAAGGTTCCATGAGAAGAAAGAAGGAAAAAATAGACAGTGAGAAAGGACTGCTCAATTTCTGGCTTGGATGGGTGTCATTTACAAGGAAGGAAAAGGTTGGGACTAAGGCAATAGTTAGAATTTGTTGATGGGTCTTAGTGTTGATTTGCTTCATTGCCCTCATGTAAACTTTGGAGAGGCCAGGGTTCAGTCAGCACTGTTTTCTCTCATCTTTATGCTGAGATTGTCAGTTAACTTTAAATAGTACATTCACTGAACATCTTTATTCAAGTGACTAATAACTATAAAAAGCATAAAATGGCATGTACAGAACGGTACATTTTTATCTATCACTATGGCCCACAAAATTTTTCCTTCCTTGTAACTGGTACATGATCAATGTAGTTACCAAAGGCAACAGTAGAGCAATCATTTTTGAGTGTTCTCTCTGTACTCCTTTTTTGAATCATTCAGTGACGTGCTTTGCGGTGCCAGTATACTTTATCTTGGAGCTGTGACTCTGTGTGCCTTCCTCCTCTGCACTGACACCGGCGTGTTTCATCCCACACCATCCTTGGCCTGGTTCATCACCATCACCTCGGCTGGCTTCTGCTTTTGATTGTCCACAGTCATTCTCAGGCAGTCCACTGCCAAACATATAACTGTGGTTGAGCTTTCCAGTGACTTTCATTGACCTTCAAATAAAATCCCACTTCTTAAAAATCATCTTCCAAAGCTGCTTGACCAGGTTTCTTCCTAATCCTTTAAACTTTCTTTGTGCTCATCACACTGAACCTCATCTTTCTCTGTCACTTCCCATCTTTCAGTACTTAAAACTCTTTCCCCTGTTCTCCACGCCTAATGCATGTTTTCATTGGTTTTTGCATGGTGTATGACTCTTCCTCCTCCTCCTCCTCCTCCTCCTTCTTCTTCTTTTTCTTCTTCTTCTTCCTTCTCCTCCTCCTCCTCCTTCTTCTTCTCCTCCTCCACTCCCTCCTCCTTTTCCACCCCCTCCTCCTCCCTTGTTCCTCTTTTGTTTTGTTTAATTTTGTTTATTGAGACAGTGTCTCACTATGGAGCCTTGGTGGGCCTGGAGCTTACTATGTTGATCAAGCTAGCCTTGAATTCATAGAGATCGACATTCCTCTGCCTCCCCAGTACTGGGATTAAAGGCATGTGTCACCACACCTAGAACTAATAAAAGGTGTCTCTTCTATTTCAGGTTGAACCCTATGTAGAGGAGGATGATCTTGAACTCCCAATCTTTCTGTCTCTCCCTCCCAAGTGATTTGATTCCAGGCATATGTCACCACACTCAAGTTCTCAGTCTTTATGTTCAAAGTATATGTTATTTCCTTTGGATGATTTTCCTCATAAACATTGTTGAAGTAGATCCTTAATCTCACTCTCTGGCTTCAGCATATTAGTGTCTTTTGTATATCTACCTAGATATAAAACTATATTGTAGCTGAAGTTTTCCTGGTTCTTCCCAGCTCCCACCGCCCTGCAGCTGCTTGGACCCAAGTAAACACACAGAGGCTTATATTAATTAAAACTACTCAGCTATTAGCTCAGGCCTACCACTGACTGGCTCTTACATTTAAACTAATCCATAATTCTTATTTATGTTTAGCCATGTGGCTTAGTACCTTTTCTCAGTTCTGCCTTCACATCTTGCTTCCTCTGTGTCTGGCTGGAGACTCCTGATTCAGCCTTCCTGTTCCCAGAATTCTCCTCTCTACTTATCCCACCTATACTATACTTCCTGCTTGGCTACTGGTCAATCAGCATTTTATTTATCAACCAAATCAGAGCAACACACATTTACAGCACACAGAAAGACATCCCCAGAACTCTATTGTTTCTCTCTTTGTTGTTTTGTCATTTCCAGGGTGTAAATGCAAGGCAGACAGGAGTCCCTTGTCTCTTATAAACTAGGATATTCCAGTGACCTGGAACACTGCATGCCATGTGGAAGCCTTTAGTAGAATGAGGATAAAAGAGGGCTATTGTGTTGTTTATAAAGGAAGATGGAGGCAGTAGGAAAACTGGGAGCTGTAGTTTTCTCTTAAATCACCTTTCGATGGCATACAGGGCACTGTTTCCTTTCAAGTGTGGACATACGTGCAGTCATTGGAGAAACACTGGTAGAAAGGAATGGAGTCTGGCTACATTCTAGAAGTCTGCATTCTGCTCTCCACTTTACTACTGTCTTAGAGCTGCTATCAGCATGTCACTTCTCATTGGTCTTACTTCACTTGTAAAATTAAGGAGTAGATGAGCTATTTCCTACTGTTCATTTCAAACCATTAATTACCATCTTGAGTGGGTGTCATTTGTGATTTTTCTATCGGTCCACGTTGCCATTGGATGTGCGTTTTTCATATTCCCTGTTCTACCTCATTTCTGAACATCCTTCATCTACTTTTCTCTATATTTTTTAGAATATTTGTTATCATATTCAACTCCATGTGTAGATATGCTTGTCTAGATGAGCTGATTTTACATTTAGACTGGAAATTAACCCACTGAGTTTGAAGATGGAGATAGACTCCAGAGGCAAACTTCACCTATCAGCTGTGCACTTTTTACAGAGCGGCAAGCCCTGCAGCTTGTCATCATCTGCAGTGATACAAGAGTATGTTAATGATGCAGTAATTAGTGATGTTCCTGGAGTTCTTGAGGAGTACAGTTCAGAATGGTAAGACACCACACAAATCTTCATTACTTGGTGTAGAAACCCAAGCTGATAACTAATTTCTGGCTTCTTGCCTGGACTTTCTATAGCCAATGATGAGCTCTTTGTGACAGAGACTAGGGGAAGCCTAGTCCAATGCCTTGTATATCATCAACTTTCCAGAATGGCCAAGGAGAAAGCAAAGTGACAAATGGTTGTTTGACTCTGGGTCTGCTCTCTTGTTCCTGGGAGACTTTGGAGAGAGATGCATGTAGTGTGGTTTCTGGGAAATTTGAATATTTTCTAGAAGTCACCAACAATTGAACACATTTTAAAGACATCTGACCATAGTAATTACAAATTAGAAATATATTAGAAGGTGGTGGCTGAGTCAGCAGAGGAACTAGAAGAGGCCAGAATAAAATAATACAAAAACAAGGGGGAATATGGTAGATGAGAATTATTATTGGCTATGTTGATTCTACTGGTAGTCCACTGGCAAAGCTGAGCAAGCATCTTCATCCATGAGTTCTGAAACCCAGTCTGCCATTCTCAGATAAGAAACTAGACTGTGTAGCTAGAGTTTTCCTGCCTGGCCCACAGTCAGGACAAATCTCTCTCACCTGCCAGTCCCACAGCTGCTCAAACCTGACCAAGTAAACACAGAGACTTATATTGCTTACAAACTGTATGGCTGTGGCAGGCAACTTGCTAACTGTTCTTACAGCTTAAATTAATCCATTTCCATTAATCTATACCTTGCCACATGGCTCGTGGCTTACCGGCATCTTCACATGCTGTTTGTCATTGTGGTGGCTGGCAGTGTCTCTCTGACTCAGCCTTCCACTTCCCAGCTTTATTCTCCTCCTTGTCCTGCCTATGCTTCCTGCCTAGCCAACGGCCAATCAGTGTTTTATTTATTGACTAATCAGCAACACATTTGCCATACAGAACATCTCACAGTAAAACTGTGTCCTGAGGCCAAACCCTTAAGTCTCCAGACAAGAGGCAGATCTTGTTCTAGAGATAAAATAGTCTAGTTATGTCACCTAAGATGTGGCATGCTTTTCAAACTTACTCCTTGGATTAGTAGGGATGAGGAGATAATCTTCAACTCATTTATCATGGCCAGGAAAGGATGGGGAAGGAGTCTTCTTGAGGGATTTTCTTAACATTGGGATAGCCACAGTCTTCTGGGAACAAGAGAACAGACCTAGAGTCAACCAATCATTTGCCTTTTTGCTTTCCTCCCTTCGCCATTTTGGAAAACTTATGATGTATAAGGCACTGGGCTATTCTGTTGCTGAAGTAAGGGCTTCACCTAGTCTCTTCTCACACTGAGCTCATCGTGGCTACAGAAGTTCAGGTAGGATGCCAGAAACAGGTCCTCAACATCAGTCTACACCCTAGACAAAACTGCCACACTGTGAAGCTACAACTCGAAAGCACCAATTAATGTACATTTAGAAAGCTTTCAAGTAAAATAACTCCAAGTTTATGTCTACCAAAGACAATAACAATTTTTTTTAGTTGGGTCTGTCTCAAACATAACACAGAACATACTTTTGCTAAAGTATTTGTCATTTATCTTAAATTCAACTTTAACTCGGCACCTTGCATTATTATTTGGTAAATACAGCAACCTCAATTTACACCTAAATCATTTGAAGATTAAAGGTAGGGAAAAATAGACCAAATACTGAGAAACACAGCTGACAATAAGAACTCTCCAAATCTCAGTATCCATGACAACAGTAAGTCAGTAGATGTCTCTTATTCCTCTCTCAGGAAATGTGCCTTGAAAACATCATTACTATAAAGGAACATGATGGAATAACCATAATTATTTTCCCATGTATTCTATGATGGGGCCTTTAGATTGGTTTTCTGCTTCTAAAAGTACCCATAATACAGCAATCAAGTCCCCTCTGACAGTGACTTCTTTCTGTTTTGTTTAGTAGAAAGAAAAACTCATTCAATACTTTGTAAAACCTTTCCCCAAAACTATTATTCTCCACATTTGATCTTTAGGTTCCTGCGTCTGTGTGTGTGTGGTGGTGGTGGTGGGGGGATTGTAGATTTTAGGAAGCACAAAAGTAACCCTGTTGTCACACAATCCCTTCAGAGGAGGACGTTCAGGTTCCATAGACCTGAGTCCTAGGAGGCAGCTAGCGCTAACTAATAGGATCTGGGTCAGGAGTCTGGCCTGGCATCAAGCCTGTGATTGCTGAATTGCCCTGAGAGGGCAAAGGTACCTATGAACAGCAAGATGTGGGCATAACAAGATGAGTCACCAGTGCATAGAGCTGGCTGCTCTTGGTTTCATGTCTGGACAGCTTAGATTTTGGGGAACATTGGATTACATAATTGAAAATTAAAGTTAGCAATACCTTTTCCCTAGTAGCTGGTTTTGGGACCTGGATGGTGAGTTAATTCAGTGACAGAGAACCACAGCATTCTGAATGAGTTAATTTTCTCTAATAACGAGTGGGTAAGCAGAGCTCAACTTTAGGGTCATGTCTGAATGAGATCCATAGTTGAACAAGCGCTATGCGTATTAGCAAAATGCTTTCCTAGTGCTGCTCTAAAGATGAATACAGGGTCTACACAGAGGAAGAAATAGGCATGTCCAAGGATACTGATGATATCAGTCCATTTCACTAGCATGCATGGTCACTAACTACAGCTCAACTTCTGCTTTTACATTTTTCCTTTTGATGCAAAATGTACATTTTTGGCGATTCACACTCAAGTGTGTATAGTCACTCAGAGTTTGGACAAGCTTATGTTCCTGGCAAATACAGACATTGAACATTCCTTCAGGTCCCTGCCTACTTAGTTGTTGTCATATAGAGCCAGTCTCTGTCTGAACTTTTCGTTCACTATTTGGTAGTGAATGTGAGAGTGGCTTATTATTTTAATGGTTTGGTTCATTTGTATACAATGAAACTTACTTTGATATGGTAGTATTGGAATTTGACGACTGCTTTCAGTTGTGTGAAGGCCACTACAATGAAGAAAAAATGATGCCCCATTTCCTCAGATGCATATTTGCTTCTCATCAGCCTTCTTTACCGACACCACTAGGTGACTCTAATTTGTGTGCTATCCCTGTAGTTGTCCATTTTATGGAGGGCAGATGAAGGGAACCTTACAGCCTGGAGTCTTTTCAGTCTGGGCTCTTGCATTTGGTGTATCGGGTCTGAGATTTCATCCAGGAGATTATATATCCAAAGCCTGTTTTTTTTTTTTTTCTTGTTCTGCTGAGTAGTGGTATGTAATGGATGTACCACAGCTTGACAATCCATTCACAAGTTGAAAGACAGGTTTTGGTTATTATGAGTGTAGCAGTTATAACCTGAACATCATTAGTTCCTAAATCTGCTATTACATGGATTTGCACCATCTACCTTTTGCTGTTTATTTATAAATTCTCAAATCTATTACCACATACAAGTGGTGGCTAGGAGAACAAATTCTATGATTTAGAGAAAACCATGCTACTGTCTGTCTCTCTCACTGTGAAATTTGTAGCTTATAAGCAGGTTGATAATCTGTGTTACATTTTTCTATTTTGACTTGGGAACCTGAAAAATATCATTAACTGCTATGATTTCATCATCTAAAATATTTTGATCATGGAGGACTTTTTTTTCCCCAACTAGGCTCAGAGCCTACATTTTCTTTTATTTTTATACATTTAATTATTTGTGTGTTCTATTGTGGGCATGTGGAGGCCAAAGGACAACCTGTGGAAGTTGGTTTCTTCTTTCCATCATGTTCTTGGGGACTGAACTCAGGTTGTCAGGCTTGGCAGCCAGTGCCTTTACCCATTAAGCTATCTTGCTGGCCCAAAGAGCCCACAGTTTTCTTTCCTGGGCAAGACAAATATTTTATATTTCTAGTCTCATCTTAGCCGAAAGTAAGCATGATCTGTCCTTGTCCTCTTAGTACTAAGATTTGATGGTAAGGGGAAAAAATGCAATTAGGAAAAAGAGTATTGAGATAGGGGAGGGTGGAAGAAACAGCAACCACCAATAAATATTTTATGGTGTTGCTATGTGCCCATGGTTAGACCAGATCAAATAGCTTAGCCATAAGTCTGGTTGGTGCAGGCTTTAGTTGAAAGGCAGAGGAGGGGTGACTTTCATTATCAGATTATGGTTTTGCTCTGGCTGGAAAACCATTGGCAAGTGCAAAAGGCCATTGCCAGGTGTCTTCTGGGCAAAGACTTGTCTCTTGCTTCTTGTATTTCTATGGAAGCAGACAGCGTGATAGATTTCTTTATTCTTTACATGCATGCCTCTGTGTGTGCATCCTCCACCCTGCTCCCCGTATGTACTTGCCTGTCATATGCATTTACACCAGGGTTGAAGGTAGTAGTCTCTTTGTTCTATTCATTTATTCTGTTAGCCCACAGAAAGATGTTAAGTATTTATCAAGTATTTTTGATCTTGTAATCCAAAATAATCAGACCTTGGTAAAAAGAAAGAAAGGTGGGTATGTGGTTTTAACACAAGATGAGTGAAGAATGAAGCTCCAGTTTTAGTGTGTGGTGTCAATGAGTCTCCAAATCATCCCTCTCCTCTTTATTTCTGAAAGCAGACATTGCCACTTTAAGCTAATGATCAAGGATGAGGAGGCTCTTAGAGAAAATTTGCATTGAGCATTTGTACAGGAAGGTGTTGTAGTGATAAACTTCATATAAATGGATACTGTGGGACTTCTGAATATGTTAATAAGTGATGCTATACATGTGATTAACCAGTTAATAGAAACAAAGAAAGCCAAGCATGAAAATATGCCAGGCATTTCCTGGTAGAAACAGGCCTGTTTCTTCCCCCGTGTAGACCCTGTGCTCATCTTAGAGCAGCACCAGGGAAACAGTTTTCTTTATAGGTATGCTGATGTTCATGTTAGGTTCATCAGTCACTTTAACACTTCAGTAGCATCAATAATCTATCTTTGTGTTTGTACGCTTCCACACTGCCTATGAATTTACAAGCACCCAAGCTGGTGAATGAGTATCTTGGGAGGGAGAGGAAGTGCATCCTTGGAGCTCCCTCTCCCTCATTCCCTGCACTATGGAAACTGATGAAGAGCCTAGAAAGACACAGAGGTACTTTATCCTTGTTATGGTGATAGCTTGGTACATAGTTATTGAGTTACAGTGCTGTGGCTTCTTTCAAGATCAAATTTGCTCATAATTGCAACTGTTACAATGACAATTTATTAGACTTAAAATGTGTGGCTCTCCGGAATGCCACTCCTAATGGAGAGAAATGGGAGTTTGGCTACATGGATCAAGTAACTTTAGACTTCACACACAGGAAAGAAATATGAGCATGTTTCATGGAAACATCCACCAGACAACCTAGTCAGTACCCAGGGGTCATGGTCTGAAGATCAGTCCTCTTCTTTAGCTCTGGAGCTTTAACTGTGGAGAGGAGGTATGTTGGGTGTGCTTGCTGTGGAAAAAGGAGCACCATGAGACAACACACTGAAGTCCTTTCATGGTGGTTTCCCACACATCTCTTTGAAACACTGTTTGGATATTCTTTCTGAATCATGAAATATTTGTTTCTGTTTGAAGTCTTTAAAAAGATCTGGAAATGTTTCAGGTCTTCAGGAAACATTGACTGCATCGTAATGAAAGACACTGTGGTTCATAGGTACTAGGCATATAATTTGAAAAGAAAACTAGTCTTTATCATTCATCTACTATCTACTAGGCATGGGCTGTCATTCACAGACATTGTGTAACCTAGAATACTTACAGGGTTTTGAAAAGTCCTTCTTTAGAAGAAGCTGGAGGCAGGGAAGCTAATGACTTAGCAAGGTACTTGGTGGTGTCCCTACAATAGGCTACTGTTTGCATTTGCTTTGCTTCTTTCTGACAAACAATAGAAGGTAGCAATAAAGGAAGATGACTGACAGACCGATGGGTCATTGCTGACACTGAGAAGACAACAGTACCAAGAGACAGAAATGTGACAAACACAAATAGCCCAAATATACAAGACTGTACCAGATTCATCTACCCGATACCAGCTTTGTACTTGGATTCAGAACCAACTTGGTGATGGTATAACAACTGGCCATGGTTCATGATTCCTTGGGTTATCAGAGAAAAATGAGACCAAACAGAGCCTTGCAAGGCATGGCCTGTGTATGGGAAGTCCCAGAAAACTGGAAAGAAAGCAAAGCCAGAGTGAAGAAAGATGCTGGTATAGGCAAGAAACAAACGGTCACCAGCCTTCCCTTTACCTTATGCTACTTTTAACAACTCATTAGCTTGAAACATGTCAACTTTAGTTTTATATTGTAGCATAATTCAGTTAAGTGAGAGCTGACTAGAGCTGGGCACTAGCACCTTCACTGAAATGTGATGAAAATGCTGAGTGCTTCTTAGAGACTGATTGTTGACCATGCCCTGTTATGGTGCTTTTTATATACTAATCCAGTGTGTCTTGGCTTTCTCTCTCACTCTTGCTCCCTAAGGAGAAACATTTACTATAGATTGGCTATATTCATTTGAACTCAAAGTAGTGCTAAGGAACAAGTAATTGTCAGGCCCAATTGAGATTTACAGAGTCATCCACGCCCACTCCAAGTAGCTATAGCTATTGTGAGAATGCAAAACCAACATTCAATACATTTAAAACTCTTGGCCACTGTCAGAAGTAGGTTCTGTTGACTACTCTTCCCAATGTGTGGATGGGGTAAACAAAGACCCTAAGAAAAGGTAACTTACTCAATGCACAGTTGATTGGTAACTAAAGTTTCCAGGTTGTTCTCTTGTGACCACTGCATGCATGTTTTATATTCAAATAGCCCCCTTTGATAGCAATATGAGTGAGTGTGTCTGAGTGGCCCTGTTTATTGCTTCCTGGTTCATAGACATTTGGATTTTTGTACCACAGTGTCCTTTATAATTCTCAGTGTGAGCACGTACATTGTCTTAGCCTTTACTTAACCTTCAGGATATTATCGGACTTAATCCTCCTGATAACCCATGGAGTAGGTAAGTGTTATTACCCTCATTTTATAGATAAACCATGGAGGTGCTGGAAGGTTAGGCAACCCACTCAGGCCATAGGGCAGGCAAACCTCATGGCTAGGGAGGCAGTCCTGATTGGTTATATTCCAAAGCCCAGGCAAGCCCTTTGTCACCTCCCAGATAATCTCCCATAGCAACCTCTGTGCCAATTTCAAATGTCTCATCACACATCACTCAAGTATTTCTTTGAAATATTTCAAGATTCAAGGACCAAAAAGAATGTCTTAAACTCACCTTCTGGGAAATCTGAGAGGTTTATGAAAGAATTACTGTATGATTTAAGATAGAAACTCTGTAGAAATTGAAATGTTGTCAACAAGTCACTGAAGATCAATTAAAAAGGAAGGTAAACATTTCTGGGTTTCCAAAATCAATCCTGGCTCTTCCCGACGATCTGTCTGTTGCCGGAATCCTCTTGCCTGTGTCCCTGCTGTCTGTCCTCATTTCTCTCCGGCTCTCCTCTGCAGCATGTTTATGCTGATGCTCACGAGTTCTCAAAGACCAATAATAATGTAAAGTATCATATCTGCTCCTAATATTTATAATTTGGAGAAATCAAAGCTTAAGGGGTAAAATGTCAAGGATGACACTTGAGGCCCAAGGTGGGGAAACTCTCCCAGGGTGTGTTGGGAGCTGTAGTCTCAGCTGTGGACCCACCCATCGGCCTGCTTCTTGGGCTGCAGTTCAGATGATCCAGCCTTCATACCACGGTATTGATAATGCTCGCCTCTGTGTGAAGCTCACCGCCTTGATACTCTCCCTGGTGAATCAGATGAATCTGGATTTGGTTGACAGAGGGATTGGTGACAGCCAGTGAGTAAGATGGCTTCTGCTCTTGGCTCTTTGGAATGACTGTGTGGGTGGTCCTATGTGCCTTAGTTTCTCCATCTGTTTTAGTGGAAAGGATCATAACATTCTTGGAGATCACAGAATGGAATGTGCTGTGTAAACACCAGGCACTGTTGTTACAATAAATAACAAATTAGTGCCTCTAGCTTCAGTTTCCTGCACTTGATGACTTGTGTGTGGATCTCCCAGAGACTCAGAAATTGTCTCCAGGAAAACAACAGCAACAACACATTTCCTAACAGAATCAGAATTTCAGGATTTGAGTTGGTGTCTGCTGAAATGCATACCCCTGCCTCTCTGTGGAAAGCTGACATTGTGACCACAGATGAAGGGGACAGTCTCCTACTTAGGCTGCTCCTTAGCATCTGCTTCAGGGGATTTAAATAGTCTCACTTCCTGTTGTCTAATTTTCATTGTTATGAATATATGTATTTTCCAACTAAAAGTGTTCTATTGGAATCTATGGCAGTGTTGTTGGCATTTTCTGTTTAGCAAGGAGTGGAAAAATGAGAATGTTTTAATAGTGTGGCTGCCTAATGGAAACAGTCAAACAGGTGTAGAGAGCATTGCTTTTTGGAGAGTGTGGAGAGCAGACCTCTTTTTGTTCTAGGCATTTCCATTTTGAGAGATTCTGTTTCCATTTAGTAGTCCATCAAAGAGCTCAGGAGTGGCTAAGTCTGTCCTCCCTTCCCCTCTGAGCGCTGGATTACAAAACAAAATCGGGGCAATGACTTCAAGCCCCAGTGTGCCCATCTCAGGCCTGTTCCGCTTTGCCTGCAGTCCGTCACTCCTTGGGAACAGTGACATCCACTGTATCTGTCTGGCTGGGATTTTGTCAAGCGGTCAAATGAGATGAAAACTGCTTTATAAATACAAAAGATTGGGCAAAAATCAATGCCTTAGTAATATTGAGACTCAGGGTCTAAAATATGGAAAATGGCTCAGCTCAAAAATGATGACTGGCAGGCCTCCTGAAGCAGGCCTGGAATGAACTCAGCCTTTGACCCACTCCCTACAGCCTTCTGGACCTGACCTCTGGCAGCTCCTGACCCAGTTGGAACAGAGTTCAGGGATAGAGCGGGTTTATTGGAACACTTTACTCTGTATTCCGAACAGTGATTGACCCATCCCGCCCAACTGTAAGCAACAGATGGAAGAAATTCTGTTTTCTGAGTACCAGAGAATATCCATTGGCTACAGCTTAGAGACAGCCTGGTTCAAAGGAAGGACATGAACCTTGAAGGCCAAAATGTACATTCAGGACACAGGCGTCTGCTAGGGGAAGATTCATTGCATGGAGACCCTCTGGGCTTCTTGCTTCTGTATGTAGCACTGTTTTGAAGATCAAGCAGGATAATGAATGTGTAACTTTTTCCTAGAACATGCCTGGACTTTTATTTAGATTTAGAATAACTCATTCATATTCTCTCTCTGTGTGTTTCAACTCTATGAGCAAAAATTTTCTTCTATGGCAAATGAAAATGGCATTAGTAAGAAATTGTAGTACAAAGGTTACAGAGGTTAACTTTTGCTAAAATATCATTATAGACTTGAAAGCTATATTCATTCATTCATTTAACCAATCAACCTTCAGTATTTTCTTTGCAATCTAACCAGGGCACTGGTAGTACAGGGCAGGTAGACAGGAAGCTGATGGTTTGGGCATGCTGTTGCTATACATGAAAGAAGGGATCCCATAACATGAGCACACACTGAGAATGAGTGTAGATGAGTATAGTATACTTGTAGAATACAAGGTGCCTTAGAGGAGAGGAAACTGTTGGGCAATTCCTAAGGAGCAGAAATTTGTCAATAGATAAAACAGCCGAGGTGACACAAGACCATTGGAAGAAGACTGAAAAAGCGTCAGCTGTGACAGAATGGCACTGTGTGGCCACGTGTCATTATGGAATTTAGATGTGTGGATATGGGGTGAGAGTAGGAGGGGCAGGCTGATAGGATAGTGACCCTCAGAGTCATATCACAAAATGTTGCTTGGTCCATGCTCATGCGTTTGCACTTCATCACACTTGTTCAGGCATCATATGATATAGAATATCTTGTATTAGAAGAGACTGTCACTGAACATTCATGAGCCACACATAGGATTTAATGCTTCCTCCCTAGAATAATTTGCTCTAACCCACTTAACTTCTTGCCTAGTTAGTACCCCCTGTTCAGTAATACATATCCCAGTGTGGCTGGACACACAGAACTCTAGCTGTGCCAGTAATATATTTGCAGGTGAAACTTAGTATTCTAGTAGGGACTTTTGTTAACACAAGCTACAGTTACTGGGGACGAAGAACCTTAGTTGAGAAAATGGCTCCATTCCTATTGACTGAAGGCAAGTCTGTAGGGCCTTTTCTTGATTAATTCATGTGTGGTGGGGGCCTGCCCACTGTGAGCAGTGCTATGCCTGGGCAAATGGTCCTGGGGTGTATATGATAGCAAACTGGGCAAGTCATGGGGAGCAAGCCGGTAGGCAGTATTTCCCATTCCTGCCTGGCCTCAGTTTATGTTCCTGCCTCCAGGTTCTTATTCTGACTTCTCTTCATGATGGATTTGTTATAAGCTATAAGATGAAATAAACCATTTGCTTCCCAAGTTGCTTTTGGTCATGGTGCTTATTACAATGATAGAAACATAACTTAGACACTTAACCGTACTCATGAAGTCCTCTTCAATTGGTCTTGTGTCAGATTGGTCAACGGAAAAGACCATTTGCTGGGAGCTGGACACAGCATTGTGCTGCATGCAGCGAAGAACGGGAGATGAGAAAGGAATGGAGAAGGACAGTGTGATTTGCCTGTTCAGTGGGTCTGTAGTAGTTCTAAGTGCTTTACTTGAACTGACTCATTTAAACAGTCTAAAGCCCTCTAGGGTGGATATTGTAATCCCTAGCTTCGAAATAATTCAGAAAGATTTTAGTCCATGCTGTAATCTCACTCCTGCACTTTGAGGGAGATGTATTTACCACTCATTGTATGTAAGGCAGATTTGGGCAGTGAAGGGGGTTGAGAAAATAATGTTGATCCAGGGTCTTTTTTCAGCTATAAAATAAAAATAAAACAGAAATCTGTCTTCCTTTGCCCACATTTCTTAAATCATAGGTCAGGAGAATCAATCAGCACAATCTTGGCATTTTAACAAGCTGGGGAACTGAAGAGGAAATGAAAGACTGGGGGGAATAGGATTAGTCTGAAACACCAGAGGTCAGGGCAGCCAATAGTGGAAAGACTTCTGACTGGGTGCAGAATCTGAAGCTCTGTGGGCAGTTAATCCTTGAAAGGAAGTGGGGTGGGGGAAGCCATTGAGAGAAGCTGTCAGAGAGGGAAACTAATTTTAATAATCAGGGAAATGGAGGGAACATGGTTGTGAGGAAAAGGGCATGAGTAATAAAAAGACCAGAGGAAGCTCTGAAACTTCGAAAATTACAAATTAAATCTTGGTGTTTCAGCCAGTTTATGCTGTTCGTTTGTCACGAGACTGGTTCTGTTTATTATTTCTTAATATTATATGTGGAAGAGGAAGCCAGTGTTGAGCACTAGTTGTCCAGAGCCTCCCATCATTTTCTGTTTACTCCCTCAAGGAAGTGACCTTCGGATTGCCTACTAGGAACACAGTGCTACCATAAATGCTAGTATTCCTGAACAGGTGAGCAGAGAGTACAAGCTTGAGATTGATTCATAGTCATCCCAGTGAAATTCAGGACATCAGATCCACCTTATCTGTACCGAATAAAGATCTGTCATCATCAACTTCATGACTGTCCTATGAGGGCAATGGAGATAAATATACAATCACACAGAATGGAAAGTGGGAGGGGTCAAATGCCATCAGCAACAAACAAAAGAATCAGTGCACCCCGCCCCCCCCAATTCCACCAGTTATTGCTGCTACTAGACTGGATTGAGCTGAGTCTGAAATCCAGACCTTCCAGCTGTATTTGGTAGCCTTTTACAGCCTCATCCGAGCACTCTCCAGGAGAAGGACATGGGGTTCTACTGCTGCAAAGACATGATCGAAGCACCAGAGAAGATCCAAGAAATCAATCGGTATCACCAACATTTTCTTTACAATTACTTTATGAACTATTTGATAATTTAAATTCATTCTCTCACCTAATCAATCAAATTTGGATTCTCAAGGACAGCAGCCACTCATCCCATGGAGCCGTGGTGTACTTGGTACACAGCTAGTGTGTCTGAGGAAAACTGGAGTTTTAATTTTACCTACTTTCATTGCCTTTTCGTTTTCAAACTGACCCGGTTGTTATTAGGAAATGTTTAAGCACACCTGATACAGTTGGACATGAGAATCTACTGTTTAAATGACTCATGAAATCTAAATTCAGAGAAATTACTTCCAATGGAAATTTGGCATCCAAATCGAGATGTGCTACAAGTGTAAAATGCATGTCTAAGTTTGAGGACTTGGTACCAAAGTAGATCTCATTAATAAATCCTATATTGCTTACATATTAAGGTGATGATATTTTGGTTCTAGTGAATCAACTAAAGAATATTACTAGTTACCTCATTTGCTTTTTTTTTCTATAAATGTGATTATTAGCAAAGTTAAAATGACATGTGGCTTACATTCTCTTTTTACTCAATGGCACTGATTCAGTAATTAATTATCTATAGTGTACCCACCACTTGCTTACTGAAGTGGTATCTGTAAGGTGGCTCCCCCCCTGGGGGTATAATAGGCTTTCAGTGGAGGGGTAATCCACATTTTGCTAAGTACTAAAAAGCAATTGCTTTCTAGTAATTAATGGAGTGCTGCATGAGTAATTGGGGGTGGGAGACTACATTTAGAGTATCTAAGAAGATTCACTGGATATGGCTGATCTGACTGTGTGGATGCAGATGGTTGGGAGACATGATTAAAGATTTCTCTGTCAAAGAGTCTTTTTAGGAGTAATACATCTCTAAAAATATGTAGTGTTTCTTTGGCTCATTTATAGAGACTTCTTCAGCCAATAGGTCAAAAGGATAGGAATAAGGTGCTTGGCTTGAGACTGGGCATGGTAACTTAGAAGTGTGGATCCATCTGGGCAGGAGGGCTAGGCAATCAACGAGCAAATGGTGTGAGAGCCCGTTGGCAGATTCCTCACCCTGAAGCCAGCTGGATGTTGAGGGTAGGAATGTGACAGGGTGGTTCTTCCAGAAGAATCAAAGCACTTTCCTTTTGACAGCTGGTGTGCAGCAGAATGTATAATGTAGCTGTTAAATTGTGGTTTTCTGGTGTGCCCAGCTCTGCCATGCCGCGAACTTAGAAATGGTCGTGGTGCACTGGGATAGATAATGTTATTTGCTCATTGAGCTCTCAGTGGAGACTTGACAGTTAGCCAACTACCAGAACTTGGGGTGAGATCACATAATTTGGCCCATCTGTAGGCAGTGGCCAAATCAGCAGGTGTCAAGGAGCCGGTGAGACATTACACCTGAATGCTTGGCAAAAGCTGAAATGGGAATAAGAGCGATGATAGGTGGTAGCAGAGTCCCAACGGGCTTCCCACATGTCCAGAACTCATCCTGTCTAGCTTCATCAGAGCTGGCGTGTGTGATGGTTAATCACATGGGCTCTGCAGTCAAGTCTTGTCTGAATTCAGCCTCGCCAATTACTGGCTGTGGGAACATGGGCAAAAAAAAAAAAAAAAAAAAATCAATCGTTGTGAGTCCAGTTTCCTCTTCCATAATGATGTCATTTACATGATGCCAACCAAAGTCTGGGACTTTTATGGGGATTAAAGTACTCAATAAATTGTAGCTATTATTGTTGTTGGCGTTGGACTCATTATTGCTTTTGCTTTCTTAGTATGTAAAATTAAAGTTAGCCGACTGGAGTGGGCTCAGAGGTTAGTGTTTGGGGACGCTTTATCCCACACAGCCAAGTGGGATAGTCTACTAACACACCACTCAGGGGAAAAATAATATAATCTTGGCTCTTTCAGACAGCAGACTTTGGCAAACCCATGAAAATCACAGCTTTCCTCTAAAATTATTCTCAAATTTCCAATTCTAACAATTTACTGTGAAAAATCTAAGGAGCTTTTGTGTTTAAAATAAGCAACTTGGAAGAAGGAGACATCTAGAGGCATCGTCACCTGAGTCATTTTGTTGACAGTGTCTACCACATACAGCATCATGACATTCAGTTTTTCTGGGTTCTTGTCCAGCATAAGGAAGTAAAAACTTCATGCCAGGCAGATGCTGGGGATAGTGTAAGAACAGTTGTTGAGTGTGTATGTATGTGTGTGTGTGTGTGTGTGTGTGTGTGTGTGTGTGTGTGTGTAAGAAGCAGCCTTAATTAGAAGTGGATTTATATTGTATTCTGCACATCTTTATAATTATACTTGTTAACTTTTCCGAATATCACTTTCCTTTTTTTCTGGAAAATGGAAATAATATCCATCTGCTTCTTCTGTTGAGAGGATTAAAGGCTATGGAGGTAAAGTTCCTGTAACTCATTGTGGTTCTTTGTGAACAAATCCAATGACATGGAAATCCACTAAGTTTCCCTGTCTCGTGACAGCATGCCTAGTTACATATGTGGGTTGAGGATGGGCCTGTCTTAGATATCAGAAAAATCTAACCTAAACTCCATACTTAGGTAGGTCAGACCATAACTGGTGAAGATCCTTTACCCAAGATTCAAGTGAGTTGGGGTTGAAAGAATTCCTTACATTGTAGCGTTTTTTCTCTTACTGAGTTTTCCCCTCCTGCTCAAGACAGTGAATATTTACATTTCTTGATGAATGTCATTGAGAGCTTTGAGAATGTTCTTAGAACTTTCTAATATTATCTCAGTGTACCCAAACACATTAAACACACCTTGAGATAAAAGCAACGAGTTAACAGTTATAAAAATGCCAGCAATGCAGTGATGTATAGTATAACTGGCACACCTCACCAGGTCTGCCTCCCTTCATAAAGCCCAGAAAATGTGCTCAGCACCTGGTAATATTTGTCCGTGATACTTGATGGTTACTGAGTGTATGCATAATTTTGATATAAATATGGAATAATGCCACAAATACCAATGAATGTCTAACATCAGTAGAATTTCAGCTTGATGAATGCCAATGTTAATGTATGGTTCATTTCAACTTCACAGACTAATCATGTGTTCACTGTGCATCTATCATTTACATGCAATAAACCATTTTCTCATGGCCCCATTTAAAAATCAACAGTTTATTGTCACAATTCGGGAAAACAGAGTTTATTTTAAATAGTTTTATAATTTCTTTTCCTGCCTATGCTCATGGGATTGTTAGTCCCTTTTGGCTCAAGTGTTAGACTGAAATGATAGTAAAATATGGGTCAAAGAACAAGGCTTGAAGGGAGTGGAGGCTTCCTATCATACACATATTATTACACATTCACCTGGATTCCAGCTCCTCATGTGAAGACAAAAGGTGGGCTCTAGATGATCACCAAGATTCTACCTAAAGAGCAAAGAGTCTACTGTAGAATAGAAAAGGCCGCCTGCTGGAGTCCCGCACAGATGATTGCTAAAGTTAGCCAGGAGTCTCCAGAGAACAGGTACCCCATGTACGTATGAGAATTGAGATTATGAACAAGGAACTGGCACCTTGGTTGTGGAAGCCACAAAGTCTCATAAGCTGCCCTGTCCTCGGTGGAGACTCAGGATAGCTGGCAGTCTAGTTCCAGCCCAAATGTCTGAGGAGACTGGGAGCCTCTAGTGCAAATGTCTGCCCAAGCAGAAGCGTCAGCCTCTGTGCCCAGCTCTGAGGGCAGAAGGAATGAGATATCTTTCCTCTATACCTTTTTGTCTTTCTAAGGCCATTAATAGACTAAGTGCTACCCACGCACTCAGGAGTGGGGTGAGTATCCTTTTTATGGAGTCCATAGATTCAAGTACTAGTATGCAGAAATGCCCTCCCGGTTGCAGCCTGGGGAGTAATAGTGTAGAAACCTTTAGCCTAGTCAGGTTGACATACAAAATCAGCCACTATACATGCTTGTGGGTGAACCTTGTAGTACAGTGATGTCTCCCTTTCTGAAGTTTATGAAACAAAGACTAGGGAATGAGGAAATCTAGCTGTTTGTTGGTGACATCAGATATCAGGTTGGCTTGGAACTCTGGCTGATCCTTGTTCATCAGTCTTCCAGGTTCTTGGATTACACATGTATTCTTCCATGCCTGGTCTTGCCTTTTCCTAATTTCATTTGCTGATGCCAGAACAAGTGAGGATTCTTCAGTGAAGCCGTATCTCCAACTCTGCAATTTGAGGTCTACTGGTCATGAGCATCGGTGTGTTTATATTTAGGAAATAGTCTGTGACATGGGAGCCACAGAGGAAACACGGGGAGGACATTAGAGGCAGACTGAGGAGGTTGGAGGCAAAGTGGAATGTGAATGTGTGCAAGTGGAAAAAACAGGATCTCATCTGCCATTAGGGTGTTGTCCCAGCCATGCTATGCTGTCCTCTCACCTCAAATCCCTGAAGGTATAACAGAGAATGGAGCCACCTCTCCAAAGGTCCCTACAGAAACCATTCTTGACAGACTGCTTCCTGGTGGAAACTAGCCCAAAGAATGCCCTTAGATACTTCTTACAGTAGTGTGTGTGTGGGGGGGGATAAAAACTCCATCTAATTATATTTTGAAAAGTATACAATTCAAAACTGAAAAATAAAAGACATTAGCTGCCACAGCTTTTCCCTTTCAATAACAATTTTTACAGAGGTAATTGTAAATAGGTTATTTATTGGCTACATAGTCCAGGGAGAGAACAGTTCACATTTCAACCTCATAAGGATGTTCTTTTGAAAGAAAATCCTTCTTACTGCTATATAGGTAAGCATTTTCTTTAGTGATTATACAGATTTCAATATTTTTTTGTTTTGTTTTTTGTTTTTTTCCAGATAGGGGTTCTCTGTGTAGTTTTGGTGCTTGTCCTGGATCTCACTCTATAGACTAGGCAGGCCTCGAACTCACAGAGATCTGCCTGGCTCTGCCTCCTGGGTGCTGGGATTAAAGGTGTGCACCACCACCGCCCGCTCAGATTTCAATAATTTAATGAATTGCAGCTGACTTTTTCCCTTTTCTGACTCTCCATTGTGACCCCTTCACCCATCAACAAGCATAAAGGTGTTCCTGACTTATAACAATTAATTACACTTTGCATTTCTGACTTCAAAAGGTACGTGTGTGTGTGTGTGTGTGTGTGTGTGTGTGTGTGTGTGTGTGTGTATGTGTGTATTCGGTAGAAGCCATTCTTCCATTCTTGAGATTTGATCTCTTCTTGGCAATATGAAGCATGACACTTTCTGTTCATGCTAGGAGAAGTGGAATGGAGCCACAGCCTACAGTCAGCCACAGGGTCCTAAGGGAAATGATAGATGCTCCACTGTGCATAGTGTTGCTGAGCTGTGTGGCTACAATGTTCAGTAGCTTGGGCACAGGATATGAATTTTCACTTAAGAAATCTTTACTATACATTGGCTTGATGGAGACCTAATCCCCTTATTAACTGAGGTACAGCATGTAACAAGCACCCATTGTGTGCCCTGTGCTCTGTGTCTCAGAGCATGTGTGACTGTGGCTTCC
This sequence comes from Peromyscus eremicus, assembly GCF_949786415.1. NCBI lineage: Eukaryota > Metazoa > Chordata > Mammalia > Rodentia > Cricetidae > Peromyscus > Peromyscus eremicus. The sequence continues at coordinate 44,019,289 of NC_081416.1, forward strand.
TAGAACTAAATCAGGAGCGATCCCATTTCTCCATTTATTGCTGCAGACTCAGCTGAAAACTTGTACTGTCTTTGCATGGCTTTGATCCCTTTGTTGTGGCCAATACATAGGCTTGTTCTATAGAGAGCCTCTTTAGTCTTACTGCAAGTACAGGTGACATCCCCCCCCCCCCACCCCGTGATGCTCAGAAACAGCCATGGAACACTTTAGAGGTACAGCTTTCCTGGAGTCCTTTTGGATGAGGGCTGGTATCGCATTTTCTGTATGGTAGAACAACTTCACACAATTCAGTGTACTGTCAAAATTGTATTATAGCTTCTAGAAGGTTATCTGATAAAACGTTTTTGCTCAAAGAGTAGCCTAGGACAGTCTCCTGTTGTCACAAGTCTATGAGTACCTCCAGGGCAGAAATCAGCACAACTGGCCAAATTGTCTTCCTAGCCAGAAGTATGTCAGTGCAACACCATTGCTAGAGTTGTACCTGGCATCTAACGGGGGCTCCATAAATGGGTGTTAAATCAGGTTGATCTGAAGGCTTAGTATGGAACAACTATATTACACAAGTCTGGTGAACAATTGGTCTCAGAAACTGGGACAGCTGATATAAGTCCTTGAATGTAAGCCTCACTATATGACAATATTCTTCATGTATAAACTGGTAAATTCATTCATTTAGCAAATACAGCGTGAATCTGTTACTATCTAGGTCAGTGGTTCAACGCGTTGGTTGTGACCTCTTTGGCAGTTGCATATCAGATATACTGCATTTCAGATATTTATATTACAATTTATAACAGTAGCAAAATTACTAGGAACCACTGATCTAGTTTGTCCATCAAATACCAGAGACACAAGTATAATAACATAGCTTCTTTCTTCTCAGGTCAAAGTGCTTTTAGTGATGGATGTAGCAGAAATAAGCATGGGGTGATCTGGAAGCCCCTTTGATAAGCAAACATGCTGGGATAAAAGAAATACCTATGGGTTCCTGTGGCTTGAATTAGGAAAAAGGAAATAAGGAAGAACCAAACTGTATGGAAATACAGTTCAGGGCTTATTAAAGGTGTTAGCAAGTGTAGTGGGTGGTTTTTTGAGCCATGCCCTGAAGCACCGCCCCTAGTGAGGTAGCAGGTAACTATTACACCTGCCTGTGACCTTGAGGTACATACTCCTGGGGCATGGCCACTGGGGGACCCTTAAGACCTGGGATGCACATATGCGCTCTCTCTTCAATACCTGGTTTTGGAGGCTGGAATGGACTAGGGCAGAGCTTGCCAGAGAACAACATTGGGCCGTGCCTCACCCTTCCAAGATGCTGTGACAAATTCCTTTATTCTGTCTTGTGAGTTAACCCTCAAATAAATTCCTTTGTTCATTAAATAGACTCCGTAGACTCCTAGTGATATAATTCCAATAAGCAAGCAGATGATAAGGAAATGCATCCAAGTTAAGATTATGGCTTTGGAAATGCCGAAAAAGAATTGTCTATCTCCCAAGTGCTGTGGGATGGTCTGTATGTCAAATGCTCTGATTGGTCAATAAATAAAACACTGATTGGCCAGTGGCCAGGCAGGAAGTATAGGTGGGACTAACAGAGAGGAGAATTGAGAGAACAGGAAGGCGGAGGGAGACACTGCCAGCTGCCGCCATGACAAGCAGCATGTGAAGACGCCAGTAAGCCATGAGCCATGTGGCAAGGTATAGATTTATAGAAATGGATTAACTTAAGATATAAGAACAGTTAGCAAGAAGCCTGCCACGGCCATACAGTTTGTAAGCAATATGTCTCTATGTTTACTTGGTTGAGTCTGAGCGGCTGTGGGACTGGTGGGTGACAGAGATTTGTCCTGATTGTGGGCCAGGCAGGAAAACTCTAGCTACACCCAAGCTTCTCAGTTCCCCAGAGTAGGTTGTCAGGACCATTAGATAAATGTTGTGGAGTCACTTTGCAGTCTTATTATTTAATTATTTATATTAGCATAGATAACATTATGTACATGATGTGGCCTTGGTAATATCCAAGATATATGTTCTTTGAAGTCTCTCTACAGACCATCTGGCAATGTATTCCTATGGAGGGTTACCATGGCCTTGCCTTCCCATATTTGAGTTCAAAATTAATGCCACTCTTCTTTCTAGAGTGACTGCTGATTTCTCTGCAAGAAGCAAAATAAAAAAAATCAAAACGCTTGTTTTCATAAAACAAAAAACAAATGTGAAAATTAACATGGTTGTTTTGTCACGTGTGTATGTGTAGTGTATATGCATATACATATTCCTGTGTGTGTGTGTGTGTGTGTGTGTGTGTGTGTGTGTGTGTATGTGTGTGTGTGTGTGAATGTGTGAAGTGCAGAAGCATGCATGGTGTGACACTTGAGACAGCCTTGGGGTCTGTCCTCACTTTCCACCTTGTCTAGGTCAGGTCCCTTTTTCATTGCTGCATATGCCCGACTAGCTGGCTGGCAAGCTTTGGAGGTTCCTGTGCCTCTGCCCCATCTCTCTGCAGAAGCATTACGAGTACAGATGAATGCTAGTGCATCCAACTTTATGTCAGTTCTGGGGGTCCAAACTCCAGTCCATATACTTGCATGGTAGCTGCTTTATCCACTGAACTACCTTCCCAACCTCTCCATTCCCCTCTGTTTTTTTCTTTTTTTCTTTTTCTCTTTTCTTCTTTTGAGACAGAATCTTTCTGTGTAGCCCTGGCTGACCTGGAACTTTCTATGTAGTTCAGGTTGAGAGCCACATGCATTTTCCTCCTGACTGGTTGGATTGAAGGTATGAGCTGCTATCTGGCTACTTTTCTTTTTTAATAATCTAGATGCCAGTTCTCAGAGGCTAATATATATTGTCTTAGGAGTAACCCAAAGTAGACCTAAAAGTGCCAAGGGTCTGATAGAACTTTTCTAACCACATGAGATTGCAGAGCCTTGAGACTGTCTTACTTTTTTTTTTGAAGCAGAGTGCATCCTTCAGGAGATAGCTTACTTTGGAAAGTGGAGAGAAGGTTATTGAAATGATGATTGACGTTACTCACAATATCTCATTCGCCTGGCTCCACCCCTAAGCTTATACCTATGAAAACTGAAATCAGAAGTGATGAGGCTGGATAATACAGGTCTCCTGGTTTCTGGCCTCTTTATAAAACCAGCTTCCTTGTCATACCTGGTCCGCTGAGAATCGGCTCAAGTCTGTATCACTTGGTTTAATTAATGATGTGAACTCAGTGGTCAGCATAGCTTGGCACACAGAACTTCACCATGCTTTCCTGGTAGCTGTGGCTGTGCCAGGAAGTGCGCTCAGTATAGCGTGGGAGTCAGCTGGATTCGTCTTCACGGTCAGTTGTCTTGCTCGGTTTACCTATAGAGGTCACGGTAACTAGTATGAGGTCATCCTGCTTTCCAGAAGCTGAACAGGATTTCTCAGCACAGGTCCTTGGACTCTAGAACCTAATTGGAATAGTCTGTGTCTGTCATGTCCATCTTTGTCTCATCTTGTTCATTCTGCCTAGTTCAGAGCAGCTGGGTAACTAAGGATTTTAGTTCTAAGGGGGTTTGTTTTGTTTTGTTTTTAATTTGGAAAATCTTCAGGCCTTGAACTTTATGTGCTCTTAAATTACAAGTTAGAAAATGCCCTTGAGGGAGAAAGGATTTCTGTCACCGCTGCCAAGTCTGTGCCTAAGGATCCCTTTGTCTATGTCAGGTTTTCATTCGTTACTTATCAGATAATTCTTTGTAGTTTGCACACTAAATAAGTCTCTTCACCCATTTGAAAATGCTTACAGCTGAGTGATAGAGGATCCCCCCCACTTCCCCGCTGCAAACTCCTTGCCTGGATAATAAAAGCTCAAATGTAAACCATTCTCTGCACATTTTTTCCCTTTCTTCCTCATCCATTGCCAGTAAAGCCTCTAATAAAGTGCTTGACAACACTAACTAGTTAATTGGCAGGCATCAAGATGTTGGGATGTCTCAAAGGAGAGGGGAACCAAGTATCCCTTGTCTACTCCATCACCTGAGAACAGCATTTCAGAAGGGGGCCACTGCTCTGTGGACAATAACATGGGCATGGATTTGCTTTATTGGATTCTAGTTTCAGGTCACTACCCCAATGTATGACCTGATCAAGCTGTGCCTTAGTCTCTCTCTCTCTCTCTCTCTCTCTCTCTCTCTCTCTCTCTCTCTCTCTCTCTCTCTCTCTCTCTCTTAGACAAAAAGAGCCTTAGTGTCTCTCTCTCTCTCTCTCTCTCTCTCTCTCTCTCTCTCTCTCTCTCTCTCTCTCTCTCTCTCAGACAGAAAGATTCTTTTGGGAGAAGTTAATGATGTTAATGAGGTAATAGATTAAAAGATTTCATTTGGAAACAATGCACACATACAAAAATCGAATAGCTATATTTGTGAACATTTTATGGCTAGTAATTTCTTTATCATTAGAAGTCAGAGTACCTGGAAATATAGCTAGTAATTTCTTTATCATTAGAAGTCAGAGTACCTGGAAAACAGTGATTTTTTTTAATAGTGACTTTTAAAATAGTGACTGTGTAGTGATTCATGCCTTGACTTTTGGACAAACATTCACAAACTCAAATCTCAATACTCTTTATGGCACAGGATTATTTTCTCTGTCTTTCAAGAGGCTGGAAAGTATGTTTGCCCTTTCTCTTTCTTTCCCTGGATTGTTTAAGGGCCTGAAAAAAATTGAGCTACCAGTTCTTTCACTGAAAAGCAGTGAATAAATTCATTTATTCTCTAAGTCTTTATGGGGTGCATACTCTGGGCAAGCCACAGCATAGCTTCCGTAGGGACTGGTAAAACTCAGGGACACTGTTCTCACCTGCTGGGTTACCTGATTCTAGATAGAGCCCCTACCTCTTGCCAGTAGTTACATTTTCATCCTTTATTGTACCTCAGTCTTCTCGAGCTGCTAAGAGTCACGCTGAATGAAGTCTCTAAGAAGTGCCCCTTGCAGGTGCTAGAATTTTGACTGTCCCTTCTCATATCTCCAAGACTTACTGGTGTTTCTGGGAACTCTGGCCAAGGTCTTCTCTCACTGTAGTGCCAAGGATCTGAACGTGCCAGGGTGGAGTTCCTTGGAGGGACAGAGGGGTGAGGATGGAGAGAATTGGTGATGGCCTTCCACACTTCCTCTCTGAACTCTGAGCCCTTGCATGCAGTATCCACACAGTAACACAACTGACTTCAGGGTCAGGCATCCCAAGCACATGACATGAAAGAAGGACAATTTGTGGGGGAGATATGCTGCTTGTGGGTCTTCTACTGAGAAAATGTGCAGGTGGATGATGGGTGAAAACGTTTTTTCGCTCTCCTTCCCCAGCCCCGCCATTCCTGTCATTACTGGTGCTATGGCCGTGAGTTCAGGGAAATGACGCCCTAGTGACATGGCTTGGCACGCCTCTAGAGCACACAGGGGTTCCAGGGAGCTGGAGACCCAGGCTCAGCCTGCCTTCCCTTCCGCTAGTGTGAGTTCCAGCCTGTCCTGTCATTGATCAAGTCTTCTTCCGGGGCTTTCTGTGCCATGACCTGCAAGTCATGTCAGGCTTCGCCTTGCTGGAAACCCTGGGCATGGTTTCTGATGTGAAGGAATCTTACTCAGATCGAGAAAACATTTGGTTTGCCTCTGGCAACTGGGTTTACAGAAGACAATGTCAATCCCTTTCCTGTTTGCCCAAGGATTTTGAAGTGTTTTCCCCTGAATGTGAAAGGCATGTTTCACTACAACCTTAACCAAAGTTAACTGTTTGCTGACTGCTTCAGAGGGTGCTGCTGTTGTTCAAGGCTGTCAGAATCCAAGGATTTTTGGTTGCAAAATACCCCAGCTCTTCTGCCAAGTTTAAGGCTAGAGTCTGTAAAAACAGAAACATAGTGGATATCCTAGTCAAAGACCTTTATCAACCCTCATCTCTCTGCTGATAGAGGGCCCACATAGAGAGTGTTGCTCAATGATCACAGTACTTAGCTGATGAACTTTGAACTCTTTGGCCTTGAGGGAACATGGTACACATTCTGCCTAAAAGTTGTGTGTTTATTATCTTCCAAAACCAAGAAAAAATGGCATTGGTTTTTTGTTTGTTTGTTTGTTTCTAACACAGAGGATTGCCGGCATAGCACTGGTTAGTTTTTCATTTCTAAGATTTCCAATCCAGATGCAGATAAAACAACTGAAGGCACCAGGCAGTTGAAGTGCTGTGTTTAAAGAAGAGCAGATGCTAGTAAAACTTTAGGTCCCCAAGTCTGAACTTACACCACTCTTCCTCATTGATCCTTCCACTTTGAATAAAATCACAGAAGTAGGACCCGTGGGACTTAGAAACAAAAGCCACTGCCATTTGTATTTAAATAACCAAGAGAACAAGATGATATGTGCAATGGAGTTGAATTATGTACAAGTGTCTCTTTCTGTATGAATAGGACTTTCCTGACCATTGCTCATGTGGATTAAATGGTATGTTACATGGAGAAGAGAGATGCTGACATGCTTTCCCACGTTTAACAGACCACCCCATGCTCTTTGCTTTGTGAAATTAGGAGAATAACTACCCTTTCCTTTGCCAACATTTGCCTCGTTTTATATTAATCTCAGTTGAATTGAACAATTTCTTCTCTCTGTGAAAAATAAGGCTCTTCTTTGTATTCATTTGGTTGGCATACAGCTTGAGGGCGTCCAGCTTTTCAAATACAGATCTGAGAATATCTGGAATGATTTATGCACAAAGTCGCAGGGCTGGCCAAAGCAAACCAAAGTCCATTAAGCTCAATTAAAGCTTTGTTTTGAGGGAAAAAATGTCATTCTTGCTGCTATCTAAAAATTATACCATAGTAAGGACAGAATGAGATTTCCCATATTTATTTTAGGTTTTGAGTGGACTTCATTAACTGCATCACCTTGCCCTTCAAATGGCTTAAAGGATGATTATTCAAAGACAAACACATATGGCATGAAGTCTTGTCACTGTATTTTTTTAATGTGTGGTAATCTTGATCCTGGAGTAAAGATGGAGAGAAATATTGGTTATTCTTTTTCAGTTCCAAATTAAGAGAGTGTATTTAAACAAAAGTGAATTTAACCCTAGATGGCATTCAGATAATAAAATTGGTTTTAGGCACTTTAGAATTCCATTTCATTTTAATACTTGAGCAGTCAAAATTGTGTTTAAATTTCTTATTGTTTAAATTATTTGTCCTAAAGTTTAAAATAGAAGAGTATAAAATATAACTTGGAAAACACAAGAATCTTTGGATATAGTTTTGCCATTCAACAAGTATTTTATGAATTTTCATCCCCATCTTTTCTTTTGTATATTCTATTGTGATGGAATATAAGTCCTAAAATTTGGTCTGTATACTTTAACACCCACCTATACACACACACACACACACACGCACGCACGCACGCACGCACGCACGCACGCACGTATGCACGTATGCACGCAAAAGTAAAAGGGGAAAGAGGGTGTATGGGAGTCCAGACACACTTTTTCCTTTTCTTTTTCTTTTCTTTTCTTTCTTTTTTTTTTTTTTTTGTCTACTGGAAAGCTTGGCATGATTAGGAATAAGGTCATGTGATGGTTAGTCTTCATTGTTACCTTGACTCTCTGGGAAGAAGGAACCTCAGTTGAGGATTGACCTTCATCAGCCTGGCCTGTGGCCTTGTATGTGGGGCATTTTCTTGGCAGGTGATTGATGTGGGAGGGCCCAGCCTACTGTGGGTGGTGCCAACCCTGACCAGACTGGACAGAGCTGTACAGAGATCTAGCTGGCCTTGAGCCTAGAAGCAAGCCAGTAAGCCATGCTCCTCTGTGGTCTCTGCTTCAATTTCTGCCTCTCGGTTCCTGCCTTGAGCTCCTGTCTGTCCTAGACTGGAAGTGCAAGATGTAATAAACCCTTTCTTCCCATGATTGCCTTGAGTTTTCCTGCCTGGCCCACAGTCCGGACAAATCTCTGTCTACCGCCAGTCCCACAGCTGCTCAGACCCAACCAAGTAAACACAGAGACTTATATTGCTTACAAACTGTATGGCCGTGGCAGGCTTCTTGCTAACTGTTCTTACAGCTTAAATTAATCCATTTCTATTAATCTATACCTTGCCACGTGGCTCGTGGCTTACCGGCATCTTCACATGCTGTTTGTCATCGCGGCGGTTGGCAGTGTCTCAGACTCAGCCTTCCACTTCCCAGCTTTATTCTCCTCCTTGTCCCGCCTATACTTCCTGCCTAGCCACTGGCCAATCAGTGATTTTTTTATTTACTAATCAGCAACACTTTTGACATACAGAACATCCCACAGCAGGTCCCAGTGTTTATCACAGCAGCAGAAAGCAGGCTAGTACAGATGACCGTGCCTGTGCCAAAGAATGTGTATACTTGAGACAAAAAAAGAAAGAATGAAAGAAAAGATTGTCACCTTTTAATGAAGTCTTCAGGACGCTTAAGGAGTGTTAACATCAAAGACAAAGTTAACCTTAAGTCTTTTGAGATGATTGTTCCCAGGAAGTTGATGTCAAGTAGAATAAGTCTATACAAATATGTACACATATGATCTTCCTTACAAATCAAGAAAACTTATTGCTTCTGGGTATTATTACTAGTGGCCAGCATAGGCCATCTTCATTTAGGTACTTGAAATTTAACATTTTATTAACCTTTATAGTTGTGATATTAGTATTTAATTAAATATGAGTGTATTTAATTAAACGTTAATATTTGATGTTAGAATATTAAAATTTCAGTGTTTAAAGTATTTGATGTTTAAGTGCTAAAGAAATAGGCACTAATTTTTCCCATCAGTTTGAAGCCTCTTCCTTTTTGGTTTTAAGACTAGGATTCTGGTCATTTTCTTGCTCATTATTTCCTTTCATAGTTTCTTTCAAATTTGCACTTTATTTGCAGTGAGCTTTGGTTATGGGCTCATCAATGACCGTTAATGTGTCGGCAACATCTTTTATTAGCCTATGATACTGGAGCACCATGAGATTCACTGCCTCTGTTCAACCCTTGTTCCGGTTCTTGTCTGAAGTGATTGTTCATGTCTGTGATGATATCTTGCTTCTCAATCTCTGAATGTCCTTTGTTTTTCTGTATTTATCTGTATTCACTGTCTTTCGTGCCTTCTGATATATAGAGTGTGAGATGGAGGAAGTGGCTTCATTGTGAATGGTAAAAATATGTGCAGGAGTGGGTTTCAACAGATCAGGGAGGGACCACTAGTAGAATGTATCCCTCATTAATCCCACACACCCTCTTTCCCCTTCCCGCTGTGTGTGTGTGTTTGTGTGTGTGTGTGTGTATGGGTGGGTGTGTGTGTGTGTGTGTGTGTGTGTATGTGTGTGTATGGGTGGGTGTTAAAGTATACAGACCAAGTTTTGGAACTTATATTCCATCACAATGGAATATACAAAAGAAAAGATGGGGATGTAAACTCATCAAATACTTGTTGAATGGCAAAACTATATCTAAAGATTCTTGTGTTTTCTAAGTTGTACTTAGAAGTTTTATACTCTTTTTATTTTAAACTTAAGGACAATTAACTTGCATGGTGTTCACTGTTAACCATGTGATCATCCGTGTGCTACTATCTAATTAGAATACAAAATAATCCATTACTATGTAGTAGGATTAAGCATAGGCTTGTGGATCCCTTTTTACATCCTTTCTGTTAAAACTTCACAGTTGTTCTGTTTTTACTAACTAGAAGAGTTTAGACATATATAACAGGAAAATGGATTAACTCAATGTAAAAATATTTGTCAATGCAGAGCTGTATTTGAGAGCCTATTGCCAACCATTACCTTTGGCACCATGGAGACTAACACACAGTTTCTTTCTCTAAAAGCAGCAAAGAAACTATGTAATTAAAATGCAAACTATTAAGTAGTATAGGAACCTGTATTCATGTAACACTTTGTTGTTGGGCCCTCTTGACAATAATGTCATTTTACAAATGCAAGTAGAGATTATAAGAACTTCTGTGGTTTTTTTTCCTTCCCTAAAGTAGCCAAACTAGTAGTTGGTAGCACCCCAGCATGCACTGGGCTAGTGCTCCCCCTCATTTTGTCTGCACTGCCTGTGTCTGGCATAGATTAGTTCAGTTCAGCACCACTGATTGCAGAAGGCCTCATGTTGCTGGGCTTGTGTAAAGAGTACACACAACACACACTGAATGCTTAGCTGTAGACTCCCTGTGGATGTCGTTCTTCTCTCCGCATGGAGCTGCAGAGGTAGTAATTCTGTCTTCTCCTTTCTAGTATGATATCCACATCTGCTTTTGCTGGAGTGTTTCATACCCATACCCCTCTTGTCCATAGCTAGCCTCTATGCTGTTTAGAGGGCATGGAACCTGAGCTTTTTCTGCAAGTTTGAGAAGATGAAAGATACACAAAAGCCCCTTTCCCTACTGAAGTAGCCCATCCTGACTAACATCACCGAGTAAGCCCTAGATCCGTAAGCTGATCCCTTGCTGTGGACCACAGAGAGGACCTTGCTTAATTCCTGTTGTGACTCTGTCCCTATTGTAAGAAAAATTGGAATTGTGGGGTTGTGTTTACCTTGAACGTGCATTTCCCTTCAAGAACTTTTTCCAGTTTCTTTGGAGTTCTGAACTGGTTAAAACCAGCTGTCTGGAAATGTGTTTCCATGATGTCTATATCACCCTCTCCTTTTTTGTTTATCTGCTAAAGGTCAAATACAATACCAGTATGCCTTGTAGGGTAGGTAGGTTATGTAGGCATCTATGGTGTATGAATGAATTATGCACAAAAATATGCAAATGAACCATCGTTCTGATGTTTCTGCTTTACGTAGTCACATTGCCTATTAACCTTTCCTTGAGTTCTTTATGCAGCCAGTTGCTTGATAGCTAATATTCTATTGAAATATCTAATCTTCCCAGAGATTTTTCCTGACTGACTTCCTATAATAGTCCCTCCTCCATAATCATTGTTATCTCCTCATATTATTTGCTTTTGCATCACACAGCAATTTAAAAATCTATGCTATAATCTATTTATTTAACCACACTGTCTGATCTCCACTAGAATGAAAACTGCCCAAATGCAGGGAATTGGTTTGTTCACTGGCATTCTGTCCCATCTAACACAGTATCTGCCATGAAGTAGGTGCACCGTGAATGTTTCTGAGGGAGAATGGACAAAGACAAATGAAAGGCTGTGAAAATGGGGAATGCATTCTACTGCTTCTGTCTGGTGTAACCACTTGTTTTTCTCTTTCCTACATAAGCAGAAAAGAGGAAGGAGGAAATAAACAAGGAACAAACAAAAATTAAATGTATAAGGGAATGGAAATAATAATGGAAGTAGACTAAGAGTGGCGACAGATGACCTGAATTCCTAACAATATGCTGTGAATTTTTCCATTAAACCCAATGGAGCAAAACTGAATTGAATCATACATTTTTAAAATTTTGACTCTCAGAAAAGGCCAACTAAATATACAATTTTATAGTAGAGTCAACTTTTTAAGTGTGGTTTGTATTTTCTCTATTGCACTATTTAAACTGTACATTCAATATTTATTCATTTGTTTATCTATCTATTTATCTACCTATCTATCTTTATGTGTATGGGTGTTTTGCCTGGATATTTATCTGAGTACCATATAAGTGCCTGGTGCCCACAGAGGCCAAAAGGGGCATTGGATCCCCTGTAGCCAGATAGGTATGAGCTACCCTGTGGGTATTGGGAATTGAACTGGGTCCTATGGAGGAACAGTCAATGTTCTTATCTCTCCACTCCCATCGGCAATATTTATGTCACTGTGAGTTCAAGGCCAGCCTAGTCTACAAAGTGAGTTCCAGAACAGGCAATATTTATGTCACAAAATCCTTTTAAATGATCTTTAAAATATCCTATTATTCCTGACCAGATGTATTTTTCATATAAACGTTTGGTGTTTACAGTTATTAAATAAATTCAAAATACCTATTCCAAGCAGATCAAGTGAACATGCTCCATCAAACAAAACATAATACTTTATTTGCCTATAAGTTGCTCTCTGAAACAGGTAGATTGCAAGCCATTGTTTTATTTTCTTGAAAAAGAAAGACAGCATAATTTCAGTATTTAATAACTCACTTATAATGTACTCAAAGGAAAAATAATCAAAGAATGGCCTACTCTTTTTGAATATGTTCTTTTCTAAAATGTCTTGACTTTTTTTTTACTAGGTAATTCTGAATTCTTTGTTTACTTTTTTCTTCCTTCTTTCTTTCCTTCTTTCTTTTCTTCCTTCCTTTCTTCCTTCCTTCCTTCCTTCCTTCCTTTCTTTCTTTTTTCCTTTCTTTCTTTCTTTCTTTCTTTCTTTCTTTCTTTCTTTCTTTCTTTCTTTCTTTCTTTCTTTCTTTCTATGGGGGGATGGGGTAAGGTGGGATGGGGTAGGGTAGAGAGACAGGAACTCACTCTGTAGTCCTGACTGGCCTCGAATTCTCTTTAGAGACCAGACTGTTCTCATGCTCACTGCATCTTGAGTGCTGGGATTAAAGCTATGCTCCACTGTATTAGGCTAATTACCATTTTGTGACCAGAGTTTCAGAACATTACTGAGATATTTGGGCTTAGGAGCTGTGTGTTGGTACCTAGATATCTTCCTAAGGTTTTCTTTTTCATAGGAAACACACACACACACACACACACACACACACACACACACACACACACACTTTATTCTACTAGTCAAGCTAGCTCTATACATTTTGTTTTCAAAGTCAGAGGAGAAAAAAGAGAAGGCAGGGGGCAAACACTTTTATTCTCTTTCCCCCTATTTTATTAGTGTTACCCAAAAGGCACAAAGCATGGAATCCTCTTTATTTTCTGGAAACTGTTTTGATCGATCAAATCATTAGAGTTGTGCCTAGATTTACTGACCATATCTCTAAATGCCACTTTTGCATCTTCATGGAATGACTAAAGATCGTTTTCCAGCTGGGACATCAACCCCAGCTTTTTGTTGCTTTTCACAAAAATTTTATTCCTTGTAAAATTAGAGATTAAGGATGTGAGGCTAGAATTTCAGAACAAGGAAAAATTGGACCGGAAGCCATGTTTATCTCTCTCCCTGTATTTTACCCAGAGATCATAGAGGTAGCTGATGGCAAATGTAACGAACTACTCATAAACTCCATTTTATATGTTACTTTATGCGTAGAATTTCCCCTTTTTTACTTGGATTTACAGTTTAAATTTACTATTTCAGTACATAACTTTGCGTATTTATGTGTATAAATGCAGAGTAGAATTACTCGCTGGTGTTTCTGTAGACACTGCCTAGTTACCATACGCACAACTGTATAAAGATGCATTCACCTGAGCATTGTATAAGCATGATACAATATCTTCACTGTACTAATGATATCTTACCAGTCTTTTCATTGTATCTGGAAAAGTGATATCACAATTCAGTCTTAGGTTGCTTTGTCTTCATACGTCACCATGTGTCACTGTGCCATCATAAAGAATCATTTGACATAGTCTACATATAAAGAAAAGTTGATTTATTCAGAACACAGTTTAAGAGCTTCAAGCTTTGGCAGCCCAGGTGGCCTCTTGTAAGGGCAGTGTGTGGTGACACGTGACAGGAGCCCATGTGGAGGGAGCAAGCAAAAAATACCTCAAACAGGAAGCAGAGATCAGGATTCCACCATCCCTTCTACGAGCACAACCCCAATCAGATCCTCACTAGACCCACCTGGTAAAGGCTCTACCTCCTCCCACCCTGTCACCAGGGATGGTTTAGTTACATGAAAATATGGAACATAAACATATTTAAACCAAAGGACTACCAACGAAGTTCAGTGCACCTCTATGCACCTCTATTTTAAGAAACTTAGCTTATCTTCCTAGGGATACCTTGGCTTTTGTCCTTTATTTTATTACAGAATTATTACCTTATTGAATATAGGAACTTCTTGTATATTAGTGAGATAGCCTTCTTGGGTTGGTAGCAGAAGCAATGCACTTTTATCAATTTATCTTTGACCTCTCCCCTCGACACTTTTGGTCATGACAAATTTACATCATTTTCTTGTAGTTAAGATTATAAATTTTTTCTGAATCCCTTTAAAATTTTAATATGTATCTCCCACTATAAAATTATTTGGAATGCACATATGTCTTACATTCTAACAGTTAGAGCATTTAAAATTGATCCTGATCTGAGATGAAGCTTTGACTTCATTTACTCGTTGTTGCTCAAGTGCTATTGTTCGGTAAGTAGCTTGTTTGGCATCTGAGGTTTAGCATAGCATCTTTAGTCCATGCTCTCTTGTATGGAGTTGAGGCCAGTTTCTTTATTTTCTGTTCTATTCATTAGTCTACCTGTTTTAATCATTAGCTCTGCTGTATTTTATTACTCAAAGAACTTACTTCCTCTTCACTATGGGATACATTTAAAAAATGATACTATAATTTGTTTCCCATTTACATTTAAGCAATGACTTTTAGTATATTTTCACTTTATAAAATATTTTTTTATGTTCTTCTGTTGGTGATAAATTACCCCATGAATAGGATCAATAAGTTGGCAAATTTGAAATTGAGATACAAGTTTAGCTAAGTTTGTGGGAGCAGACTTCCCATAATCATCAATTAATGTGGTTTGCTGGGCAAGTAGGAGCTGAGGACGGAGATCCTAGGAAGTGAAGGCTCAGTATCCTCCCTGCAGAGGGAGGTGAGATCTGAGTGAGGATGAGGGTGTCCTGAATTTACTGCATTCTGTAATGTGTCTGAAATGGAACATGTCAAGAGAAAGGATGTCATTTTCTTCTGTGTTTGGTAGAGTTGTATGAAAATGTTTTCTCTTTGTAGTAAGCGTGGCAAGAGATAAAATTTATATAATACTCTGAGTTCTCTTTAAAGAACTTATATGTGGATGGGTGGATGGATAATAGTTTAAAAAGATAAATGTGGGTTTTTCCATCATAGAAAACTTTTTGATTCAAGAAGCGCTTTGTTTGTTCTCTGGCTAAAGGCTCCTAACATAAAGCACCAGGGCAAATTACATGGTATTTGATGCTACACGTACACACCACACACACACATACACACACACACACACACACACACACACACACACACACACACACACGGCCCAGTGGGCCTTTTTTGAGTACAGCAGCCCTGTGATCAGGCAGAGTGACTTATAGTGAGACACAGGTGCCGAGCTGCTGTGACTATGACGCTGTCTAGCTAATATGCCATGTAGCTAACACTTTAGTTTGGTAAAGTGAGAGATGAGGTGCTATTTGGTAAGATATCTTGTTCTGTTTTAGTGTCACTGTTTAATCTATGAAAATGGCCACCACTTGGCTTTCTCTCTCCCAAACACCCGCCTGTCTTACTTGTGACACATAGAGGGAGACAATGCATATATTATCTGCCCCACCCCAATAGAGACTCCTTTAATTTCTAGGAATGTTTTAGTGACTAGCAGATTATATGATACTCTCTGCTATTTGCAAATTGATGAAAGTTTCATTTTTTTAAAGGAGTTATGCTTAAACAGATCTGAAGCCTTTTTTGGCCTAGTGTATAAATGCAAACCCTCTTAACCTTGCAGGAATGAGAACATAAGGAGTAATTTAAGATTAAGTTGCAAATATAAGTTGCATTGTCAAATTTGTCATAAATGTTCCCTTGTTGGGCATCATGTATAGAGATAATTATATTTTTATGAATCTAAGAATAATGAAATACTTGCTAAATTTCTCTGACAAAAAATGTCTTTCAAACCTCAACATCATTCTCACTCATCTTAATATTCCCAGAATAGTGTCTGCCACTTAATATTTATTGAATGAATAATATAATTGAATTGATTCCTTAGAAAGATGGTTTAGAATCAAGAAGGAAAATATTTCATGTAATAGATAATGTGCACACATGTCCACTCTAGCTTCTCCACTTTGATTGAGAAGGATACCTCTGTGTCCCTCCTCAATTCTGTAGTCAAGTAGGCATGAGAGATTTTGAATCTTTGTGTGGGCAGATAAGGGATTATAGCAGTAAGCTACATGATGTCCCTGCTCCCACTTTTTACTTTGTGGAAACAAAGATAAATGGCTAGATAGGAACTTTCAAAATATTATGAGAAAGTTAGCTGTCAAACAAATGAACATTCCATGGGAACTTGAAGAATTACATCAAGGCTAATCCTGCGTTTGAGATGCTCTTTTTCCCCCCATAATAATAACCTGTTTTTAAAAATATCCGCATTTTTATATGCCACGAGATTACAGGTCCTGTGCTAACCTTAGGGTTGAAATAAAGGTCATGGTTAAATGTTAATGCTTTTCTGGAATGTTTTGGTTTTGAAGTTTAGAGTTGGCAGGGTTCCCATAGCTCAAGACCCCAACTCTTTAGTTTGTACCACAGATAAGAATAAGGGCATACATTTTTTTTTATTCACCTACTATTGTTCCTCCATCATGCTATGGTTTTACAAAACTGTGCTACCCTAGCCAGGTCAGTAGTGTATACCTGCAACCCTAGGATTTAGAAGGAAGAAGCAGGACTGCTGCAAGTTCAAGGCTGCTCCTGATAAGTTTCAGGCGATCCAGAGCTGCAGAGTGAGATGCTATCTCAAAAGACAAAAAAAAAAAAAAAAAGCCAAAATATTTAAGAATATGTTGTGTAATAGGAAGGGGCATGTGCACATGGCACTTGGGTCAAATCCAGCCAGATTTGTTTAAGACAGTTTATGACTGTACCACTTCTGGTATGCTTTAGCTATAAGACTACAGGAGCAGAATGAACCTGCAAAGCTGGAAATACTTAGTATTGAGCTTCTGTAGAAAAAAAAACTTGCCAACTCTTACAATGAATGGAATTATACCCTAAAAATTATCACTGTCACCTTAGAACAAATTATCAGTGGCATATTTTTGTACAAAGCTTAAAAACTGGCTTGGCGTTGAGATGAATTATTGGTCTATAAAAGGCTAAAATGTCTGCCTCTACTGAAATAAAAGAGAGCTGGCTTTCTCCAGAATCACATGGACTCAGAGATTTTAATTGTCACAATAAAGTTTGACTTACACAACATTGACAGAAAATGGGAAATGCTTTGGACTGTCATTTATGTTATGGAACTGTGACAGTGGCTGAGCACTCACCAGATGTCTCTCTTCTTGGAAGGTGGAATGGATCCAACAGCAAGTAGTGAAAAAACGGACGAAGAGGGATTATGACCTCAGCCATGCCCAATCTACCTACTTCAATGATCCCAAGTGGCCAAGTATGTGGTACATGGTAAGTTCACCAAGGAAGTCCAGCCATGGTCATGTTGTCCAGTTTTGTGGTGTATGAAGAAAATCTCGTGGTCCTGGGAGGCCCAGAAGCAGTGACCTGGAACCTATTTCCTCATCAAGGCTCACTGTTTGAGAGGGGGCGCACTGCCATCCTTTCTAAGATGGTCTGGTTTAGAGATACCAAACCACCCTAAGGTGTAGACACACAAAGACCTGTTTACAGTTGTGTTCCCCTCTGATAACCTGTTGCTGTGCCCTGAAAGGGTTTAGTTCATGATGCACACTAGAACTTACATGTCACTGAAATTGCTCTGTTGGCAAGTGGCGCCTGACATACCACCTAATACGTGTCAGGAAGTGTTTGAGCAGTTCAAGGAAGCCGGTGTAAGGAGGTCAGTAAGGGAAACTCACTGAAACTGTAGAGCACGGTGCTAGTCCTCTTTAGCTTGCCTCCTTTGGAAATGAACCTCTCTAGTCTTAAGAGTTTTTTGCTTCATGATTACTGAAACATGGCTTGGAAGACATTACTCATTCTTCATCATGAATTCATATGTCACCAGTTTGCTCTGTAAGCTGTAAAAAGCCCCTTTTTGTTTCTCTTTCTTGAAAATTTTTATTGCGAAGTGTTGCCAGGGTGTTTTCCACTGCACTACTTTTTATAATCCCTGTCTGGAATTCTCCACATGTCTCCAGCTGATGAAAAGACACACATCCGCAGAATTTCGCATCCTTTCCACATATTTTCCTGGCTCTTGGCCTTTCATTCCTGCTGGCTGGAGAGCTCCTTGTTCTTCCTGCCCGGTGGGTCAGGACTGTACCACAGATGCTGTAACCAGGACTGAGTCCTCTAGAAGTTCTCCCCGTTCTCTTCTGGCATTACGTTCTTGGTCTCACGTGTCTCGGCCCCTCACCCCAGTGGCTCTTATCACTTACTTCTTTGTTGCTGTGATAACACACCATGACCAACAGTGATTTATGGAAGAAAGTTTATTTTGGTTGATAGTTCCAGAGGGAAAGCTGATGATGGCAGAGGATCATGGCAGTAAGCCACAGGTGTGGTGGCAGGAGCAGGAAGCTGAGAGACCATACCTCAACCTCCAACAGGAAGCAGAGGGTAAACTGGAGGTGGGGCGAAACTAAATTCTCAAGTGACATACTTCCTTCAGCAAGGCTGCATCTCCTAAAGGCTCCTTAACCTCCCCCAAACAGCACCGCCAACTGGGACCTAGTGTTCAAGTACATGAACCTATGGGGACCATTTTTACCACCACACTGGTGGCACCCTTCACCAGGCATTTTGCATTTGAGTCATGAATGTTGTCCACACATTTGGTCTGCTGTATTGAGGGTGAGCTAAGGGAGGGTTCTATATTTGGATCTGCAAGAACTCAGGCCATCGGGGCTGGAGAGATGGCTCAGTGGTTAAGAGCACCGACTGTTCTCCCAGAGGTCCTGAGTTCAATTCCCAGCAACCACATGGTGGCTCACAACCACTTGTAATGAGATCTGGTGCCCTCTTCTGGCCTGCAGGGACACATGCAGGCAGAATACTGTATACATAATAAATAAATCTTTAAAAAAAAAAAAAAGAACTCAGGCCGTCGCATTGCTAGTGATGCATACTTATTTGGAGGCAGAGGAATGTGGCTGATATGTCTACCAGCTCTCATTTTCCTGGACTTATCTAGAGATAGAAGGTTGTAGAAAGAGCCAGAATCCCAGCCGAATTTTACATGAGAGCTCTGTCCTATATAAGGAGAAAAGAAAGGAACCCTGATGTGCACTTCAAAGTTATTGGGAACCAAGAAATCATTAAGTAGGGTCATCTGAGGGGACAGTAACACATGGCAGCTTGCTAGCTCTTAGACAGAGAAGGAATGAGCCACAAAGGAGGGCACTAGAATTGGTGTTAGGAGCAGCTATGGGGCTTTTTCTGCCCAGACAAAATTGCAATTTCTAAATGAAATTTAGAAGTAATATGGAACGCAAAAGTGCCTCCATATGAGTATTTATAAAACCAGGTGAGGGAGAACTTCCTTGCCTTGTCACATGTTTCTTCTCACAGGAGTCACTGCTGCCTGCACATGTCTTGCTGGACAAGAGGAGGATGGCACACGTCCCACTTCCTTTCACTGTCCTATTGAGACAGAAAGGGTACAAGGAGAAACAGGAGCTACTGCTGTAGCACCATGGACCACCTGAGGTTTTGTTGTTGTTGATAGTTTTTTTTTTATTTTTTACATTTATTTACTCAGAGAGAGAAAGACAGAGACAGAGACAGAGAGAGAGAGAGAGAGAGAGAGAGAGAGAGAGAGAGAGAGAGAGAGAGAGAGAGAGAGAACACCGACGTGGAAGTCAGACAACTGATGGGGGTCAGTTTGTTTTCTTCCATCATGTGGGTTACCATCAAGCTTGGTAAGAAGTACCTTTACCTGCCATTTGCTGGCCAATGGCCTCATTTTTGGCCAAAGCCTACTTGCGGACTGAAGGCTACCATGCCTGCCTCCCAAAGAGCTCTGATTTTCCAATGAATTTTCTCAGCCTGACACAAGAAAGATTGAGAGAAGAGCTCAATGTATTAAGTACTTTTAGTATTCAGTGTACTAAAAGCAAAGTACTGAGCGCTCTATGAGTAGTTTTCTGATTTTGTGTAAACAAATGTATATATTAACTTGAGCTATATTGCAAGAATGAGGAATCTGAGGTGCATGCCCAAACTCACTCAGCCTGGTAGAGCTGAGATGCCACACTGGCAGGCTGTTGCACAGCCTTCCAATGAGCAAAGAATCCGACCCACCTTTGTGCCACTGACAGATACCAGGAGAGAAACTAATCCTGCCCACCAGGAACTTCAAATATGTTCACAGAGTCATGACTGAAGAAACAAGACAGAGCTATGAGTGCCATTCAGTGTAAACATAGGATCAGAACACTTCAAAGATTCCTAATAAGTTACTTCTTTTCTCTTAAGGAAAAGGACAGGAGACAGACTGCAGACCTATGATTATCTTTCAGGCATACTGAGATCAAATGAGAGCCAGGACTCTTAAATCTGCAAAGCTGTGTTCAAAGCCCCATGATTTCCCTTAGTATGTCCATGATTAAATCCCATAAACTCTTCTCCACTACGATGTGAGAATGCTTTGCTCATCTGTGTGAATCATCTATTGCTGCATGACAAGATGCCCCAGAGATGAATTTTCGTAACAACTGTTATCTCATTGATTTTGCTGGTCAGAAATCTAAACAGAGTTAAATGGTAGTGGCTATGGTCTATTCTGCAGGATCTGGGATTTCAGTTAGAAGATCCAAAGATTCTATGAGAGTGGCAAGTTCTGCTCTCTAAGTATTTATTCATGTTGCTGGTGGCAATTGGTTCTTCTCCAGAGGAGCCTCACCAAAAGGCTGATTGGGTGTTTCTTGACATTGTTCTGGCTTCTCCCAGATATGTGATCAAGTGGTCTTTTGGGAAGCATGATTTTACAACTAACCTTAGAAGCCATAGAGAGTTATCTCTTTAATTTCTTGTTAGTGTTAAGAGTCAGCTATGATTCTACACTGAAGTAGACCACTTCGTAGGTATGCACACCAGAGGAGGCACAGCTCATTTTGTGTCTCCAGAGATGACCACCAAAGTTCAGGAAAAGTTTGCACAAGAAGCATTGCACAGTGCCTGATACTCAGATTGTATTGTAGTTATTGTTCTTTGGCTTCTTAATAAAAAAAATTAATTTGACTTAGCATAAATAATGGATTCATGCATATGTGTCATTGTATTTTGCTATCATCTGTTTCCCTGTCATCAACCTTTTATTTGTTGCTTTCATGAATCCTTTAGAAAGTGAGAGCCTATTGACTAGCGATCATTCTTCCTGGTCATGTTAGATACGTAGCTAAAGCACCTGTTCATTTCTTTCTTTATAGTCCATGCTGTGTGTCGGCTGGCTACTTGATGAGTCTCCATAGGCTCCTACTTCCAGTTCATTAGCCTGGGCCTATTTGTCATTTCATATTGGTCATAGGAGAGTAGAGATTAAAGACAAGGAGTGACTGAATGTTCTTTTAACTTATTTAAAAGCTTGGCCCAAGTACTTCCTGCCTTGGAAAATGGTGTGTAGAAGTATTCTGTCAAGCCTTGAGGCTTGGCCCCTTGTATCCAGAAGCATGAGTTTAGAGAGTTTGTGCTGGACATGGTGGTTGTGAAGTTCCCCCATCACAGGGAATAAACCTCTCAGGTCCACATTCAGAAATCAGAAGGATCAGTACAGGAAGGAAAACTCGTTTTCTGATGCATCAACTTCTGCCTTTCTTCTGCCAGGCATGTGACATACGTTGGCTGTTTAGAAATGCAGGATCTGTGTCTCCTAAGATCAGTAAAGCAGAAAAGGACCAGATAAGAACATACCAGAGCTTGCTGGGCACATGGCTCTTCTGCCAAAGCTTCCCTGGGTTCACATGCATATGTGCCACCACTGGTCCTTGGGCCGTGGCTGTAGTTTTGTGTGCAGATTGATTCTCTTTGAAAATCTTGGCCCCACCATCACCAGGTGTTTTGGTATGGAGTGAGCCTCAGGCAGTGGGGTGGTTCTAATGTGAATATATGGCAAATGCAGAATAAATACTAGTTGCATAAATGAATGAGCAAACCTGCTATCACTCTGTAGCAGAGAAAATAATTGCCTGTGTGTAATGAGTTCCCCATGTTATGCCAAGTCTTTTGCGAACTCTCTTATGTAGTAGATTATTGGCAGTGTTCCAGTGAGTTAGGCATTATTATCATTGCCACTTTATGGATGAGGATATTAAAGCATAACAAAAGTTGCCAAAGGTCACCAGCTAAGCAGAGTTAGAGCCCAGTGTTCAAACCCATCTCTGTACCTGCAGACTAGGGGTCCAACTTTTCTCTGCATCTGTGGTTCATAAACTGTCAGGCAGCAGAATCACCTGGAGGGCCTAAAACCCATTACCACTCATCCTCTCCTACTTCTCCTACAGCAGATTCTGGGACTTTGCATTCCTTAAAAGGTCCCTACTGATGTGATGCTATTCTGTAGGAGTCCCTTTGAAAAACCACCTGCTTGGCCTTATCTTGAACACAAGGTTATAAGAGCATAGCTTCTTTTGTCTCCCAGTTACCAGGTGAAAGAAGAAGGTTTTTAAACTTTTGGGACATTTTAAAACACACCTAGTCAGTTTACATTTTCCTTGGTCCCTTCTTTTCTTCTAACAGCATTTTTTATTTAGGAAGCTGGAGAGGTTAATATAAAAATATTTTCATTTAACATGGAATTTAACTGATTGAAAATACCCCTGGCTTAGCAATCCTCTCAAGATGCTCCTATAGTCAGAAGATTTCCTATGTCCTAGCTGGCCCGGCAATCAGGACTAATCTCTCCCACTTGCATCCCCCAAGTAAGCACACAGAGGCTTATTATTATTTATAACTGCTTGGCCATTAGCTCAGGCTTATTACTGACTAGCTCTTACACTTAAATTAACCCATAATCCTTATCTATGTCTAGACAAGTGGCTGGTACCTTTTCTCAGCTGCTTTGACATCTTGCTTCCTCTGTGTCTGGCTGGTGACTCCTCACTCAGCCCTTCCTCTTCCCATCATTCTCCTTGTCTGTTTGCCCCACCTATACTTCCTGGCTGGCTACTGGCCAATCAGCATTTTACTTATCAACCAATCAGAGCAACACATATTCATAGCATACAGAATGATATTCCACAGTGTGCTCCAGAAACAAAACTTAGCAGGTAGAAAGGCTATGAAGATTTGACCCAGTGTAGTAGAATTAGCTTTAGCTTACCCAGCTGATGCAGTGGCCCATTTTAGCACTGTTAAGGAAAATTTAGTTTGACTATGAAGACTGTACGGTTAAGTAGAACTCTTCATCAAGCATCTGGGAACACCAGCTGTGTAGATAAGGGAATTCAATATTATATGCAGTTTCATACATACACAAGCTTGAAGAACTGAGCTGAAGTCACCTGTCCTAATTAGCATCCCTTCATCCCTTCAAGGTCATCATTCATGATGGATTTAATGCATTGTGGGAGTTATCCTTTGGTGGGATATTTCTCTTTGTGGAAGGTTTTTCAAATCATCCTAAGAGACATATTCCTACTGGAGTGCAGCAGTTGAGCTGTTGGTAAATAGGAGGAGGACAACTTAGAATTGAAACTTGGATGAAAGCATAGATTTAATAGAAAAGATAACATTTTCCTTTAGTTATTTAAATATTCATTACTGAAGGAAATTGACAAAGCATTGCATGATAATTCTTGTCTAATAATTAGGATCTACTGATGATTTTGGAGAAGCCCATAGTAACTGACTTTTAAAACGTATTTTCTTCTACCCAGGAAAGGCAAGCTCGGATGTAAGAAGTAAAGAGTAAAGAAAGGGAAGGATCAATGGATACCAGATTACAGTTAGGTAGAAGGCAGTTCTGTGTTCCAAGGCAGAAAACCCTGACTATAGCAAGGATGATACATTGGATGTCCCAAAAGGCTAGAAAGAAGCACGTAGAGTGTTTCTGCCACAGAAAAATGGTAAATGCTTGAAGACATGTTGAAATAGCATGTGGTTCCCCTTACATTTTAAAGTTTTGATGTATTAATTAAATGTAAAACTTGGGGGGAGAGAGAAATACCTTACAGTTTTGCTTTTTGGCTCTGACACTGCTGGTTGGGACCAGCACTCTAGACTCTGCATCTGAGAACTTCCTGAGATGGATGTTGGGTGGCCCATTTAGTATATATACGCATGGTTTCAAGACAGATAGATAATAACAAATGGGCTCATGTTTTTGATACACTGCTTCAGATTTCATGAAAGCTCCCTGGGTGGTTTTTCGGAATCATATTTGCCGATCAGCAGAATGAAAATTAGCTGAGTTCAGTTGTGTGGGGGGGCATATCTGCCAAAAAACGATGAACTAGCTAGCATAGTAATTGCAAAAAATGATTTGAAGCCACATGGTCCTTTCTCAGCCAACTGGATGGTGTTCAGTACTCCAAGAGTTTGAGGCATTGCTGTTTCTGTGGTTGGCACACACTTTCCTACTGGTTTATACTGTCATTTGACTCTAATAAAATCTGGTGGAGTTTGTGGCATTATTGTCCCAGCAGCTTGGAAATCATCCTCTTAAGATGCCTCATTTAGTCGTTTTAATTGAAAATGCAACATGGTGGAAATCTGCAAGCATGTGGCACCTTCTGAGGCAACCAAGAGTCATCTGAGAAGGGCAGACTCCAGCTTTGCAGGGACTAGCATGCTGGTGGAACCACTGAGTTGAGACCTGGTTTTACTGTACTAGTACATGCCACTAACTAAGTCTAGACGCTCTCAAATCATTTACCCTCTTAACATCAGTACATCTGAAAAAAATTAATGTATTGATTGTTTCTTAAGTTTGTGCCTAATTGAATTTCTTTCAGTTCTCCACGTCAAGATGTACTGGACATTGAGTCTGGGGAGAATACATATCACTGATAGGACCAGATCTCCGGCCAAGAGTTAACACATGAACTTCAACTACTGTATTCCACATTATCATATTATTACTTTAAACTTAATAGGAGGTCCCCAAGACCACCCAGTTCAGTGACTCACTAGGAGGGCTCACATGAATCATGGCGCAGTCACACTCAGCACTATGGTTATTGTCAGGGAAAGCATACCAAGCAAAATCAGCAGATGGAAAAGTCCCATGGGGTAAAGTCCAGAAGAAGCCAGGCTCAAGCTTCCAAGAGATTTCTCTTAGGGAAGTGCCAGGAACGCACTTTATCCCCCAGCACTGAATGTGGTAACATGAGATATGGTGTCTTAAAAGACTCAGTTGGCTGGTGGGGGTGGATGGGTCACCTAGGCCCCACGCTTCCTGTGTTCCAAAGTCCCAGCACTCAGAAAGAAAGCAGGTGCTCTGACACACCCAATACCCAAAGACTTTAAGTACTGTGTGCCATGCTTATCAGGGCATAATGAGATCACTCCCAATATCCAAGGCCCCAGATGCCAGCCAATGGCCAACCTTGCGGGCCATCATTCAGAGAAATCCAGTCTCTGGCCTGCTGTGTTAAATACTGTTCTTCCCTGAACCCATTGCATGACATTGCCCTCTGCAGTCCTCATGTGACTATTCCTTGTAAGTTGATAGACGCTTCCATGCCGTCCTTAGTTCCTCTCTTAAAGACACTCCTGCTAGTTAAAGCCATTCTGCCTTTTCAGTCAGTATCAAACCACTTCTGGCTCCCAGTTAGGATCTTGCAATAGTTGGGGACCTTTTCTGGTTTATCCACTATCTGCCTCTCCACTGCCTTTTGCATTCAGACTTCATGTGACCTGAGTTCCATCTCCCCACATATCCTTTGGTTGGATGCTGCTCCCATTCCCATTGCCCTGGTTAATTCCAGTCTTGTTGACCTGCCATGATCTTTCTCAGCCTTTTTACAGTAGCCAGACTAAACCCTCATTGTTTAGTCTAAATCACTGTGCATGTCTCTGTTGGTCTACTTTAACACAATTAAAATGTTGCAGATCTGTGTGGTTATATAATAAATACCTGTTAGATAAATTTGATGGAGTTAGGAACTGTGGAGAAAAATCATTATGGAACCCCATTACCTTAGGCCACCACAAGTAGGTGTTCTGAAAGGAAGGAAGGGAGGGAGGGAGATAGGGAGGGAGGGAGGGAGGGATGGGAAAAAGGAAGGAAAAACGGGGAAACAGGTAGGCTGGCTCAACAAAGCATGAACAATTAAATTATTTGTACTGTTTTTTTAATCATACTGCATCTTTAATTTCTATTAATTTCTCCAAACCTATAATAAAAGAAAAAATGAATATTTTTGCAATTTGTGGTTTTGAATAAGTTATGTCCTTGTAATTTTACTTGAAAGTGTTTTGTTTTTATTTTGTTTGATTTTTTTTTAAATTTACAGTTGTCTTTCTGAGGTTTATACTATTCGGTCCTTGTGCCTGGAGCATGTACAACTATCCTTCCCTGTCTCTGGTCATTGAAAATGGTAGTTTAGATCTGTGATCTAAATGGCAGCCCACTTTGTTACTATCACATGTTGACACTAACTATTCCAACATGTGCCATCCTTCCCTACACATGACATTCTTTCATGTCCTTTTGGCAGTGGATGGCTTCTCTAGGTGGAGTCAAGTGATTTCAGAATGTTTCTCTGCCATTTGTTTCCTAGCCATTATTTCATTTCTCAAAAGTATTAATAATAATGTTCTGTGGCTTATGAAAACCTACCCGTGCTATGGCATTTTGAAAATTACCATCACATTCTTGAATAGGTTAAAATTTCAAGATTCTGAAACATTGGACAAAGAATATACAGGGATCAAACATATGCAAGACTGAACTAGAATAATGGCACTTCCTTAAAAAAAACACTTTTGCTTATGGAGTCAAAAAAAGAATACAAAGTAAGAACATTCACTTGTTATCACCGTGTGAAAAAGCAAAGCTGTGTCTCAGGTAGTGTCCATATGTGCTCTAATGAGTCAGAAATCCTGTTTGATATGGTGCTTAGTGAGTCCCACTTATTTGTGCACTCAGCCATTCATTTGTTGTTGTTGTTGTTGTTGATAATGTTTGGCAAATATATTTTTC